>NC_071338.1:29617500-29943125 GCF_027744825.2 Synchiropus splendidus
TGTAGCAGAGGTCCGTCATGACTCCATGTCTGAGCAGACCTCAGGCTGAGGATGACTCCTCGAGTTTATTATTTTTTGAGAAAATAAAAAAAAAAGTTGAAATCTTCATCTGCGTCTGCAGTTTCAGAAGCTCTTATCACTCTGGGCTCTAACCTCCACCGGTAAATGAAAAACAGTTTGTCTTTGAGGCCTGAATGGAATCGGTCACTCCCCGATGATCTCGAACTTTTCCGTGAGAAATAAAGCAAATATGTGAGAGTCTCTCAGGCTGTAATAGGTGTGACATGCAGGAGTGAACGTTCCATCATCCTGCCAGCCAAAGTGAAAGAACTGAAGAGTGCAAAGAAGAGATAGGATTTGGGGGAAAAAAGGCCAGATTTGGTGAAAATGTAATTCCAGGGACGTGGGTGCACCAGGGAACAAAGCTGTCGCGGCGACGGAGGGAGGCAACGTTCTCTGTGTCCGATTCTATTCCAGGGGACACAATAAGAACGTTGTGATGGGCCAGCTGAGTCACAGAAGCCTCCAGAGGTTCAGCACGTCGCAGCGCCGCAGAGCTCCAAACAGTCCTGAGACCAGATTCTCATCACAGCATCAGCCCTGTCCCTGCTTCTTGCTCCTCCAGATTTCTGGACATGGAACAAGTTCAGACGAGAGAGTGACTGAAAGTTTCGGCGAAGCAAATTTTATAAACACGTGCAGGAAAAGTCTCTCAAATCTTTGGGTCGACGCCTGGGATTCTGCAGGTTTACTTCACTCAGACAGCGGTTTTTAGGCCACCTTCACTCTCTCTCGTCCATACGGAAAAATCTTTTACCACTCTTCTCGCTCGAAGATTAATATTGTTAAGATAGAAGTCGAATCTACCTCCTACACACACGCAATGGCTCAAGAAGATGGAGAAGGTTTGGCTGTCTATACATGGACAATCTGAGAAGTTCAATAAGATTTGGAAACCTTTTTTGGTTTTAGTCAATAGAACAGAATTTACATTTGAACCGGAAGCTGTCGACAGTTAGGTGGCTTTCATTGGGTTCAAATTATTCTTCTTATTCTTATTCTTATTCTTATTCTTATTATTATTCTTATTATTATTATTTTCTACTGTTCTGTATATTTCCACGATCATTAATACTGCTTCTTTTTGCTTAAAAAACATGTGTCTGCGGTCTTAATGTTGAATGTACCATAAGAGGGTGGGAGGGAGGTTCGTGGTTTGTTTTTGTTAGGTTTTTTTTCTGCTCCGTTATTTGGTAGAATTCATCTCATGACTTTGATATTATGTTTTGCTATTCAGTATTCTGCAAAAATACATAAAATATGTTTAAAAAAATAAATTAATTAATTAAAAAAAAATATATATATATATTATATTATATATATTTTTATATTTTTATATTTTTTATATATTTATATATATATATATAAAATTTAAAAAAAGGTTGACTTCACTCTTGGTCCTGGCTCTCCCTCCCCAATTTTCTCTTCCCCTGGTTCCCTCTGAAGACCCACCACCCGCCACACCCTTCACTCCAATTCACCGAGAGCCTTACACAACACTTGGTGTCAGACCGACGTTTGAAGGGAGCAGTAAACTAGCTTTGTGAGAATCGAATATTCATCACTGAATCAGGTTCGTGTGGGTGTTAAGACACTCCTCCACAGCTGCAGTGCACCATGGAACAGGAAATGCAGATGCTTCTGAGTAAGACGTGATTCAAAGGATGTGTCAGGTGTTTGATCCACTGATGGGCTTTTGCGGCTTCGCTCAGTTGATGGTGGTTTAAAAATGATGTGAGGTTTCATTGTAGTGCTGATGTTTATGCACTATATATATATATATATATATATATATATATATATATATATATATATATATATATATATATATATATATATATATATTTCTTTTCATTTCTCTTCACGATTGGATTAGAGTCTCTGCGTTTGGGAGGTTCAGGAGCTGTATATATATACACACACACAGTATAGCGGATTAAAGTCACTCACCTCTTGATATTCAAGTCAAACAGCAGCTTCTGATTCACATCACTCGGGCCCCTGTGTCTACGTCTTAATACCCATCATTACGGTCCGATTGTCTTTGCAAGATAAAGACACACCTTAACTCTTAATCTACCTCACTTCATTTTGAAAACTTTCCATTGTATTTTTTCAAGTGGCAGTTCCTGGTTCTGTTTGACAGTATCATACTAGATAAGACTTTCAGAAGAGATCAGATCCAAGACATATTTTTGACTGGTAAATTGTTCAAAATATTATGAGGAACAAAAAAAAAAGCTTATCTTTTCCTTTGTTTTCCGCCAAATATTAAAGCGCTGCTAGTTTGTTGGTCAATAGAGGGTCCACAACAGTGACAGAGTTCCTCCTGTAGGGGGAGCAGCCACTGCTCTTCCTCCAGATACGAGTGACGTTGACTCTGCCGCAGCCCTTAAATGAACCGTGAGCCCAGCTAAATATTTAAACCTGCAGAGGTTGTCGTGTGTTTGCAATGTTCAGCTAACATGCTGCCATGTTGAATCACTTCCACCAGCCAGAGAACAGTCAGCGCGGTGGAACCAAGGCGACAGGGATCCACGGCTTGTTGCAGACGCACGTGAACAAATGGGGAGATGACTCCGTGGAGCGGCCGGCTGTGGGACAGGCCGGCGCCACCTTCGTGCCAAAGCCCGTCTCCGTTTCTCATTTCAGGCAAGTGGCCAGAACAGTAAGCGCATCAGCATGTTTCCCTGAGAAACGCTCCCCAGAAGGTTCCAGACAAGAGGATAACAGTGAAGTTCTGTGACGCCCAGCGAACACATGATTCACATCATTCTGAAATCCCAGGCAGCTAATCTGCGATGCCATCGAGGGACAGATGTGCAGCGTCTTCTGCGATAAGGACGCAGCCACTGTTGTTGACAGACTCCCTCTCCAGAGCAGATATATCCACCTGATAAGAGGCTGATGAGACAAACACGGGGGGGACGTGATCTCCCCGGATGATAGTTTGTCCTTTTAGCTTGTGACTGAGTTCAAGTCGACACCTGGGACGTTCATCCATCTGCTGCTGCTGTTCTTGTAAACTACTTTGATACAGGCAAACTAATGTTTGCACTCTTGAAGATTACAGGTGGAGGTGTGAGGCCTCGCAGATGCAAGTGGGAGGGAACCGGAGTTCCCGGAGCAGAGGAGTTCAAACCTTTTGGTGTCTCTCTGAGGCCAAATGAGGTGGAGATGCAGTTATACATATGAATTTTTCATGCTGACATGCAGCGAGCCTCTATTTATGTCCCAACTTTATTGTCACACAGTGTCACTGCAGCATTGCATTTTATTCATTTTAGTCACGCATCCTAAGCTATATTTTAAAGATAGAGATTTGTTGTTTCAATAATTATGCCATTTATATTTTCAAATTTTATTTTATTATTATTTTTATTTAAAAATACATTTTCATTACATCATGTATATATTTTTAGATCATGTTTTTTTTTTCTTGGTGAAAAACAAAAAATCAATTTTTGATGCAATGAATTTATTGGAAACTATATATATATATATATATATATATATATATATATATATATATATATATATATATATATCATATTCATATATTATATTTTCAATTTTTATTTTATTGTTATTATTTTAAAATTCATTTTCATTACATCATGTATGTATTTTTAGATCATGTATTATTTAATGTATTATTTTTTTTTCTTGGTGAAAAACAAAAAATGAATTTATGATGCACATAATTTCTTGGAAATTATATATAACAAAAATGAAATGCACCTATATATATATATATATATATATATATATATATATATATATATATATATATATATATATATATATATATATATACATGCACAAACTCCAAGAAAAAAAAAAAGGCTTCGCTACAAAAATTGTTTTTTCCATATCTTCCACTTGATTTACATGTCACTCACAATGGTTCACTCTTATTTTTCCAACCAAGCTACTCAATAAACATTTGTGTGTCATAATTCAGAAATAAAAGACCAAATATTCTATTGCAAGTGATATTTCTTTTCATTTCTCCTTATTTACTTCTGCTTTGTCATTCCACTTTTAACACTTTTCCTTATTTATCTCCATGTTTAGCGTAACTGTCGGCGAAAACACCGATCACCGAAAACAAGCTCATCTTGCAACAAAGGAGAAACCGTAAACAGGAGGCAAAAAAAAGGGAAAAAGGAATGACAGCGCTTTATTGTACCATCTGCTTCTGCCGCTTGAAGTGCCACATGTTCGTCGTACATTTTGCATGTGGGTTTTATGTTCCCCTCCTTGTGAATAACAATTACATTTCCAGTCAAACCGGGAGACAAACAAACCAAATAAAATAAATACATTGGAAGTGTGAAGGCATCAAAGGCAGCACACTGCTGAAACCAGAAAAACACAATAAAGCATCATGTAAATTTGGAGCGGATGCAGCAAACGTCAGCGTGACTTTCCTCTCGACACCTGAAGCACCATCTGATTTTGTTGCTCAAAAACAGGAGTCACTGCCCTCTAGTGGCGGCCAAAACACCTCAAGTATGTGAAATCTAAAAACAACGTTGAAATACTTACCCGCTCCCGGAACTGGCCGCGTGTTCGACTGCCGAGAAGGTTTTAACCAAAGCAGCATATTGGCACGTATCTGCAGATTTAAATGAACAGGCGTGTGACTGTATCCCGCTGTAAATTGTTATGTGGTGTTTATTTCCCACAGTGTTTCCCTGCGTTGCTCAAGGTGCAAGTATCAACGCGATTGTCTGCTTCGCGCCGCCTTTGTGTTTTGGCTGGCGGACAGAAAACGCTGCCTGCTTGTAATAATGAGCTCCCCTGCGCAGCGGAGGTATCTGCTGGCAGGTGAGCCACGTCCCAGGAACCTGCAACCGAAGAGGCCGCAGCTCCTCCGCCAGGTTAGTGGTGCCCAGGCCGCGGGGTTTCGGTAATTATCTCTCACGCACACGTGAAGCTTTGAAGTGGAGGAGGAAGGAAAGACGCTGAGTGGCGAGCGCAGCGACAACTGGCGGGGAGTGAGGAGTCAAAAGATCATGAATGGGTTGTTTATGAGTTGTGCGACCGGATGAAAGAAGCAGTGTCTTCTGGCTGAGCTTGTCTCCACAGAGGGGGGGAGGAGGGCCATGAGGGCTCTTTATTTCATGTTTCATCTTCTTCTTCCCTGCAGGACAGTCCAAAGCAGTTTAACCCAGGACATTAAATATTGAGAGCGTTTCAGCCCAAACTCTCAAAAACACTCTCCTCTCCTGTGTCGGCGTGAGCGTGAAGAGGAAGTGTTGGATCTGGGAACGTCATTAAAATGTCAAAACATCTCCTGTATTGTCCACAATCCTTGACTGTGGAGAGCATGAAGCCTTGGAGCTGAGACACCACCTGGGTGAATCTGTCTGGCTGCAGCACGCGTCTCTCGCTCGTGCTCTTCATTTCTATTTCCAGGTCAAACTCATGATCCAGCAGGATTATGATCCTGCTTCTTCACACTGACCAGACACCCTCGGATAAACCTGGGCAAAGTGCGGCCCGGGGACCGAATGTGGCCCTTTGACTGTGTTCATGTGGTTGCTCCTGGAGTCAGAGTAAAACTATAAAACTGACATTGTCTCTGACAGATTTGTCTAGTGCATTGATTTTTGTTCATGATGATGCAACTGAAACATGATTTTCTCGTTTGATTATTTTTCTTATTTGATCGTCTTTTCTGTTGGCTATTTTGGCAGTATTTCTTGTCCCTTAAAATACATCAGACTTGAAGGTAGATTTTGAAATGTGTGAGACACATCGAGAATCTTTAAATGGAATGTGGTTTAAATTAAATGAAACACAACAAACCAACATTTTCTGCGCATTTTTAAAATGTCATTTCTGAATCACACATGATGCCATCACTTTTTCACAATTTTCAATTTTCTCTTACCCTCCTTTCTTTGGGTTTGACGGCCTCTCTCTACAATAACAATATGTATACAAGTAACATCCGACTTACGACCTGCTTGACTTAGATTCACCTGTACTTACGACCGGCCAGTAGATATTTTTTTTTTTTAATTCAATGTCTGGCACCGCAGCACGTAGCAGCCCGGCAACACGTACGACAGTTACAGCAGCACAGTATCCCAGCATCTCACTCTCACACAGCCATCTACCACTACAGTAGTACCTATAACCCTTGCCTCGGCTATTTTGAATGGCATTTGACTTACATCCAGTCCGACTTACGACCAGTTGGTCGGAACCGATCCTGGTCGTAAGTCGGATGTTACTTGTGTGTATGTGTGTGTGTATATATATATATATATATATATATATATATATATATATATATATATATATATATATATATATATATATATATTTTTTTTTTTTTTTTACTTCTGCAAATATTTATTGTATTTTGTCCACTTCAGGCCACCGTAGATCAAGCTACTTGTGCTACCCGCTTGAGGTGGAAATAAACGAAAAATATGTTTCTTTTACATTGGATGGTTCTTGGGAGCACGCACATCTTAACTCCGGGTTGCTTTACAGCTTTTATTTATTCATGTCTCTCTCTCTCTCTCAGGTGAAGCTCTGATCTATCTATTTATCTTGGATGCCAGTGGATGATGCGTTCAGGAGTGTCGGAAAAAAAACCCAAAAATACACAAATTTCACAAAAATTGCTTTACATTTTAAACATTTCGCACAGCAAATTCGACGTTGGGTCATGGAGGCAGCAGTCAGAGGTAAGAGGCCCAGACTTCCCTTGGCCTGTTCTGTCCGGGTCAGGTGTTTCCAGAGAGCCTCACCTGGCACTCAGGCTTCTCTTGATGGAGTGGAGCAGCAGGTTAGTCAGATCTGCCTTCCCTACTTTTCACTTTCAGCAGTGGAGACTGACGACAGAGGAATCGCAGAAATCACAGACACGAGGGTTCACTTGTATAAAAAAAAAACTTTATTCTCAAATAATGTTCCCAAAATAGCTGATAGATAATCTGTGAATCTCTTTGACAACAAGTCATGAGGCTGCGTTCACACGTTCACAACAGCTCATGTGTTCTCTCGCTCTCATGGCGCCATAAGGGGGTGAAGGAGGGGGTGCGGGGAGGGGGCGGAAACATCTCGAGTGGTTCACGACGACGGAGGCCGTTCACAACGTAGCACATTTCAGAAAAATCCAGTCAGGCCTCACAAGTGGAAACTCGTCCTTCTCCCAGGGATTCGGATCAGTCACTCGCCGGTGCTCAAACACAAGAACATCCCAACCTCTATCTGATGTCACATGACTGGTCGTCGTACATCTGATGACAACTCAGCCAGTCGTCCCCAAAAATATGCACTTTTCACCACCAAGAATCTCTCCGTGATGTTCTGGTGTAAGAGCAGCGATCGCGCTTTAAGATCAGGGGCTTCGGTGGGTATGTACATGTGTTTTCATAGAAACCTCCAGGGACTCTTCTGTCATAAAAAGTACAGCATATTTCATAACTTCTGTGATTTTTTTTTGTTGTTTTTTACAAATGCTTCATAAAAAATAGATTTCTGTACAAAATGTTTTTTTTTTTCTTTTGCACCTACTTCAAGTTCAGCAGCACATGATGATGATGAAGATGACGATGAAGATGGAGGACGTAAAAAACGGATGAGGACAAGCGCCAGCTCTTGATTCGATCTTTCCAAAATCTGAACTAAAAAGGAATGAGCTTGATGTGGAGACTGGTTGGAGTGAAGTGAGAGCCACCACAGGTGAGCGTCTAATCCGCTCAACATGGACGTGTAAAACCGAGTCGTCCTAAACCTAAACCGAGCGTGTTACGAGAGCGGGGGTTCCAGGCCTGCAGCAGCAGCAGGTCAGGGTCACGGCTTAAGTTTTTCTCAGCTTCCAGCAACATGTCTAACATGGAAAGGTCAGGTTGTTCATCGACAGCTTTTCCTCCTCCTGATCTCGTCTCCAAACCCCTCTGCACAGCTCTGGCCAACAGGACACCATTGTTTCCTTCTGACGCCTTTAAGGTCCGCCTTTATATTTATTCTTTTAATTTACAAAGTGTCAAACAAGACAGAAAAAAAACAGAAAATGAACAATAAAATTGATAAGAATTTTCAGTCATAATTGGTGAGAATAAGTTGATACTTTTAAATGGAAAATTGTATAGAAATTAATAAGGCAATAGAGAAATATAGAACAAACAGGTAGATAATAAAAACAAAAACGTACAAGTGAGTCATAGTTTATTTCGTTTTAAGTATGAAAATAATAAGTGAGTGACGTATTTACATTGCATACATGTTTGAATAAATATTACTTATTAAATTAAATTGGAACCATTTAAAATAAATATCTAATATTTGGTTAGAATGTATTTATTTTAGGGTGACTTATTATAAATGTATAAATGATCAATTACACAAAGCATGATGTCAACAGACTGTCCTCACCTTTCACTTCTTGCTGACAGAGAAGAGTGGAAGTATCGCTTTAAGTCTCGTCCTAAAAGTGACGGGGAATTTTCCAAATCTAGATGTAGGCAATAAGCTTAACGCTAGTGATGGGCTTATGACGCTTCATGAAACATTGTCCTCATTTTCAGAGCCCACTCGATGGCACTCTCTGCTCTAAAATATTTGGAGTTCAACAACCACTTCAATAAAATCTCACATCATTTAGGACGCCATCTACGGTGCGCGGAAAATGAGGACGCTGTTTCATGAAGCCTCATCAGCCCATCACTACTTGACGCCACTCAACCAGGGTTCAACTCAGACTTCTCCATCCTGCTGTGTACGTGGTTGAAAAAGGTGTGAAGGAACTGGATAAACCAGTTGATTATCCGCCAGAGACCTGGTTCAAGAGTCTTGCGAAGCTTCATCTAATGGCTTCAGTCATTCACTGTTGCGTCTTAAAGAAAAACTAACCGTGACATCAAAGGACAAGTTAAAGAGATTGAAATTCCACTCCCACTCAGGGATGTCTCGTGATCCCTGGGTGGCTGGGGAAAGGGGCAGTCGTGAAATCCCGTGAACCAGTTCCAATTGGTTGAACGGGAGCTCAGGACCTAGTCAAGCACTGTTTTGTTTATCTTTCCTGATGACATCACACTGAATGTACAACGCCAACGTTTCAATTAAAACTCTGCTTTGTTCTTTATATAACTCTATGTGGACACGTCTCCTCCCCACTGACTCCATTTGTGACATTTGAAGTTCGAAGGAAAAAAAGTTTTCTCTCAGCCAGCAGAGTCCCGGACACTTTTGTCTTGATAAAAGTGCTGACAGGGCGGTTTGAAGGAAGCGGAAGACAAATATGGAAGCTTTTTTGAAAGTGAGGAGAAGTGCGGAGGGAAATTTATGGGTCATTTATTTTTTTTTAACTTTTAACTAACTTTTGCTGGAAATAGAGGAGTGCTGACGCGGCGGGAAGAGGGACAGACGCGGGGAGGAGTGTATCTTCTGCCCAAAAGATTTATACTTGGAACAGCAGCCATATTGAAGATGAGTGAGTGAATGTCCTGTCATGGGTTCAGCAGTTTAGTTTCCCCATAAAGGTTTCTAAATACCTATTGCCTTTGATGTTCAGAATGGCTAGTGACATCCGTCTCTATCCAGCGTTCAAACCGTACAAACTCGTCTTTGTGGAGTACTGCGGCCAGTTAGTATTCAGTCCCGAGATATTCCAAAACAAACAACTTATTCGCTAAAACCTGGTCAGTGACAAGACTTGTACTGTATTTTGGGACTGTTTGCTATTGATGCTAACTGTAACCAAAAACTAGCAGAATCTGTTTACATTTTGTCTTGCTACTTTTTGTGTTTCTGTGTTTTCTTTTCGACAAATGGCTGAGTGTCTAGGATTTATAAAGGTCTCCATGCTGCGCTACTTCCCTTTACTCTACACCAGAGATATTCTTTCAGCCTCGTTCTGACGTATAAATTATCACAGTAAAATGGTTTGAAGTCTGACGCTGTCTTCAAATCTATAATTCACATACTATAAAGAAAAAAAAAATCATCTCATCTTAACGTCCTCATTGCAGCTGACCATGTGATTGCTGTCGCCTTTCATGTTGAAAATGAGAGCACATTTTAAGCTCGCTGCTGTCATTTCCAGGCTCCATTATGCCCTTCTGACACCGTGGAAAACCTCAAATGGTTTCATTTAATCAATTACAGAGACACGACACGAACCGCAGCATGAAAGCACAGATGTATCTGGCGAGACTGCGACACAGCACTTTGTGTCTTTCTCAGGGGCGTGAAACTGGGAAACTCTGGAAGCGCTTCTGACCCCAAACTATTCCCTTTTTTTTCTGAACTTCAGGATGTGCTAATTTGCCACCACACGACAAAGTACATATTTAACGTTTGAGTTGTACTATAGTGCGATATTTGTGTGTATTATTTAAAGATAGTATATTTAATTTAGCAGATACTTGTAAAAACATTTGAGGATGAATGAAATGGCTACTTTTTCTATCCGTTATGATCTTCAGGACTTAGCAAACAATTTTAACACTACAATACAAAAACAAGAAATGTGAGATAAATAATTTAAAATAACAACTGCAGAAAAATACATCTCAAAGAAAAGACACCAAAATAAAATTAATAATGGTGCTCAGTTCACAATTTAGGAATAAAACAAGGATATAAAAATACTGACTTAAATAATTTTTGGGAGATAAAACACCTAGAGAAGATCTCAAAAAGTTGGATTTTTAGGGAGATTCTCAATAGAAAAAAAAAAATTGTTAAAAAGACGCGTCTAAATTTACGTTATCTTCCATGTCTTCTGCCATGTTAATTATTTTTACGATAATGTGGCAGCAGTGTCAGTTGTCGGTTCAAACAGTGGCAAAGTGTGAACATTTTCTGAGGATGATTGGATTAAAAACAGAGTAACTGTGAAAACGTTTGTGAGGCACAAACAACAACGAAGGACACATATGAGGCAGTAGACACACAAAAAACAAAGCATTGAAAATAAACATAACAAAAAATATATATTTATAATTTGGGAAAAAAACGAAACCTCTTCAAAAACTAGCTTTAAACGGGTGAAAGGTCACTCTCACATGAGGTATTTCTAAATGGGGGGGTCGGGGAGGTGGTGACAACAGTATTGTGCGAGTTGTCGGTGAGAGTCACGCAAATGCTTTGTGACTTTCTCTCAAAAGTTGTGTGGAATGAGAGAGCATGAATGGGGCGAGCGTGACGTTGCAAACACAACTTTTCAAAGAAAGTCCCTCAATCACAGAATGTGTCGGAAAGCTTATATTGTCGGCCACACAAAAATTGAGTTACTCGTGTAATACTGTCGAGATACATTGTACTGTTGGGAGAAGCGTCATGGGCTGGTAATAAAACCAATGAGTTAAAGGTAACGATCAGTAGAAGCTTTCAGATACAGGCAATAGGTGTGTTTCCACCATGGACTTGCGGAAAGACTGCTGATATCCGTGAAATTCCTAGTTGTACGAATCATCGAATGACTTTAAAATGCACTACCTCTCGTAGGCGGTGATCTTGTCTAGTGCTAGTTAGCCTTGCTATATAAATAAGGCGTAAGAAACCAATGCTAATTTCTCTTTAAAAATGTTCCCATTTGCATTGACTTGAAGTCAGCTCAACTCCATAGGTCATGAAAACACACCTAATGTTTCAAAAGTGCCATCGCGACAAGGGAGAAGGCCGAAGGTCCAAAGGTAAACTGATCCCAACGTTCTGGTGGCTCACATGTCAGAATGGTGTTCAAAGAAAAGAGCGCGGCCACACTGTCCACGGAGTGCGGGCTATATATGTGTATATACAAACACTCTGGTACCCTGTATTTAGTCGTTTTTCAGATACGGTTTTAGCGAAATTTCTTTTTGTGAATTTTTCAAACCCCTTCCGAACCCAAATTATTTGACCCAGTCAGAAAGAACACACTAGTGCAAAATTTGTGCGGTTTGTAAGAGTTTATATAAAGTTCATATCCCAAGGGTCCCCAGCAGCAGCGTTTTTTTGGGGGGGGAAAGTCCCACGGGGCCACTGGGTTCGAACATAAGAGTCTGTTCATCGATATCTTCACTGAAGAAAAATGCCAGTAGAGACAATGAGAGACAATTTGCCTCTGTTTCCATAGCAACCTGTCCACCTCTCTTCTCTTCCAGCACAACGACTGTGTGTCTCTGTCTGTCCGTGTGTCTCTCCCCTCGATGATTGTTGCCGAAGAATATATTGTCGGGGATGAACAATCAGTCATTGCTCGACTCGTCATCCTCGGTAGAAAAAACACACCAAAAAAAAAAAAGAAAGTCATGAAGACGTTTTGTGGGTTTGGCCGCAGAGAGCTGCAGCAGTCGAAGATCTTGACAGCTTTTTGCCTTCAGGCTTGTTCTGGTTCAGCCACCTAGCTCAGAATCCCAACAGTCCAAAAAACAAGAATCGGTTCAGCCGATTGTCAGACAGGAGTCGGGAAACTGGCGCGTCGGTCGGGCGTCACGAATGTCTGGGTTTGTGGTTCAGCACTGTCGGAGTCGTGCTCGCAGGAAAAGCAAAACGGTCTCTCGATGTCAAACTTTTAAAAATACAGTACGTCTTGTTCACATGTCGTCCGGTGGGGCAGCTTCCTAAATATTTCATTTGGTACACTTTAGCCTCATTAATCTAAACTCCCACAAATCCCGCGAGGCCAGCCGCAGCCGTAGACGGCCAACATTTGGAGTTCAACCTCGGTGAGTCAGGCTTCCACACCGAGCACACAAAAAGGCCTATCTCTCTGTGACGCTTTCCAGTTGTCGCAGTTGTAAATAAACAATGCACCGCACTCTCTCGCACAGGCTAGCAGCTCTTTCAGCGTAAGCTTGGTGAATTAAATCAACACATTTTCAACAACAATTCCAGTCCAGTCCTGTTGCGAAGTCAGCCTTACGCACAGGTGTTTTAGTGGAGTCAAATCTCTCCCCTCCCGTCTGATGTTCGAAAAGGGAGGGTTGGAGTTTGGACACGGTGCACAGGGACATGCCCAAATGCTGCCTGCCGTTGGTGCTGCCCAGGCATCAGGATGTGTCGTGGATGTACTACACGCAAAAATCCACTTGAAAAAAGTGGATTTGCAGCAAAATATGCAGGGAAATACCGTTAGTCAGTCGAGTAGGACTCTGCCTCTTAAGGCGGAACCTTAAGGAGGACCGTGAAGGATGTATTATGCACTCTGCCACAGTGTTTCCCAGGGAGGACCCTGGAGAGTACAGGTGAAAATAAATCTCTTCACCCAGCACAAGATGAGATATCTGATATTCTGAAGCCAAATATAACTGCTCCGACTTGTACCGCATCTGTCACAAGTTCATTATCTCGCGACACCTACTCTTGCCTTAGAAGAGGTCGAGCTGCTGGCAGAGCTCAGTTGCAGCGGAGCAAAGACAACTCACAGACATATAAATATGTAAACTATAATCTGCCGCTTCAATTACGAGAGTTGCTCCCATGACATTTACGATGGTATTGTTATCTTGAGAATAACATCAATGCATCTTTCAAAAATCAAGACAAAGAGAATGAAGAAAGCAGTGGAATATTGGTGGACAACTTTTTGCATTGCAAAAGCTAGTTCCAGTAGAGCAGTGAGAATCTATTGCTGCTCATAGACACATTCTGTTTTACTATTCTCAGCGCCACCAGTCGTCAAAACAGAGTGCACCACCGAGTCACGGTGTGCTCGGAATATTGAGGACCTTCGAGAGAAATAAGCCTTTTGTGTTCCATTGACTGTAAAGTCGATCACAAATACTCCTTTCCGCTTCCCCCTTCACGACTCATCAGGTCGCACCTGCGTCTGACTTTTGGGTTCTAATTTTCAATCTCAATGCCCACAACCAAGTGGCGGCTCCATTTGCTTGAGCATAAATGTCACCACACTGCAGTTGTCTGTGCAAACTCCTCGCCCAGTTTCACTCACATACCCTTTTGTGAGCTGATCGAGGATGTCAAAGTCAAGTCCTGTCAAGTCCAGCATGAGGCCCCCCTCGGCTTTCTTTTGGTCCATTACCAACACAGGTTTAATATCGACATTTTTCGAAATGGCCAATTACTGTTTCCCGACTGGAGAGGTGTGAAAGGTGGAATAGTCTCTGTGCTTCCCCTGAGGGTTGAACCTCAAATCAGTCTAACCCATGTCTGGCCTGCAGCAGGGGAGATTGTAAGCTCATTCCACAGTGGAGGGAAGGGATGCGGGTTCAGGGCAATCCAACTCTTTCAGTGTGTAGCCCTTTGCATGGAGATTGTGTTAACAAGCACTTTTCAAATGGCGACGTCCAGATCTGTTTATAGCATCCACATGATGTCTGCAGCCCCCAGAGCCACTAACCTTTGGAACCGCTGACATCACTTAAACTGATCATGTCATTTATACGCCTTCGATGGCTCTTTCAGACAGTAGGAAGCGATGGATGAGAGCCGGTGATGCTGACAGAAGACCAGCACGTACGGCTCACAGTGACCTGTCTGGCGTGTTTCTCAATTTAGGTTTGTCCCGTTGGTAAGGACACACTTCAGACGACAGGGATGTTGGACCACACTGCTGGTTGATGATCAGAGTGTGTGACTATACCACCGTGCACACGGTGTTGAGTGTGGTGTCGAAGCGGACGGCTTTGGCCTCGGTGGGCTTCATGTTGGTGTCGTACATCGGGTTTTCAAACGACGCCTGGCCATTGGAGCTTTCATGGCCGACGTACCCGTTGAACTGGACCTTTGGACGTGTCCTAGAAAACAGACAGAAGTAAACATGAGTGACGGCACACGCTTCTAGGCAACGGTAGATTCAGTGAGCAGCTTCAGTGAGATGACATGAACCCGGTGAGAAATGACTTCAGCTTAAATCTACTGACCCTGTTTCATTTTGGTCATTGCTCTGGGCATTTAGCTTGGGTTTTATTCTTCAGAATCCATGGCATCATGTTGTCTGTTCATATCATTCTCTAAACTCTGGTACTTGGTTACATTTAAAACCCCAATACAGACCAGACTAAACCACACCCATGCAGGCACGGATAGACTCAACGCTCAAGCACCAGCCATGCTTAGGAAAAGTGCCTCTTCTGTCTGTTTTCTGTCTTATTCTTACGGTCTTACAAAAATTACATTTGTCTTTCATGAATTTCTTCAAACAAACCTGGGGTTATTGGTCGAGACACTTATTTGTGCTCCTGGGAATTGTTCCTCGACCTGAGCGTCACATGACCTTAAGTAATAGAAATGAATGGTGAAGTCTAGTGGTAGGCTGATGAGGCTTCATAAAACAGTGTCTGCTTTTTTTCAGTGCACAGTAGATGGCGCTGTTGATTTTAAGTGGTTGTTAAAATCCAGATCCAAGATTCGAGAGCAAAGTGCCATCTAGCGGATTTTGAGGACACTGTTTCATGAAGCCACATAAGCCCATCACTAGCGGAATCTTTTTGACCACATCCAGATGAACCCATCCAAAAATAAAAACATTTTTGTCAATATTTTCTCTGCAAAAGCTGACCTGATTTCTTCATGCAGCGTCTTTACATATTTGAGCATCCATTCTGGTCTTTTCATTTCACCTTTCTTGAGAGTGATTCCAGGGACGTGTTCTGCGGCAACAACTCAGCACCCATCTCCATTTTAAATCGACACCTAGGCTTTGATAACAGCGACTAATAGTTTTCAAACAAGCCGCGAGCTACAAGGTGACAGAATCGCAAGGGCGCACATTGCTCTGAAAGTGGGAATCTGTAGAATTGAATATGAGACATCATCCAGTTGTGTATTGCGGAAGATCCAGCAATGATACGACTTTCCTTTCAAAATAAAAACGGAATGACAGTAAGGCATATTATTCGGTAAAATCCAGATATCGGGGATGTGTTCTGGAGATCTACCGTAAATGACAAGCGACCTGCAACATGACTGCAATGGGACGCTCACAAAACTCTTTTGTGTGAGATTTGCTGCGCGGCTGCGAGTTTGTTATGAGGCCTTCTTTGCTCCCCTGTGCGCCAAACCTGTCTACGTCTCACTACGAGTCAAGGAATTTCTGCTGACGGCAAGCTGGCATTATTTATTAGATGCTCGTGTGAAAAGTTTGAGTTTTCAATTTTGTGGACATCTTCTACATTTCAAATTAAGACACCCGCTATACAGCGGGCTCCCTACAGGTATCAACAAATCATGCGTTTTGGACGTGAAGGGAAGCTGAGGACGTGGAAGATTTATGAACAGCAGACGGGAGGATGCTGAGGCTTTAAGTTGTTGTCAAAAGTGAATATATGTTTCATGCGTACGCTCAATCTTGTCAGCCAATCATGTGGCGTGAGGTTCGGCGCAGTGAGGCATGTCGACCGGGTCCAGACGAGTGCTTGGGTTCAAAGTGAATATCAGAATGATAAAGAGGTGTGAGCAAGCGTTTAAGAAAGTGCTGACCCATTTTGGCTTTCAACTCGCTCCAACAGAGATTGATGGCTGAAAAAAAGGAGGAATGAGCAGCACTTAAGAGGCCTTTTTGTTGACAGAGGTCAGAGGAAAGTGGCTAGCTAGGTTTAAAATGACAGAGTGGCGATCAGCGATGGGGTGATGAAGCTTAGTGGCTCAGCATCTCACTTTTAAAGCCAATATGTGGTTCCCTTTAGAACTCAAGAAATCAAAGGTGACAGAGAAGCGTGGCATCTGGTGGGCTCAGAAAAAAATGTTTCACGATGCCTGATCAGCGCATCACTAGTTGTGACAACAAAATGATGAATGTACTCGGATTAAAAAGCGTATAAAGAATATGAAATTATGACAGAAGTTTTATTCATATAACAAAGACACAATGTCTCTTCTGCTATTTTAAGTAATATATCAGGTCCTAAAACAGCAGGACTGTCTACGTTTGCAGTGCAATATAGGACATGGGACAGTTGTGAGAGTACTTTTGACCAATGATCCATTAATCTAACATGTTATTAAACTATTAGGCTGTGTCCCACTCCTCCCCCTAACACTAGCGCTTGGTTTTGAGTGCCCTCCACTATGAAGTGCCCTCCGACGACCAAGTGAAGTAACAGACGTCCCTAAAAATTGGGACAACACTTCACAACGTCACTCGTAAAGACAACGTGTCATTGGCTGCCGTGCTGTCTTCTGTTTCCTGCATATCCAGTGTTGGAGACGTTTTGGAAATGCAGGCTCCAACCTCTTGCATCAGCGCTGATCATCTCACTTGGTTTGGTGAACCAACGGAGAAGAAATGGGCAGAACCAAAGCCGGCTTCGTCACTATGTTGCAGTGACAGGTCCGTTAGCCCGGATGCTAGCCGACTGTTAAGATGAAATAAAAACACACTGCTGTACATACATGTTGTATTATTCATGTTGTCGGACTACTTGGGTCATTTAACACGTGATACGAGAGAAACTAAACAAATGGAAGAGTAGTCTTGGTTACTAAAATGTCCCCGTTGTCCAATCCAGAATAATCTTTAAATAAAGTACTTTGGTATCCTGGAAATCGATCCACACTTCATATTCCCTCTTGGTTTCAAGTCAGGTCCAGAGCTCCCTCAGTTTGAAGGGATCATTTCAAGCGAGTGCCCTCGATCTTAGGACTATTGGGACACATTACACTTAAATGTGAACACGCAAAACCCAGTGTTAGGGCCAAAAAAACGAGTGTTAGGGTGAGAAATGGGACACAGCTTTAGTCGTGTACAATATTGCAGGCAAACCTGGCATAGATGACATGAATAAAAGGTTTGTGATTACTAGAGACGCACTGACCAGTCGGCCACAGAAAAAAACATTTGGCAAAATGGATGTTGCCAACATGTCTGCTATGCAGAGATATTTCAGTGCAGTCGTGCAACGATTTGTTGGGTGTGTGAAGCCGACATTACTAGGGGGAGTGCCTTGCACTTACATGCTGGTCACAGCCACTAAAGTAACCCGCATCCTTGACGCATCTGTCGCTAATGTTATTCTTTATTTACAACACTAAACAGCCTAGTAAGCAAGACGGACCATGGAGTGAAACTATGACACACTGAGATCTACTCAGATCATCCACAATTCACTTGATCCACATCACAGTACAATGGAATTTCTTACTGAGATGTTGTTATAAAGCAGTGCACATGGATGTGCAGAAGTTAGCTGAATGCAACTTCAGTTCTGTGAACACGAGCCAAACGCTGCCCTTGATCAGTACTGGTTCTGAATTAACTTAAGTGTAGAAATTATACAACACCACTGAGTTCACAATAAGTAGGCTATTAATAGTTCATTTGTGTTCCACAATATGATCTGTTATTGAAATAATAATTAATATTAACTTGGAATAAAAAATATAATTAAATAACTATTGTCAACCACAGCTAAACCAGATGTTATGCAGAACTCTGTTAGTTATAAAAAAAGCAAGAACAAAAATTATTGTTATTTACGCAGTTATTACAGACAGTTAGTCAGATAAAGTCAAGAGAACAAAAAGTCCAAATATTTCCTATACCTTTCACCTATATTTGTCAAACCACAGAGTTAAACGGGGACATATTTCCCTGTGTTTATTTGGGATTACTTATTTTGATAATCTGGTTCGATAATCCAGTTAGATATAATCACTTAACTCCCCAAACCCTCTGGAAGTATTTGCAGCTGAAGCGTTGTTTGACTCTGACCTCATTAAGAGTGTGCGCACGTGTGTGTGTAACGGTAGAAGAAATCCAACCCCGGGGAGCTGCTAAGCCAACCTTACATGCTCAGCCCATTACGCTACAAAGCTACACACACACGCACACGCACGCCATGTGGACCTCCCTCAGAGTGGCTATGGTTCCATTTGCTGCACTGGTTTCAGACAGCGGGTGGAGGTGCGAGGAGTTTTATTGGTGGGATGAAAAACAGTACAAATAATTGCTTTGACATCGAGGCCTAGAGCAGATACGAACACAAGCCAGAGCATGCTCACCAGCAGTGAGGCCGCACCACGGATTCACACCAAAGCACTGGAGCTCAGCTCAAAAAAAGTCTGGAGAAATTCATGAAAAATTGCTCATGATGGCATCATGCTAACAGAGAGATGACAATGAGATAGAGACAAAATAAGATGTCCTCCTCTCAACTTTGCATGACCGCTGTTGGAACTGTACGGCTGCATCACTTTCATCTTGTCTGAAAATCATTTCTGATGAAGAACCAAACTGAAGAATTTAGCCGGTGCAGCCATACGCCACAGCATGAGGAAAAAAAAAAGAAAGAAATGAGGAGGCTCGCGGAGGATGAGGCGGCGGTAGCGGCTGTTAAAAAAACAAAACAAAAAAGCCAGGAGAGAGAGGCGTCCAGCTTACCTGCCGCCCGGCCCCCAGGTGTCTTTTGGTCTCTCATTGTCATCTGTGTCAGCAGACAACGTCCTGCATACAACCATCAGCTTTAATGTACATCAGCCAGCATTTGCAGGAACCGATCATCGACTACGGCTAAAAGACACCACTGCTACTGTTTCAGCTGAGGAAACATTTGTACTTGAAAGTGAGACAGAACACGGAGCTGTGTGACCTTGGTACTGCTTCTCCATCCTTGCTTCCTCGTCACATACTTTACAGGACTAATGACAGTTTTGGGCAGCTGGTCATGTGATGGCTGGCACGTGTTGGACGATTAGAAAAAAACGTTTCTATTAGCTACACAACGTGGACAGAACAGTTCAATGCCACAGCCACCACACGTGGTGCAATAGTGTTCAAGCTCAAGTGTAGAATATTTGAAACTGTTTTGTGATCATCCGTCCATTATCCACCATTTAGCCAAGGTCGGGTCAAAGAAGCCAGGATTTCCCTCACCCCACAAACGTCCACCCGCTCTTCTAGGCTACTACTGAGGCCAACTGAGAGTCATAAACTCTCATTTGTTGAGAACCGCAACGGTGACTCCCTTAGTGAGAGACGGTTGACACAGTCACATGTACAGGGGACTGGGTTTTCATTTTTGCATTATGAAGAAAAAACACTTTGTAGTTAAGAGTAATTCAAACCACCGAGATGTTAAAACACAACCATTTGGATGTTGTTTTGATATGTCTGTTGGTTGGCAAGTTTAGAGTTTGAATAATACATGTGTTTAAAACAAAAAGAAAAAAGTCATGTCATTATTGTGACATTTAGTACCACACAATTACATAAAAAGTCTTTTCTCATGCAATATAGAGGACAAAAAGCTGGCCCTGCTACAGGTTACTTTGAGGAAAAATGTAAAAGCGACGACTGATCCATCCAACTTCACATTTTTCTAAGTTTTGACTTCAACAAAAGCTTGCTTGAAAGACAAGCTCCTTTTCCCTTGTTACTGGAAGCTTGTTAAAAAAAGACAAATCCAGAGAACAAAGATTTGATCTGTGCTCTCCTCCGTCCGCACCACATAAAACCCACAGCGAGCGCACCTGTGCTTGTAGAGGTAGAAGGCAAATCCCGACAGGATGAGGGCAAAGAAGGGAACCAGAATGGCTGCTGCCACAGAGCTGCTGTTTGTATAAGGGTTAGATGGGTCCACGGCGATGGTTACCAGACCTGAAAACAGACACACAAATATCAAAGTGCTTCAGTCTGAATCCATGCAAAGTTTCTGAAGAAATCATTCTGCTATCATTCGACAGTATGAGTCCCAGCTAGTCCACAGTTAACCACGATTTTCATCACATGTAGGAACACGAACCTTGTCTGGTCAGATGGAACTTGCCAAAGTCTTTACTGTGGATGTGACCCTGGTAGACAAACGTCTTCTGATCCGATTCCGCCGTCACCTACAACGGAACATTTGCTCAGTTCTCGCATTCAAACCAAAGCAATGTTTGCTGCCACGACAGTCGCTCTCATTTCTGCTTGCAATGCATCAACTCTAATCAGAAAAAAACAGCTTCAATAAGCAAACTTTCATCAACTTTGTGCAACTTTGCAAAATTGCCGTTGTTTAGAGAGGGAGGCATAATTGCATCATTATCATCCCACATTTTCATCTGCTACTTGTCAACCTTATAATTATCTTTCTGTCCTTAGCTGAACTCTCACAGCCGTCATCTGATCTCAGATTTGGTTTGGTTTCTCTGTGAATTCCTGAGAGACGGATGGATTGGAAACGTCCATACATCAGATGTATTCAAAGGTTTGTGTGTCCACCCGGATGCTTTGCTTCTACCTGGCAGCCCTGCTGACGGTGGGGCTTCTGGGAGCCAATATCATGGATGAGCTTTGTTTTGCTGATACGAGAACAAAGCCTCCTGCTAAAACAGTCATTTCCTCCATGTGAAAAGATGTTAATTAGACTTCTTTGTATTTTGCATAATGAGACCCAAGATTGGACTGGAATTTCAATATGGCAACATGAAGACCCTTTCTGTGTGTGAGAGTAATGAGCTGAGGCCCACTTTATGGTTATGGTCTGTGGGAACAGCACTCATCCACAATATCCCAAACTGCTCCTGCGGCAGATCAACACAGCCAGACTTTATCATGGTCCGACTTGTTCGCTAATAAAGTCGATTAGAACAAGGCCTTCAAATATTACTGCTGGAAATAACAACACGAATAATAATAACAATACTATCTAAGTAAAATCACTAAGAATAACACGTTAACATGGTGTGTTATTTGTTTATACTGTAGTGTCAACTTCATTTTCACATCATCAAAATCCTTTCTTTAGTTTTTAACACTCAACTTACTTAAGTAAATAATTGTCAGTCATCATAAAAGGTATGTTGTGTGATATTTTTACAAACTCTGGTATTTTACTTTAATATTTTTACATATAGAACTAAATGGCGTATTCCATATGAGAGTAATAAACATTTTTATTAATTGAATGCTTTTATTTTCTAAATTGATATTGACTTTTTTGCCCTACTGTATGTATTGTATGCATTTTTTTTATTTATTTCATTGCATTCCTAATTTTCCATCTAGCTGTGAATTCAATTTTAATATTGCTTTTGTTTTATTTCTCATTTGTTAATGTTTTGTTTTCAAAACTTTCAAGATGGGGGCTTAAAACAGAGATACATAAATAAAGTGATTGCAATTATGAGAATACAACCAAAGTTTTATATTATTGCCATCTATTGCGATTTAAACAAATAAATAAAAAACATACAAACGCTCTCATTACGTAGCACAACTTAGGAACAATGAAAAGACACTGTAGTTTGGTGACAGTTTGCATCGCTAGCAAAGATACTCTTAAAATATGACAGTTAAAGAAGCTGTGTTGTTATGTAACAACATAGATGAAACCAGGTGAATATTATCCTACGTGTTAGCTCATAAGAATTGTCAATAGGTTCTATTTCTACTGTGGATTTAAGTATCACTGTCACTGAACAAAGTAATAAAATACTTAAATTAAATATCAAGGATATTACATAAAAAAGTACCACTTTAAAAGAAAAAAATCAAGATGAAGGTGAAATATGAAATAATGATTATAAAAGTCTGTTGTGAACGTGTACATTAACTTCTATGACAAAGTTGTGAGGAAGCTACAAAGATGGTGAAAAATGAACTCACATATCCATCCATGGCCCAGTTGTCGTTCTTAAACTTGCTGTAGTAATGTTCTGTGGGCCCTTTCACATGGTAGACCTTCAACAACAGCTGGTTTTCTTCTGACTTGTAGGTTCCTGCAGCGAAAACCAAGACACGCCCTGAGTTAGAAAATCCAACGGCCAGGATGATCACAGCCTGAACCCGGGATCATTTCAATCACGCCTTATATATTTTGGCACTTGGCAGCGGGGAAATGCTAGAAAGACCCCGAGGGAGAAGGTTCATGGGAGCTTGGCAGACAGGCGCCGTTGTAGGCAAACAAACAGACAAGCTGACTGACAAGCAGCGATGAGGAAAGACCTTGACATTTTGCATTTTCATACTCAAATATTACACTGACACTAAGTACAGGAAAGGTGACGTTTGCCCTTTAGTGCTATGATTTTGACTGACTGGGGGGGAAATGAATCCTCACTGAATACAACTTTTGTGAACCTTAACACCTTTCATATTATTCGAGAAGACAACAACAGTCAGACTGGAAACTTTTTTTCAGGTGCAATACACGTCCTTTTATCATTTTCAGTCATAAGTAACATTCACTGCAATAATAGATAAAAACACATAAACAAAAAAAAAATACATATAAATTAAGCAGAAACATGGGGAAAATGTCAAAAATGGTGCTGATTTGAGGCAACAAGGAAAAGAGATCTCTTCCGATGCTTCAGTTGTGATTTCCCTTTTCTCTAGTGTGTAGCTTCGCCCGAGGGTGAAGTTCAGGGCAGAACTGCAGGAGCTGGTGGGGCATGACTCAGTGGAAGGGGACCCTGGGGTTGGCCGCGCTGGACAGCCTGGTGTGAGGGAAGTTTGGACCTCTTTGCTGCGACCAGATTCCAGATGACTGGAGGAAGAAAAGGCCATGATATCAAAGGCCTAAATTTGGACAGGAAAGAAGCTCCTGAAATGGCTCCCCCTCAGGCACAGAGCATTTCTACAAGAGCGCCAGATGGTAATTAGCTTCTTCCTACAGATCAGTGGCAGGAAACCTTGGCGCACAGCGCTGGTACCATCAGACACCACCTGAGATGACTCCACCAAGCATCAACCAGACTTCTGGTCATCTGCTCCAAAGGCGGCTTTCAAGGTAGAGCTCCTGGCCCTCTGGGGAACTCGTTTGAAGAGCCCTCTGTGCGTACGGAGCAGAAGCAGAAAAACTGAACGCTGTTGAAGTTGGCTGCAGAGGATTTGGGGCTGCTCGCCGTCAGACTCCTGAGAGACTGAAGAATTCACGGTCAGACTCAGCAGAACTGCTCCGACTCAGAGACAGAGTGGAGCTGGCTTAAGCCGGATGGCCCACGCTGGGCCGCCACTTCAGCATAATCCACTTTATCTTTCAGGAATTTGGGGCAGTGGACCCATGCTGTGGAGCGAACATCAAGCTGGTGTGACGGGCAGTGAGGCACCAACACATGGCTAGGTATATCCCACTTGTCTTGTGCAATTCATACCATGCATTTCAACGTTCTAGGGCAGTAACAGCATTACTTCTCTTCCTGCTGCTCTCTGGGGTGGAGGGGGCGCTGGAGGTATAAGAGGGGCGATAAGGGGACACCCTGGACATGTGGGAAGATGGACAACCACTCACAAGCACCTCAATCTTGAGGCATCATCGAGTGCTACGGGACACAAAAATGCCCATGCGGCGAATATACAGGCTCCCTCAAACCGCCTCCAGCCGGACTGGACCCCGAGACTTTCTAGCCGAGCAGAACAAGAAAATAAAGATATTATGAAACATCAGCTGTTGGCGAATTGGCAAATATATGAGGCAAAATAAAATGTTAAAATTTTGACGCAAGCACCTGACAATAAATAATATTTATGTATTCGCAGCACTCGTCTCCTACAGGCAGAAAGTTTGCCGAGGCGAGATCAAGCCGAATTAGTGGTGTGGAGAAGCCGGGCCACACCTGAGTGTCAGTCAGACTCGCTAAGCTGATGAAGCATCACGGCAGTGGAGGTTTTCACCCGAGGCTGCGGCTTCACTCGCTTGTTCACCCGTCAATCACATTCCAGCAGCGAGAACACGCATCCTTCCAATGACAACGCTGGTATGTAGGTGGTAATGCGCTGCTTCTGAGGACGGAGCTTTATCAGAGACCACACGCGGCTGAACAGCCGTCCACAGGTTATTGTCACGCACAGCAGCTGGATTATTATTTACCATATTAACAATGCCTCAGTTCTTCCTGCCCTCTGGATGATTATACAGTGTATGCCGTTTGTTGGTGGTGGTTTCAGCAAGGAATATGAGTTATCCATTGGGTTTAGAGCGCAAAGAAAAAACACTGACTCAAATCAAACCAAACCGACGTTTGTCCTGTGTTTTACAATACAATCTGATCGATGACCCTTTGGTAGCACAATATAAATACTTTTTGGATTGATATCTGAAATGAAAAATTCCAGTATATTTATGTACACATTTCCGTATTTGAGCATCAGGTGTAATAATTGTTAATATCTCCAATAAGCCCTTGTTTTTAAACAGGAACATTGGGCAGTTGTGTTGATACCTCAGTTTTGGACACAAAGTTGTGGTCCGAAAACAAGAATTAAAACATAATGTCTTCCAAATAATTTGTTTTCATATCTCAATTGAAATATTTTATTTACTTCATTTACTTTGTATCAAAAGCTTACGTTACATTCAACTAAAATTTCTTTAAATGTTTTTAAGGCTGTCAGAAAAAATTAAGGCAAAAAAAAAAAAATGGCATTTAAAAATGAATAACTGCATAATGATAGAATGTTTTACAAGTTGATTTTCAGATTGTTTTTGTCCCCCTCCCACTATTTCAATGCTTAAGCTCAAGTCATCTGACCCCCTTCAGGCTGCATTTAAAGCTAAATTAACCCTTGGTCTCGTCAATAGAACACAGTGAATTCATTCATTTCCACCCCACATTCGATAATGGCATTAGGAGCTTTGCCTAGCTAACTGAGACAAGAGACAGTGGGCACGTAACACAGACCACCAGCTGGGAAAATGCACTGGACTCTCTTAATTATTCAAAATATAATTTGAATAATGATGTTTTTTCTCTTTCATTGCTTCATAGCTTGGCTGTGTTTTTGGTTTATCCTCTTCAACACAAGTTGGTGAGCAATAACACGATGTGTTTCAGATGAAGGTTGTGGTATTACGGTAGCTATTGAGCTTGTGGGACAAAATATACTGCATTAATATTTGAGACTCAAAACACAATTAAGTTTGTGTTGGGTTTTGAAATTGAACGTCTTGTCATAACCAAAACATGCAAGATGGAAGAGAGTAAAAGAGTTTGATGATGATGGATGGATGAATTTAAGTTTTAGAAATGAGATGTTTAAGCTTATGTGAACCAACTCATTTGATCCTATCAAATACTGAAATGCCATTAATTCATTCTAAAACCTCTCATTCAATAGATTACTTTTTTAAGTCAAGTTCCACCCCTAGTTCAGATTTATTCATTCTTCCGTCATGAGAAATAAAACGACAGTATGAACCTGCTTTCCAGTCGCAGGCGTGGACTGGACCCCTATTTTCAGTCCGGCTCTGATTAGATCAATCCATCCCTCAGTCCATCCAGAATAGCGCCGACTCAGCATCCACATAAGTCTGCAGGCCGTCCTCATCAATCACCATCAGTGCGGTGCGCGGTGTACAGGAGATATTAAAGATCATATCGCATGATCTTGTACAAATTCCAGACAGGCTGTCTCCATTAAACAACGCCAGCACATTTGATCAGATATGTTCATTCAGCCATTCATCATCAGCATCTTGTCCAGGCGGGTCGGGGAGTGTGGCAGCGTCATGGATGAACAGATCGTGTTTTTACCTGATAGTCGGATGGACACGCCGCTGGCTTCCAGCAGAGTGACGTTAACCCTTCCACTGCTGGCGTTGAACCCCGTCACCGTGAAGCTGGTGGCTTGTCTTTTCCCCAAATACTCATAGAAACCACTCCACTCGGAGTTGGAGGAGAAAACGTCCACTGGAACTGGTGAAATGGAAAAGTTAGTTTCATGCCACATGGAACCATCATCTTAGGCTGAATTCCAATTCCTCCCTTCATGCGCAACCTCAGTCCACAGCCTCAAAAATGCGTGCCACTGGGAAGAGCGAGGATAGTCCCGATTTGAAGGAAGTTCAATTTTGGAGCTTCTTTAAAATGGCGATTCGCCGGCCTACCTTGGGACTGAGGCAGACCCAGGCGGCTTTGCCAATATCTTCAGCCAAGGATTTACTTTGTTAATGGCCATATGAATATTACAAAAACCATTGTATTATCTCAACACATTTTTTTCATTATTTACCTCATTGTTTTAGGACATTCATTATTATAATGAAGATCTTTTTCTTCTTCTATTAAATTGACAGACTGAATGCCGCTGTTGCGTAATGCTGCCCCCTACATCTACGATGTGTCCCATTTCTAAGGCCCACATAGGGAGCTTAAGTGTTCGACCCTTTCGATCGGTCCATGGCACCAGAGATCGGAAAAATATGACTGTAAGTCTATTGAGAGACCAAAGCTATTTTCTGGTCCACATATGCTGCACCTCAATTTAAATAATCACGTTAGTTTTGACTCTCTGTGCAATTCATGATTTATTTGCTTGCGAGGACATGAAATTATTTGGACTACGAATCAATCAGCAGAATCTGACTGCTCCGGCGCTAAGGCTACTAAACTATCAAAGGTAGAAGCTATCACACAGGAGCTGACATTGTTCAACACTAACGTTGACCCTGAAGAGCTTGTCCTGCCTGCGGGCTCTCACTCAACTGACCATCGAGCCTGAGATGAGCATTAGAGTCTGCTACTACAGAGTACATCAAACAAAACTTCAAGTAACTTTTGATACCTGGGGCATGAAAAAAAAAGGCATATTTCAAACTCGATCAGAAAATAACGTCTATCTCTCCATTGTCTCCCATTCATATTTTCTGTTGACTTCGGTCCCAATAGTAGCTGCAACACTGTTCATTTGTTTATTTCTACATCTTCTTGACTAGTATTTATCTAATATTTATTTATTTTTGGACATATTGTTTTGTTTTTGGAAACTGGAGGCCTCAGACCGAAATTTCGTTGCCATAATATAGTGATATGCTTTTGTGCAATGACAATAAAGAAAGTCTAAGTCTAAGAGGCGAGAGTAGATGGGTGCGGCCTAGGCTGCACATGGCCCTTAACACTCGGCTTAGATGGCTAAGTTTGCGGGTTAAGAATTAAGGATTAAAGGAGGAATTGGAATTCACCCTTGGACGGATTCATTCAGTTAAGTTCTCCCTTCCTTCCAAATTCATATTTACAACAGTGTGATGTGAGTGTTGTCAGGAAAAGTTTATCATGGTGTTATGTAACTTTAGTGAAAACTTCAGGAAAATCCCCCTCTGTGAGCAACATCAAACCAAACCTACATGACAGCGATCTCGAACAACAGCGCAGGTTGGTGTAGGAAGCGTGGCAGAAGATCACAAAGTTAGAGTGGAATATGCTGAGTCACAAACCTCGGATCTTGTTCTTCTGGACGTCTGACTCTTTGCTTTTGGGATTGACTTTGACTCCAACTGAAAAGAGACGCAGTTCGGTGGCATTCATGTGTTCCGTCGACACGGTTTCAAAAGGAGCGTTTTAATACCTTTGCAGAGCGGCGGCTTTCCCGTCCACCGCGCATCACTTTTGCAGGTTCGGTGCTCGGATCCCCCGGCCAGATAGAAGCCTTCCTGGCAAGTGTAGATGAGAGTGTACCCCAGGGTGGGAAGGTCCATGGATCGAATGTCAACATTACTGGGGGTCTCCGGCTGGCGGCATGAGTGAGCTGAAGGATGGGAGAAAAAAAAGTTACAGAGGAAGCCTACACACTGATAAATATCCAGGATGCAGATGGAAGGCAATGCCATTTAAAACGGGAGAACAGTTTTACATGGAGACATAGATGCTAAATATAGATCCCAAGGCTGACTGATGTTGACTCATGTTTAGTTTAATATTTCCAGCCAGGGACGGTTCAATACTTAATAATTCTGTTTGCTCCGCAACTAAGGCCGTGATCAAGCAAAAACACTGCGATCTTATCGGGACTAACTTTCTGGCATCAACAACAGAAACTGATTTTAACAGTGGGTGGTTCCGGACTGAATAAACACCGTAAATAATACAAACTTTATTTGTCTGGAACTTTCCTCATCGTTTTGTGACTTCAACTGTGCTAACCACACCATAATTACCGATTATTAACCATTAATAAGTGAGTAATTACTTCATAAATGCTTGATAAGTGTTCACCAATCCACATAGCTAATATAAAGGATTTGAACTACAAATGCAGTGCAAATACAAGAGAGGAACTTTATATTTAAGAAAGAAAAAACATGGGTTTGACTTGTTCCAAACAAATATAGATTTAAATTTGCTTTTCTATTAACAGCATTACGGTCCACAAGTTTCCAGCCGCATTAGAAGAAGAAAACCTTTTTTCATGTTTATTTTTCTCTGGCTGATATGATGAGTCATTTGAAAACATTTGACCGCGGTTATTTGCAGCCGCCTGTCTACAGAGATAAAGCTGTGTCTTTATAAAAAAACATATTTTTGCAGAGCTACTTCAGTGCGATATCTGCTCTTTTCCGCTTCGGACCGCTTTTATTGTTCGAGCCTCGCCGCTTGCGATGGTTTGTTTTATATAAATTGACTGCAATTTGTGATTACGGGCTTTTATGTGAAAGTCTCTGAAAGTGCAGTGTAATTTTTATGTTTATCATATAATGAAATCAAACTGGTGAATGGTGCGTGTCATCTTCAGAGATACAAAGCAACACTGTGAATGCTTTCTTCACTCCTGCAATATGTCTTTTTGTAATTGTACATTGTTGCTATTAGAGATCAGACAACAAGCTAAAATGGAATCATTCAGCCACAGTTTGGTTTTAATTCGAGGCCGTGGATGAATAAACTGAGATTTTTCTTCTCAGGAGATGCAATAACAACCATATACATAATGTACCAATATCTTTTATAAGACAGCCAGACGTTTAGCATTGACTTAAAACAGTACCACCAACCCAGGGGCTCACACTGGTCAGTATTTGCATATATAATAGAAATATTTAGCAGTGTTAGTAGAGGTTTACTTCAATATCACAACAAACATCTTTCAACTTAACTTAGAAATGCATGAGGATCACTTCTAAACTGACAGATGGTAACATTTTTTGTTTTCACTCTGGAGATTTTCATTCCCAGAGTCCTGTGAGTAAACCTAAGTGAAGCTTGTAGGATAGAGCAAGAGCCCAACTGCCAATCACTTTAAGAATGAGAGTGAACCATGAAGCGGCATTACTTACACTACACCAGAGGTGGGCAATTAAATTTCCGAAGGGGCCAGGTTATATATTGTGACTGTTGAGAGGGGCCGTCAAACCCAAAGAAAGGAGTGTGAGAGAAAATTTAACAGAAAATCAAGAGACAACATCATGTGTGATTTTGAAATGACACTTTAAAATGTGTTTTACTTGATTTAAACCACATTCCATTTAAAGATTCTCACTGTATCTCACACATTTCTAAATCTACCTTCAAGTCTGATGTATTTTAAGGAACAAGAAATACTCCCAAAATAGCCAACAGAAAAGACGAACAACTAAGAAAAGTAATGATGTTCAGTTGCATTATAATGAACAAAAAACCAATATACAAGACAGGAATGTCAGAGACAACAACAATGCCAGATTTATAGTTTTACTGTGAATCCAGGAGGGCCACATAAATACAGTCAAAGGGCCGTATTTGACTATGATCGTGTAACTCCCAGTCCTTACTCTTGTTCATCCTCCGTTGGTAATGCGCCAGTGTGCGTGACAAGCTGCTTCTGGGTTTTGGTAGACTTCAACTCTCAGCTTCACCAGGATGAGAATGTGTGTTAGCGCACGTTTTTCTGCGAACTTCTCTCCTTTCTGTATATATGGACCTACGGTGGATAAGTGTGACCGAACGTAATCCTGGTCTGATCATTGACGGTGACGCTTCTAGCCAGCCATGCGGCCCGCGCTACTGGGATTTCACCACGATGGGCCGTGGTCTTGTCATCCTATCATCTGAGCAGAGTCAATAGAAATTCCTCTTTGTATCTCACCTTGTCCCTGATTAAGTTCTGGGTGAAGAGCCTGAGCTTCCAGTATATCATCCTGTTCCTGACTTTGAAACTGGCGGAGCCTCAGCCAATGCTTTCTTCATTTGTCCGACTTTCTTGTTCGACTGCATGCAGTGCTTTCATTCAGAACCTTATCTGTTTGCCCTCCGATTCCAGTCTTTAAATCTCTGTATTTAGTTTGACATTCTCCTGTTGTTGGCTTTTTACTTGATAATCAACTTACTTGTTAATGGCACCATCTTAGGCTCAGTTTCCTCAATTTGGGCTTCTCAGTTTCTCCAAACCTTCTCCAAAGCAATGGTTTACTTCAACAGCCTTTCTTTCAGACCTGTGTCCATCACGCTTTGAGCTGTCGGTGGATTTTTTTTCAGCCATCTTGGCATGATTGCAATGACTCATGATTCTCTATTCTGTCATTTGTCCTCCTTTGAGTCTCAAGGAGGCTTTCCTACCGCAAATCTTTGCTTTAGCAATATACCACCCGTGTTCAACTTCTGGTGACATTTTTGTTGTTACATTAAAAACTTTTTTTTTCCTTAAGCAGCAATATTACTGTTAAATAAGATGACGAAAATGATTTTCTTGTCAACAGTATATTTACAATAGCATGTTCTGATGGAATACTATCTTACCATGTAATAACACAAACATATTAACATAAAAATATTTCCCTATGTGACAGATGAATGCTGATCTGATTCGCCTTGAATAAGTGATGGATATGCAGTTTCATCTATGTGAATTTGATCATGAATAACACGTTTCTCTGTAGCCCCAGGTCCAATAATTGTATAATTTCTATACAATTGTAATAATAATTCACAGTGAGAATCACTCACCTATGCACTCTGGTTGGGTCCCACTCCAGGTAAGATTTTCCAGACACGTTCTCGTGGTGGAACCGAGGATGTGGTAGTTCTTCCGGCACTTGAAGGAGATTTTGCTGCCGACCTTCAGAGTGCAGGAGCAAAAATAAATCTCACTTAACTCATTATTCCCCACTTCGCACATTTAGAACATCCCCTACATTAAATCTGTGGCTTAATTAAATCCTGAAAAGACAATTGTATCTAATAGCTCCTCTCCTTCTGTTTCCCTGTGGAGACATCGGTGGGGAGCTTATCTTCTCCGCTTATGTCCAAAGTGATTTCGTTCCATTCCCACCAGGATTTGTGAGTCTGTTATCACTCATTCAAATCAATCTGTGACTCCTAAATAGCTTTAAATGAAAAGTTTAAAAGCACACTGATCACCTCAGTGAAAGGGGTTCAGACAAAAAGAAATATTCATCCAAGTCCTTCCTTATTTTTTCCTTTCGCGATTCTGGTTGTGTCTTTAACGTTTTTAGATAACTTTCTAATGTAAGCACACAAACCTTTAACTGCTGATCAGTTGCTGGATTAGCTCCTTATCTTTTGGCCGCACATTCATGACAGTGATATGAGAATCAATCGATAGACCTGGACTGTTTACTCTGAGCCTCTCCTGGATGGCCAAGGTGCCTGTATCTAAGGAAAATCCTGCGTCGAGAGCTAACTTCCCTGCTTCATAGTGGTAGAACCGTAGATCAAATGGTAAGTAAAGGGCTCCCTAGGTCTCAGCGTGGAGCGATGTGACACTCGGTTACAGATGAAAACCCATATAATATTGTAGACTGAAACATTTTATTCACTGTATAAATGTTACTGCCAAAACATAATAATAATAATAGGAATGGAAACTGGCAAACAATTGTGCATTATAAATTCAATTCCAATGATGCATATACATACATACATTATGTACATTCAGAGTCGTGGAAACCCAGGCCATTGTGCAGTAAAAAACATCCCTGAACCAAAGCAAACAGATGCTTTTGTTTGCTTTTGTTCAGGGATTCCACCATGTTTGTTGTTGTTGTTCTCATCCTAGCTGCCACGTGTCTTGTGCATCAGTGGGATCAGTGGACCAAGAACTCCTGCACTGACAAAGGTTCCCTGTTGTCTCGAGAGCAAACTGTTAAATTAAATTATCATTATTTTTTTTTGTAATGGGTTAATCATATGGATATTAACCAGTTAAAGTCCCACCACTAGAGAACCACCACAATACACACACCCAATGAAATGATAATAGGGGTATGTAGTATTTATATGTTACATACTGTGTATTTCCATAAACATTTTATTTTTATGAAAAAGCTGTTTTGATGAATTAAAATTGGCTCAATTTCCTCACTTTTTTCATCACTGAAAACTAATCAGACTTAGAGGAGCCGTTCTTAAATCTGCTTCTTCACTATTAAAGGCTAAAGGTGAAGACAATAGGAAGGGAGCACCACAGCTACAGAGTAACCAGTGCCCAATGCTACTGTTGCACCAACAGAAAACACACAACTAAGCATCTCACAATATGTACACATATGCACATTATAAGCCAAAATAAGCTTTTAACCTCAAGTTAGCTGAGCAATTGTGCTACAAGTGAGTGTTAAGTACGAGAAGTTCAAGCATTGATTATAGGACTATGTGAAAATCCACATTGTTTCTGTGACTTTAAACTGTTGATAAAAAAATCAGGGCTTGTAGTGTCACGATAAACACAGGTTGACTTTGACCACACAAACAGGGGAAGCAGAACCAGTCAGTTTTTGAGACCCGACGAACCACCTGGAGGTGATGTGATTATGAATTGAAACCTAGTGTTAATATTCACCAAATAAATAACATTGCATTCTAATCCATACCAGGTTAAAAACACTACATTCCCATTAAAAACCCAGCTTAAGAAATGAAGCAGCGAACCAAAAATCCAGCGGTTACCGTTCTGTGCCGTGTTGAATGACAAATGACTTGGGTTTTCACTGTAATGTGTTCTATAATCCGGCTTCTGGAGGTTGAATAGATCTGGTAATTAGTGAAAATATAAGATGATGATGTTTGTTTTCAAGACCAGAGGTTTTTGTGGCTTAATGAAAAAGAAAACAGCTGAGAGGAAATAGATGTCGGGGGCTTGTTGGCAGCAGAGTCAGGTTGGCACAATCCCAAGGTGAATGTAAGAAAAACACTGAAGATCGCGCCAAGGTAGCCGCAAAAATAAAATGCACTTTTTTTCTCAGCAGTGTTGTGCGGACAGTCGCTCTTCTTGGTGTTTAATTAACGTTATACCACATAGAATCTTAATCCAACTCACACCATGAGACGGTTTTCAAATTAACGGATGAACCTGCAAAATATGATCAGGAACGTTGTGTTGTGTCTCAGTGAACGGGCTCCTTTTTCTTGCAAGAGAAAAGGTCTTTTATTCCATTAAACGCACAGATGGTGCTTCTTTAGATCTCTTAGCGCTCAATCTTACTTCTCGCACCTGGTTGCATTGATTCAATCATTTCACAGCCGACTGTTAAAAGAACATTTATTGCCTCCGCCAGGAGGTTGAATTTTTGCCTTCATTTATCACTCTGTCTGCAAAATAACTGGAATAGATATGGATTTCATCCAAGTTTTCGGGAAACGCTCATTATGTTCTGGACAAAAACTTTGTATTAAAAACAAAGCATGTAATCAAATCGGTAGAACCACCCCAAGTGGCTTCGAGGGTTGCTAAAGAGGATTGACAGAGGCTTGGGAATTCCAACGCTCCGACCATGTGCAGAGTGTACAATGACTACAGTAACCAACTGAGCATGTTTTGGAGGAAAACAGAGAAAATCCACTCGCACATGGGGAGAACATGCAAACGCCATGCAGGAAGCCCACTGGTTTGACCTGGGAATTGAACCCGCAACCTTCTTGTAGCAAGGCAGGATGAGTTAATGAAACTTCAGATGAAGGCTTCAGTGGCACTTATTACCACACTCGAAACATTCATGGCATAACATTCATATTTTTGATTGTTTGCCAAACATTAGTCCAATGACGACAAACGCATCGTGAGTGGCAGTGTTGTAGAGAAACCAAGAAAAAGCCCTGAACTTGTTGCGTGAGAAGCTTGTTCAATGATGCACATATTTTGCTATAGATGAATACATGTTTTGTCCGTGGTGCGTCACTGTCTACTAAGAAGTCAATTCTGTTTTTAGTGCGATGGCAAGTAAAAGCAATACATGTCAGTCAATCACCATGCATAGTCGAACACCTGCTTGGCAAACTACCTGCTTGACATTTATTATGTTTTGCTGATATACATGTTTAGTGTGTGGTAGAAAGTGCCATAAAATCCTTTATTCAAAGCTTCATTTACTCAATAAAATCTGGTTTTCACCCAGGACTATTTGAAACGATAATGCCTCCCACCTCCAAAACATTAGACTGGGGAAGCAATCTGACGACAATCCTCAGTACGTCTGCTATACGCCTGGCAAGATGCGTGACTTCAGTTCATCACGTCCACCTCTGTGATGCTTCATGTGTTATACGCTCGTTTCGATGTTTCCACTCTGTTTTAACGCAGACTTTGTCTTTAAAAAGACATTATTATTCTGAAGGCGACTCTCATTTAAGCCGTGGCGGTGGGCTATGCTTGTTTACATGTAGCGGATGTGACGTCACAGATAGGAAACATTCCTCATGTGGACACTTTTTGCTCCTCCACCAGGATGATGGAATATACACTGTCACCAAAGACCAAAAATAATTATAAATAATATATAAATTTGAGTATGGTCTTTCAAAGTAAGGCGGTAACATTGGGAAACCACCTTTATAGGAGGCAGTGATCTGCTCCGTGTTGATCCCCACTGTTTCAGCACTGTACTAATTTCTTATTTTTGATCATATTACTGAGGTTGATAAGTCATGAGAAAACAAACATTTGTTAGGCCAAGAGAGCAGCAACCAAAATGACAAGCGAACAGTCAGTGACTAACCTGAAAGCCCTGAGCGAGGACTGGGATCCCGTACGCTGGGGTTCCAGGGTCGCGGCAGCTGTTGAAGGATGGATCTGCAAACACATAGAGCATCCTGTTACTTAAAGCTACACCACACTTATTAGTAAAGTACTGGATGTGCCACTTCATCGCAGCCCAACCTGTCAGCTGACATCGCTGCTATTTATAGCTGAGCAGATTCAAAACATTATTAAAGCTGTTTCGCCACTTTATACAAAGATATTCTCTGCTTGATGTCAAGCTTAGCCTCCTCTGGTTCAACCTCCACCAGACATACAGTGCGCAAATACACAAACAGAATTGAATATCTTCCAGAAATGAAGCAATTGTGAACGTTTAAGTCCATAGTTCAGATTGTGCAACTGACTTTCATCAATAGACCAAGTCCGGAAATATTTTGTTTGCAAAATCATTTCAAATTCACAATAGATTCACACCCCTTGTTATTGCTTCCAAATAATTTAAGAAAATGCTACATCTGTTGCTTCCCCTAAAGGTGTGTACGGAAGACTTAACTTGACATGTACAATATTTAAAGTCCTTTTGTGCAAGCAATTTTTGCGAGACTCCAACTGTACTTTAAAGAAATAATTCACATTTATTCTTCCCCCTGAGCATTAAAGTGCAGAGAGACGAACACCTAGTGTATCACACCGACACACCAAGAAAGTAGAGTTATAACACTTGGAATGCTCAATGTTCCACCTACTCTCTCCCGCTCATTAAATATTTAAGAGTGCATGAATATGTAAACATTTTCACATACAGCTGAATATATTGCAGCTCCACTTCATGGCTCGGAGTGACAGAAAGTTTTCAAATCATGTCTGAACCAGCGCTAGTTTTTCAGCTGTCCAATAGTGTTTTGGGTGTGGACATGTCGATCATGACACATGTCACACATTTTTCAACATTTTGAAGACTGAGAGAAGCATGGAGGGATTTTAATGACTTTTCTGAGGTCTGCACTCTGTCGTGACTGTCCACAAGGCAGGACGATGTTTTACAGACGTGGACAGCATATGGATTTCCTAAAACCCAGATGCTCCAAAAGTGGAGGAAATTTGATGTTATTTTGTGTCTCATTTACCGATGCAAGCTGGTTGTTGTCCGCTCCAAATCCCATCAGCCTGACAGACTCTGACAGCAGAGCCCACCAGCAAGTACGGGCTTTGGCAGGTGAATCTGACCTCTGATCTGTAACAAAAATACACACTTATTTTCAGGATGGATTCTGACCACGAGTCCCAGTTCCTAACTCTCCACTAACATTTAGCTTTTTGCTGAATTAACAGCATCTGACACAGGCTCTTGATGAAGTATTGAAAACTGTACTCAGACAGAAACACAATCTGACACCTGCTGCGGCAGCACTAGTCAAAAATCAATGGGCTTCAGTACTGACCGGAAGGAAAAGACATTTCCCTCTCTGTATCCACCTCCAGGAGAGCCGGGGTCTCCACACAGCACGGCTTAAGATCAAACAAAGTTAGAGGTGGAAATGTGCATTGTCATAAATGTCAACAGTTCATGCGTATTAAAGATCAGAAAACTCACGCAGACATCGAGGTACGTCTCCCGTCCAGGTTCCGTTCCCTTCACAGCTCAAAACAGCAGGAGTGGACAACTGGTAACCATGGAAACAGCTGTAGCTAACGCTTGCACCCCACGAGTGGTCAGTTCCTTCCACTTTGCCATTTAGTACTTGAGGAGGGGGCCCGCAGTGGATCACTGCAACGCAAGGTTGACACCAACGGCATTTAATAAATCCACTCCCCTGCCCAGAAGACAAAGCCTTGATTGTTTGAAAATTTGAACAGTCAAGTTTGTAGCTGCCATTAATCCCCGTCTAACGCAAAATAACTTCACAACACTGGTCTTAATTGGACATTTCAGTCATAAAGTGGTTTTCAGACACTATTGTTTTGTGTTTGGATCAGCAGAGAGACTTGTATTTTAAAGGTTTTATTATCTTTCAATTCTCTCATTTTACCAGCGGAAATCATGTTTCATTGACTTTTACTTTTCATTATGTTACTGAATGGCTTTTTGTCTCTGTTGTGTTTGTCCGATATTGTCATATTTGATTCAGGTGACAGGAGTGTATGGCAACTCTCATTTGTTTATGTTTGGGAGAGCTGGCTAAAGTGACCGTGATCAGAAGGTTTGTGAGTAGTTTTCGCTTCTAAAATTGATTTGATTTGATTTTTGTCTGTATAGAGTAAAAATATTTAGCTTTTTTTATTTGTTTCAAACCGTGTTGCAAAATGCAAATTAAACATTGAGCACAAAATGTAGGTGTGTTTTTACAGATGGAGTATTTCCATGTGGACTCCGTCACAGGAGTTTTTTAACAGTGCACTACATAGTTTGCATCACATTCATGTCATGTCACTGTGTAGAACATTTTCAGCAACAATCCACCTTACTGTTCAACATGCAGGAAATTGTCACAAAGATATACATTTACTAAAAAAAATAAAGAACAATTGGTCATCATTCAGATTCCCTAGTTTTCCTGTTTTCTATGATAATGTGCGGCAGTCAGAAGCTTAATATTGAATTGCCAGGTCCTCATTTTCCATATGGTGCTGAGCTTTAGACCACAATTAGCTCATATCTGTGATTTGTTTTTTGGTCTTGTTTTGGCTTTCAAGGTGCAATATCCTGTTTATGAATTTGAATTGGAAGTGTTTTTAATTAACACTGCTCATGCAAGCTGGAGGAGCAATAACAACTCACAGTTGCTCTTATTGGTGCAGTCTGCAAGTGATATTTCTCTCATTTCAGCGGTAACCTTGGTAGGTACGTTTCATTCTGAGCTTCACCTGAAGGACCAAGCGCCTCACTCTCACCCTAGGGGAGTGGTCAAACCACCAGGAGAGAAACTCAAGCCACAAGCTTGTTCTTTTGGTCACCACAAAAGAACATGGTGGCTGTGAAGCAACTGTTCGAAAGGTTCGAGTTGCAAATCTTTATTAAAATCACATGTCATTGAGCACATTTACATGATGGTACAGAAAACAGAATTAGTGAGTTAGATCGGCTAAGTTTGGACTTTTAGAATGCAAGTAAGCAGCTTAGCCCAACTACTGGAGAGAAATGTCTCTTAGTCGGACTACACCTCCCGGGTAACGGCATTAATAGCTCAGCTAAGCCTTTGTGTAACCGAGTAGCTTGACTATGACGTCATGTGATTTGTCGTTTATAGGAGACGACATTACCTCTACATTAGCAACGGTTAGCATGGTGCTAGGTTAGGCTCACGCCAGTGGTCAACGGTGCGACTCTAAATACTCTACATACTCCACATCTGTCATTCTTGTGCTATCAAGACAAAACTATCTCTGGTTTAATCCCAAATCCTGCCGAAGTTGACGATGATTTTGGTGATGGTGTTGAACCATCGCTGCATCGCTGATTCTGGACCTCTGAAGTGAACCTAGTTAGCTATCAGTCAGCACGATCGCCGTCTGCAGAGTCCAATATAACAGTCTGAAACGGCTCCTCGCTACCTGTCAACTTCTTCTTCTATGCTAATAAGGACTGGAGAGAGGGAAGAGCTCACAGCGCCACCCCTCCTCATAGAGGTTCACTGAACTGCATGTGAACCCGGGAGAACACGACACAATCGGACTCTGCGGCTTAATCGAGCTATTTCCTTCCTCAATCTACTCTCTGCGTCTAACTGCAGTCACTGTGGAAAACAACAAAGGAAAAATTTGGAGTCCTGAAGGATAAAACCATCCACATCAACTTGGACACGCCTTCAAACATCTAATGACGACTGCGTGACTCTCATTTAACAAGGGGACAGGCGGCTTCACACCCCATTCACTTTGATACGATGATGTATAGTGAACACATAAACTGTAGCGACACTTGCAGCTCTAATTTCCACATGAACACATGGAAATGTGAAACTGCATACTCTTTATCTCTTATCAGTTCAAGCATCTACCTCTTCCTTTTCATTCCCCAGCTTTTCTCACCCTCTTCTGTCCTCCTCTCAATCGCTTGTTTGTGTTTTTGGCACATCCATCTAAGCACAGTTCAACTAGCCAGCACTTTTTAAGGGCTTAATCCTTTTTCTCACATTTTGTTTACAGGTTTGGGGGCAGGTATTGATTTGTCTCTCTTTGTTTCCAACATCATTTGCTTCCACCCACTCTCTCTTTCTCTCTCCCCCTCCTCTGTCTGTTTCCCGCGCCTCTCTGTTGTTTTTGCAATGAATTCCTTCTGAGTTTCCAAAACATTACCCAACATTTCCTTCTATATTGTCCTTGTGAATGTTGTGAAAAGTCCCCTCATGTCTTTCTTTTTTTTCTTGTATTAAAACTTTTTTCAGTTTTTTCAAACATTTTGCAACTTGTACCTCCTTTCTTTCACATTCTTTCTCCCGCTTCTAATTTTCTCCTTTCAATTTCCTGCCCACTCTCATTTTCTATCACCTGCAATATCTTCAGCTTGCGTTTCCCTCTGTCGGCATCTCGCTCAGTAGCATCTCTGACTGCTTTCTCAGGTTTTTTTTCATCGGAGTTCAAAGCCTGAGTTACTGCTGGAGCCAGCAGGAGGTGTTCTGTTTGTGGGATGAAACTGCAGGGAGGATCCCAGGAAGATTTCCCTTTCTCTGTGGTTGAGTATCACAGACTACACACGAAATATGACGTATAGTAGATCTTCACACTCATCTCATGTTAATGCATGCTGTCTCCTTTCTCCTTTGTGTGTGTTGAAAGGCAAAAAAAAACAATAGGGCTTCAGATAATGAACTTAGCACTGACATGTTTTTGTTGTTGCAACAAGCCCCCACTTTTTCCATCTCATTATTCCTCTTCTTTACCTTCAATCTTGCTTTTCCAAGTTGTTTCATTACAATTCTGAATCAAACACTGACATCAAAACACAAAATAACTATTGCGATACTCGTGTCTGATATTCATATTGGAACGGTAGTAATGCAAATATTCCCACACTCCGTGTGTAATATTCACAGGAGAGAAGAGGTGGTGTATCCAGTAGAAGTATGCTTCCATAATGATGTAAAGTTCTGTTGGAATGTATTCATGCAAATACAAATAATTCAATGTTGTTTTACACTTTATTCTGCTGCCGCAAAGACACTTAATTAAGTTGCTGTTAAGCACTATAATGCTGATCGAGTCTTTTAAAGAAAAGAAGTGGACTTTTAAAAAAAAAATATTCCAGCATGATTTAATTGTCAAGGATCTGGGATTCACCTCAAATCTTATTGTTCATAATAGGTCAGCTTAAGGGATTAATACAAGCATTTCCTGACAGAAGAACATCCCCTTTATTTCCCTGGATTTAAAGCTGAAACGTAAAAGATTTATTCTGACAGTAGTGGATGACTTAATGAAAGGGAAAAAGTATTAAAAAGAGAGAATATGGTTACATCAAAGAGCTTGCATTTTGTCTTTCTGCCTGTCTCCCATTAGAGGTTGTCAGCCTCGTGCACCTCAACCTGTCTTTATCATCCTTCTAAGTCACACCTGTCTCCTTCATGTCCTCCCTAATCACATCTGTGAAGCTCATTGGCTGTATTCATCTTCCTCTGCCATCTTTAAAGACCCAACACTCTCTCTGGAGTCTGACTTCCTTAACTTAGTTTCCAAACTTCTCTGCATGAGCTATCCCGGTGGTGTACTTGTTTCTAATCGCACCATTTTTACTCACTTCCAATCTAGTCTGAGGTACCTCCGTCTTTGACAGCTGTGTCCCGCCTCTGTGCCAGTCTCTAAACCATGTGTCATGGCTGGTCTTGGTCTCACTGTTCTCATACCGCCATCTCTCCAGCTTCTCCTTTAAGTCATCTGTACTCTCACTACAAATCACTATATCATGAGCAAACATCATAGTCCACGGAGAGCTGATCCCTGATGCATTCTACTCTGCTCACCTCACCAGACCTGTCCTTCAACACCCCTCACCTACCTACGAAACGGCAAAACAAAAGTGTCCAAGATGATAGACTGCTGTTCTTACCTCTGCAGCTGGGTTTGGTTTGATTCCATGTTCCATCTTTAGTGCAGCGGAGAAGGTTGCGTCCAGCTGGGTCCATCAGATGACCGGGGTTACACCGGTATAACACAGAGTGGTTGAAGGTGAAGTCACGTCCTAAATAGATTCCATTTGCCACCGGCCCAGGATCTCCACAGCTGATGACTGAAGGGTAAAAGAAATCATTTATGGCTGAATATTTTGTTACAGTTTCGCTGTATTTGAAATGAGGAAATATCCATATATTTTGGCATCATTAAACACGGCGTTCGCATCAATAACCTTACACTCATTATACCATGTGCAAAGTCAAGTAATTGAAGGTTGTCGTGAAACTTTAATCGCTAGTCACAACATCATCGCCAGCTTTTCAAGCTGCTGTTTTCCCTGCCTCCTAACCTTGTCCTCCTGCTCAACTGTCTCAGAGTGCACTCCTCAAATTTCCCTGAGGTGCATCTGAAACTCATTTTATCCAAATACCACCATTTCCATTCCCCCGAACCGCAATTTGTCCTTGTTTAAAGCTTCAGGTTTGAATCGAAAAAAAAAGGAAGGCTTGCCCTTGAACAACGCTCGGTTGCTTTACCTCAGAAAACATTTAAAGCGGAAGCGATTTCATGGCTGGTCTCATTGTCAGAGACGCGGGAGGGATCATTGGAAACGCATACCAGTGCAGTCAGGTGGTTGTCCTGTCCACGTCCCGTTGGTCGTGCAGTGTCTGGTGGTCAGGCCTGATGTCTTGAACCCTTCCCAGCAGGCGTAGGCCACTGAGCTGCCAAAGGTAACCCCATCGTTGAAGACGATTCTGCCGTGGGCAGGCGTGCCGGGGTTACCACAAGACACAGCTGAGGAGAGAGGAGTCATTAAACAGCCACCATTAATCATGGCGATAAACTGTCCTGCTGTCACTCAAGTCCGATCAGCTGTAGGCCGGGATAATGAGTTGATCACCACAGCCAGCTGGAAATAACATAAAATATGTCTCGGAGGCAGCAAGGCGGACTGATAACTCAAGGTCGCTAGACTGATTCCCAGCACTGCATACGGCACAGTGCTGTTCTTTTGTTTGCTTCAGACTCGTGTGAGGTTTGATGCATCTGCAGTTCCCACGTTGACCACTAGAGCATTTGTGAGCAGATGTCAGGAGATGAAAATTGTTCATCACGTAAGAGCCCCCATAAAACAAGAGAAACTTAGATCCAATGTTTACTATGCTAACACACGTTATTACAGTTAAGTCGGTGACTACCAGAGAATAAAGCTTTTGTCGCTAGGGGTCACTTAAACAGACTCATCATGTGATCCTCCACTTTGCTCCTAACATCAGTTAACACCAGCTAATTCTGAGAATTGTGAAAAGTACAAATAGAACAATAAAAGAAAAGTATGATGGACACAGTAATCGCAGGCTTCCACCAGATGCGTTGCATGATCTTGCAATTACCTTCCTCCAACCAGTGGGTGCATCCAGTCAGTCGGCTGGCGTGTTGCGGCACGAGTGCAGTTTTGTTTGACTAAAAGGCACCACAGGCTTTATACAACGCCAATAGTCCATTATCCCCATGAGGATGAATCGGAGAATGATTGACTCACTGATTTCTGGGAGGAGACTTTCTGAGTTGCTTAACAAACACTTTGTTTTATGTTGCGGGGAGTCAAATGCTTTTATTTGCTGTGCTCCACTTCCTTTTCAGTTTGAGCCTCGGCCAGCTGTATAAACAACAGCAGCTGGACTGGAGCGTGGCCGTGCTGTTGCATACATTTCTTTGGAATCAACTTCACAACTTGTTTTCGAGATGAATACATTTTCTCAAAGGGACCAATTCTTCTCACTTAAGTCTTTGTTTAAAGTGTTGAACTCGACATGGTGGACGCCATATTCACTTGTATGTATAATGGCTTGTATAAGTCCTTAGAAGCGTCACTAGACTTTCATGAGAGTTTGTGCCATCCCAGCTTATGGAATCTGTAGCTGGTGCTCTGTGGTGACCCCGTCCACACACATGCTGCTTTTAAATATGAGCTATTCATAATAATGTAACGACTATGACTAATTCAGTGTTTAACTACCTAGAATGAGACACAGTTCTTTTTGGCTACTTGAATAAAGCTGGCACAATTCAACATTAACATCTTTGGAAGCAGAGAACTTCCAGCAGGACAAAACAATTTTTGGATTACTATTCCGTTATTATGCAATACGCATCACTTTGTAACGTGATGTAATTACATTTTTTTTTGTCTTAATACTTATCATGTTGTTTTGTGATATTAGATGCGCTACAGCTCCAGCCCAGTGGTCGGTGAGAGCTTGCAAGACCAAGCAGCTCAGCGCGGAGTGTTGCCGAGGTGGTGATGATGTACAGTAGGCAGTCACTCTTCTATGGCGGTTTATTTACATATCAAGTGACAACTTCTGCACTTGTCTATAGTCATGTAGTTTCCTGAAGTTCATAAAACACGAGAAATGAAACCACTTTAACTGCCTATTATAATACATTTATTCCCCAGATGAGGTTCTTCTTCCTCATTTTCCAATCACTGGATCATGAATTCGCGGTAAACAATGTGATTTCACTTGTCCAAAAATAGTTGAAAAGAAAAGATTATTTTCAACATACGCAAATAATCTGTTGATCTAGAGCAGCATACACCGCTAGGTTGCTAGCTGCCAGTGGGAGACTTCAAAATCCTATCAATCCAAAAAGGTATTTTCTGCTGGACATAATTTAACACATTTTACAAAAAGAAACCTGAAAGACAGCTCCAGTCTTCCAAGCTCAGACACCTCTGGAAACCTGGAAAACTTTTAAGCAGGGAGCATGTAAAACCTCCACAAGGACATCATTTTCAACCCACGATCAGAGGGAGAACAGAGAACAAATGGCTGCACCCTTGCTGAACAGATCCCCCACTGAATTATCGTGTAGCTATTGATGAGACATTAGTTATAGCCTGAGTAAGCTACCGCCAGCGCCGACGTGTCTGCTGGCTTGACACAACAGTAAACAAGACGACAGGTCGTGTGTATTCAATTGTGTGAATGTCCGACTGGGTGTATAGATTTCTTTGTGAGCCTGTCTTTGTGATTGATGACTCATGTGCGGCGAATTAGCTTTTAACCACTATTAGCTTAATGAATGCCGACTCCAGACAGACGTAAATAAATATGAGAAGGCTCTATTCTTAGTGATTTATTTTTAGCCACAAACTCGATAAAGTCAAACACAATTTAGCGTTGACGTTTGTGGTTAACAAACCTATCTTTGCGTGGATATTTCGTGGCAAACAACACAATAATTCCCAATTCAGCATCCATCACATCCAATTTATCTGCTCACCAGGGACGTCGGGAGTGTTTTATGTAACTCACCTACAGAAGAGAAGTTAACTTAGACTGCAACTTAGGATTCTGGGGGCTCCACAGCACTATCGGGACCCACTTTAATTTCCTCTAAACCCTCGTGGATTTGAAGATGGTCTTTGAAAACTGCTGTCGTACGAGAAGCACTTTATTACCAGTGTGTGGAAGATCCAGCTCAGTCACTTCGGAGGGACTTCAAATTTATTCTTTGGATCCAAGCCACAAAGCTAGAAGTACAATTGAATCTTTTTTTCATTTCAAGTGTTTCGCCATCAGATTTGCTGTGGATGGGAAGCGGATATTTAACAGTGAGCCTTTACCGCTAATGGTGGTGGAAGATGTTATTCAACGTTTGGAAAGATGTACATAACAACATATGGAGGAATTTGGAAGAAAAAAAACCTTGGTTTAACCACTATTTTTACAACTGAACGACCATAAACAAAATGAAAATGTCAAGAGCCACTTCAACTGCTGTGACCTATTAATGTTTCCAAGAAAATTTTCCTTTGCTGAAAGGTTCATTAATTGTTTGAGCTTCCTGTTTTATCTTTGGAGTCGATATGTTTCTTCATTTTTAAATCGTGCATTGTTATTTTGCTGGCCATTTTCGCTCAAGGGTGCTGTTGTGGAGGTATGGAAGACGTATTTTACTTCCGACAGCAAGAAAATACATTTTTATTTTTTCCGAATCTTAACAGATCAAATATCAATTTTATTCTATACATCACTCTCGTCCATAACATTTTCCATTGTGTGTCATTTATCCCACCATCACATTTGTCAATCCCATTCTATATTCCATATGAAAATGGATAATGTATAATAAAATCACAATATTTCGTCTGCCTCATGTAGTACAACACACACTTCATTATGAATGCATGAAGCATTTATAAATTATACTTATGATGAATTGAAATAGACCTTTGCCTGGGTTACATGATGTGTTTACCTGTTAGTCTGTCTGTGGACAAAATTACTCAAACGCTGATGGACACATTTTCAATTACGTTTTCAGGACGTGTTAATGGGAGAATACATTTCTGTGTTTTGAAGATATGTCAGCTGTAGAGCGAGCTCCTGCTCTTGTTCGCTGCTATTCTTGTTTTTGATGTGAGCGGATTTACTGCCACCTGTTGTCCTGTTTAACTCATTGCCATCAACAAAATTTCAAATGCTAAAAAAAATGTTCAAAACAGTGATTGAAACACTGCAGATTTGTTCACTATTTTGGGATAAACTTGGCGATTGTTGCTTCAAGCAGCATCAAATCCAGTCAAACACCGCCAGATGAGTAACAAAGTATTTGCGAACGTACCTTGGCAGACGGGTTGCGTGCCGCTCCACGTGCCGTTGTGCAGGCACGTCCTCTCGGCTGAACCGATCAGGGTGTAGCCAGCTTCACAACTGAAACGCAGCAGGGTCTTGGTTTTAAATTCCTCCCCTCCCAAACGCGCACCATGGGGAGGGATGCCAGTGTCTCCGCAGGTTCCAGGACTTAAACCTGAAATGAGCACAGATACTTAAAGTTAATGTCTCAAAGAACATTTTGGACAAAGTGATGTGGAACGTTCCCTGCACCCCTCAAACACCTAGAGAGAAAATACAAATCCAATTACACATAGAACAACAGATAGAACTCTTGCAATATCAGTGGACTCTGGCTGGATTTAGGAAGTGAATTTTATGTTGTGCTTTATATACATAATTGCCAGTAATTGCCACTTCAAGTACACAAAGTAGGGGACATTAAACATACATTTAGAATCTATTCTGTTTAATCAAGACTATAGTTTGTAATCCGATGTTTATTTTTGACATATTTTTCCCAAACATGAGGCTGTGGAGTTCACTGCCGTCACATGCATCCAGTGCTTACTGAAAGGCTTCTCTCTCATGAGCCAGAATCACTTCTAACTGTACCTCTAAATAGAGACTGCAACATCTCACCTCACATTCACTTCCCTTCGTTCCACTTCGCCCCCTGTCCTTCTAAATCTCAACTGTCCCACCTCATCCATCAATAACAGGGAAAAAAGCTGGCACCACGCCAAAGTCACCATTATCACCATGTCTTCAGCTTTTCCTGTGATTCTTAATTGCCCCTCCCCATTGCTTAGAATCCTAACTTTGAGTTCACATACAGTATCTGCTTAGATCCAAAGCCTCAGCCCTTCTAGCGGTGAGAACCAAAGAAAAAGGAAAATTTCGCTTTACTCATCAACCACCCTGACAAATCTTGTATTTATCTGCATGTCTATCAACAAAATAACGTTGAGCATATTTTAATGGTGCATGGGCCATTGGTGGTGTTATGGAGCGCCATCTGGATCCAGGGAACTTTTGAAGGATTAGTCAATCTAACCGCTGCAGCTCATGAGCCACGCTTTGTTCAGAAACTTCACTTTGTAAAAGTGCGTTTTTGGTTCGCTTACTGACAGTCTGCTCAATGTTCCACCAACACAATGGGCTCACTGGGGAAACTATGAAGTACAAAGGGAAACTTCTGTGTCAGATTAAATATATTGCATGTATTCTCATAAAACTTTATTCTCACTTAATTATTCACACACTAAGTAAATCTCTGATGGCTCAATGATTCGAATGTAGTTTGCCTCAGGTTTTTTTTTTTAATCCCATGAAAGCTTTTAACACACGTCTTTATGCCGCAATATCTGGATGAAGCTGCATTAAAACAGACAGCTCTTTAGTGACATAATCTGCCAAAGGTCCACTGAAGGCCTCTCTGGGGTGTTACGTCAGGTTAGGCCCTTTCTGAGTCAATTGGAGAAAACTTATGAGCATATGTTTGTGAGGTATCATGAGGCAAATGTCGTGGCTGTAAGTGGGCTGTAAAAGGACAACAGCTGACTAACAAGCATCCCCTATTTAAAAGGGCACTTTCATGTTTAAATCACTGTCAAACACGATCATATTAAAAATGTATAACATAAATAAGAAAATCTTTTGTTTTCGTTTCCATTGCTGTCTTTTACATGACTGGAGAAAATGAAAAGTTGATGCTGATCTCTGGTGAAACGGTGAAACTGTACTGCTGCAATATTGATGACAGAAACTTCACCGGTGCAGTAAGGAGGCGATCCACTCCAGGTGCCATCTTCTTGACAGAAACGAGAGGCGTTGCCCACAAGAACTCCCCCAGGTGAGCAGGAGTACTGCACCAGAGAGCCGTAGGTCCAGCTGTGACTCCCGGAGATGACTGCACTGGGGGGCGCGCCAGGGTCACCACACGAAATGGCTGGAATAACAGTGAAATATGAGGGTGATTCAATTTGAGAGGTGATTTTTATAAAAGACAAACAAATAAAAATTCAAGGGGAGTTTCACTAGATGACAACACACATTATTGAGTGTTAGCTAGTAAAAATAATCAAATAAAAACCAAAAAATGAATCTGTTTTTGTTCTTCTCACTACTATTTAAGTGAGTAAAAACTCATAAAAGAGCATCTAACTTTTAACACCTAAAGAAAATATATAATCAAAAACCACGCTGAAACTTTTATGAGAAATGCGATACAGAAGATGAGTTGGTTGCACTCAAATGCAAGTCATCAAGATTTCATTGAAGGTATCTCAATGCTCACTTTTATTGGTACCAATATGCTTCCACCGTTATTGTGCTCTGTGGTCTATAAAACACGGTGAAAAAGCTGAACCCATCTAAAATGATCTCATTTGGATTTCACACTGCCACACTGTCAAGTGCTGACTGAGACAGAAACACAGCCATGTTTGAGAGTAAGTTTTGAAGAAATAAAGGAAACTTCTTTTGTTCACTGTCTGGTTCGCCAGTGCACCCTCTGACTCGCAAATCATATTACACACTCTTCTCCTTGCTCTTCTGCCATCAACCTTCTACCCCCAATTTTCCGATAAGGCCTTGCTTCTCAGTGCAACGCAGGCCGCACCCTTGTGTTTGCTCCTCGCCCCCTTCTGTCTGAGTTCTCATTTCTTCATCTGTGCTGCGGCGTCCTTGTTCGCCTCTCCTTTTCCCCAGCTGTAGTTCTCATTTTAGAATCATCCTTCTTCGATATTTGTCTCCCGTTTAATCTCACAACAATAATGGCTCGCGGCCAATATCATGAGTTACAAATGCTTGTCATTTTTTACCACAATGTGGTGAGGGGTGGGCAGATGGAGAGGGGCCTGAACGCGGCACGCCAGAGGGAGGAAGTGACGAGGGACTTTGCTTACAAAATGAAAGGCGTTTTGAAAAGAGACCAGGCAGTGACAGAATTGGAAGTCAGCGTTTCACAGCTGCATCTTTTAACTTTGTTGTGGAAAACTTGACAGGGGCCACTGATGCAATTTGGGGTGTGTTGAACCAACAATATTTCAATCTTAGAGTTATAAGGAATATGCTACCAGTGATGCTTTTGTCCCCAACATTTCCAGTATTTGGAAGTCACTCAACATTAATGTGAGGTTTTGATTATGTATTAATAGTTTAAATGGGTGAGGAATATTTGGAATGAGATGGTGAAAATTTTAGTTGGTAGCCGTCTAACTCCAATAACATCATCACCTTCCGGCTCACTGTCTAACACAAACACACTGAACACCAAACTTTTTATCCAACACTGCTTGCTCATCATCTCGCCCCACCTCAGGTAGCACATCGCAGTAGCTGCATATGTGCATTAGATTTTTACTATCATACCGCAGGCACATACCACACACTTCTAGCTTTCAGAAACCATTATTATTTTTTCATGTCACCCGCGAATCTAGTCTGTGTTTGGACAGGTGTACTGCAGAAGTGCAGGAGCTACCATATACAGTAGATGCAGTCTTGGTTCACTTTCAGATCTCATTTTTAATCCTATGAAAACCATGTCAATATGTCAATGAAGTGTGATTTGGTTTGAAACAGGTAAACTGAATTGTAAGTCAGTTACAAAAAAAACAAATATATATATATTTTTTTGCTATGCACAGAAAAACATAAAAATTGCGTTAAATAACTTGAATACAACTTTATTTATAATTTATATAATTCAGTTTGAGTTAATTATAAGTTACCTAAGCAGCGAGGGGTGGGTCTGTCCCAGCGTCCGTCATGTTGACAGGTGAGGACGGCAGAGCCAAGCAGATAAAAACCTCGTTTACAGTGAATGGCCACGGTGACGCCGTAGCTGAAGACTTCAGGATAGCGGATGCCGGATTGACGTACACCGTTCTCCACATGGCCGGGGTCTGAACAGTTCACCACTGTGGAAAGAGGGAGAGACAAAACACAAATTTTAGATTGTTTAATTACACTATTAAGTAAATAGTAAAACCTCTATAAAGTGATTGAATAATGAGTTTTTATTTCTCATAAATTTAAATTGTTCTCAAAGCCAAAGACAGAATACAAAGATTGCCATCTAGAGGGCTCAGAAAATGTGTGTTTCAGTGTTTCATAATGTTTCAATACCCCTGTCGCTTCCACAGGTTTGGGAACCTTAAGTAAATCAGCTCCTCGGAAACAGGATATTAAATACATTTTAAAATGTGAGGATGGTCGGTTTTGTTGTTGGTACTGAGGCAGTTTGCTTCCTCCTCTCACCCGTACTTCTCAACCCAACTTCTCTACCTCCGTGTGTGAAAGTCCAACCCCAGTACAGTTTTACTCTCTGTGTGACACCAGGGAGAGCTGCGATCCTTACGACTGTGCCCACCGGGGACATGGTGGGGGTCTGTGTGTGACAGCCACTGGGAAAAGAGAATACATTTCTGCCTCATAAATGACAGCTGCTGCTGAGCGAAGACAACGGCAGCATCAGGAAAGTGAAACGGAGATGACTGACTGAGATGAAGCAAGAGGGTATCTGTTTATTGGAATCCCGCTTGACCAACTCTACCGTATTGATCTGCTCACATGAGTGAGTGTTTTAGCATATCATCGCACGACCAGCTATCAGACATCTGGGGAGACTGTCCGTGTGACTTCTACGCTTGGTTAGCAGAGAGAAGGATCGTCTCTCAGGACGTGAAACTGAGCGCGTGCATGGATTTCCTAGCTGCTCACAATCCTGGCAAACCACAGTGATTTTGATGGAATTCTTTTCTTACTTTACCAGTGGGATATTCCATCCACCACACTCCTCACACATTGCTGTTTCAGCTTCGGTAAGGATGCAGTCGAACGTGATCGAACATGAAATATTAAAGACTCAGTAGATGTATCTTAAAGATGGAGCAGGACTGGGTGTCCCGTGATCGTTCAAAAGAGATCTTCTAACAGCTGACCAACACTTCCTGCACCTCAGTGACATTACATTGTTGAACGGCAATGTTTGAAGGTTTGACATTGAGGTCAACAATGATTGGTTGGTTTATAGCAGTGCTTCTCAATTATTATCTGTTGCACCCCCTCAGGAATTAGTATACGTTTCTCGCCCCACCAACTCTCCTCCGCCTCTGTACATACCTGTCGTGTCATTTGTCAGTAAAATTACTATAAGTACACCTCTGCATAACATTGTATCCTTGTAAACATTAAGGAAAAGAAAAAAGAAAGTAATATAGATCAAGTCACAATAAAGAATAACTTTATTAATGTTTTTGTAAGAAACAGAAAAGACTTAAAGTGCAAATTACACTTTATTCTAGTACGGCGAAAAAGTATGTTGCCGAGGTCACATGCGCCCTCCTGGCCTTGTTCTGCTCCCCCTCCATGGAGGCCCTCCCCACTATTTGAGAAGGACTGGTTTATAGGAAAGCCCTTTCTTTACAAAACATGCCAGACTGAAACAAGATAACAAAGCATGGGGTCTATAGGCGTCCTCTGGTTCCATTATGACACATCGCCACTTGTGCACCGCAGGATCAGTGGGTGTTTCGGCCTTTTATCAGAATACATCCTGAGCCGAGGCTGACACAGCCTGACCCTTCTGTATCATCCACAGCCAGTGGCTGCTTCATGGGGTATCTGCATTCCTTGACAATCCTCTGCTGGACCTCACCTCTGATTCCTACTTCTTCAGTAGCTGTATAAGCAGAACAAGCCACGAAGCCGCTACAGGCCACTTCGACTGGATGCAATTGCACACAGCGGCTCAGCACGCAGGCTGGCATATCTGGGCTTTCTCCTTCGGCACTTTTCATCAATGGATTCTTCCCATGGACGTGTCAATGCCATAACAACAATCAGATCTGGGCGCAGGTTGGTTGATCCAGTTTCATTTGGGAAGGAACAGCAAGTCAGTCATGTAGGTCCACCTGCATGAGCAGGAGGTGTTTATCTGGACATCTGTTTCACGCCCTACCCAAGGAACGCACGGTCATTCTCTAGTGGTGCCGCCAAACACTGGAGAAACAGCACTGAGTAGTGGACCCAGGTGTATCTGCCTTGTGCGAGACTGGTCATGTAACCCTTAAGGGTGTGTTTGAGGATTGCTGGGTATCACACAGGAGACAGGCAGGATCCTCTCCCAGCCAGAGAAGTGAGCTGACTGGAGAGAGCAGGATGAGAGTAAAGTTCAAAATATTGGGCTCTGTGTTCCAGGTGCTTGCCACTCATCCATTGCATCCAACATCCTTGCCAGGTTTGATCCACAGCGATGGTGCAGATCTTCAATGACTAGGTGGTAGCCCTCTGTCTGGGTGTTGTTGTTCCCCAAACTAAATCCCATCTGCCAAACTGTACTTGGCACAGTATGTCACAATGTCTCAGGTCTCCACTTCCTTCCTTTGGATCACCGTTCACAATGCAGTCACATTGTTTAAAAATGAGACACAATTCTCTATTTAAGGAATTTAGAAAGCTCATTTCCTTGCTGCAGTTTCTTTGCTTTTTTTATTGTCGGACATAACATGGTGCCAGTGTAAAGGTAAAAAAACAAAATAGTTTTTGAGGGTTTCTGACCTTTGCAGATGGGTAACAGGCTGCTCCACTGCCCGTTGAGCCGACACTGAGCACGTGTGTTCCCACTCAGGACGTAACCTTTATTGCAGGTGAAGTTCACAACATCATTGAGGTTGAACTCGCTGCCATTTGTTCGCCCATTGGCCGGGTTGCCAGGGTGACCACAGGTAATTGCTGTGAAGCGTAAAAAAAAAAAAAAAAAAAAATGTACGGATACATTCCTTCACTTTTCTTGCACTTCGTGTCTCGGCACTTACGGACACAGACGGGTGTTGTTCCAGACCATCGGTGGTCTTGCTGGCAGATTCTCACTGACGTCCCAATGAGACGGTATCCCAGCATGCACTGGTAAACCACAGTGTCACGATAACTGGAGCCATCTCCGCTGATGTGTCCGTTGACGATGGGATCAGGAGAATCACAGTGACCCGCTGTTAAGAAAGTAAATGTTTTCAAAACAAAATGAATTTATGTCCCACAACGCCGCAAAAAAGAACCCAAAATAAATAGTGTTGGCCTGATGAGGCTTCATGAAACAGTGTGTTCAAAGTCAGAGCCCACCAGATGGCACTCTCTGCTCTAAAATGTTTAGATTTTAAAAAGCACTTCAATGAAACCTTGCATTATTTTTAAACCAACGGTGCCAAATTCTGAGCACTGAAAATATTGACTGTTTTTTATCTGGATCAGTCTAGTTCATATAAAGTGACCATTGTGATGGGCTAAGCAGTAAGGACCCCCCAAAATAAAATATTTAACCGTCAATCTCTAACATGGCATGTTGGCAGAGTGGCTCAAAAATAATCATTATCCAATTTTCTACAATATGATGTGCTAGGTTTAAGCAAGGTTATCAAAACAGGAATGAAAATTTGAAGAGCTGCCGAGCCATAAAATGATTATTTACTTATCAATCTGGTTGACTCAAGGAAAAAAAAAAGACAGCGACTGGCACGTGCAATGTTTTTTTTTTTTTTTTTTCCTGTGCACATATTATCAGTGAGAAAGAATCTTGATGCAAATTCCTGTTGCATTGGTTGCCAAACTTTATCCTGAGTGACATTATTGCACTATTATTTATTCATTTTTATTTTTATTTTTCTGTATATATGTTGGTTAAAAGAAGAAGCAGGAGATAAACCCTGATATTAAATGACTGTGGCATTTAATTCACAATATTCTGGGCGACATGAAAGATAATCCTAATGAAGTACATTTGAGACTTTTATTTTTTCTATTTTATTCTTCATAATTACCTCAATAACGTGAATTCTGTTTGAATATTCAAATATAGTGAGCGGTGGACCAACATGTCAGAAACACAGAACTCTAGCCATAATAGGTGAAATATTTAGGTCCTCATCAGTGTCAGAGAGGAGGCTAGAGTTGCATCGACAAGTCCATCCAGGCTTTGTGTCTCATCTCTGTACATTTTTAATGCAGGATCAGATTGTGCCGATATTTACATGACCTTACCCACAAAAACAGCTCCCACTCTTTAACCACGGACTTGAGATTCCATTTTAAAACTTATTTTAACCCAGTGGCAGACCCTCGGTAACCCAATCTCACCATCCACACGACGTCGATATCTCTTTACTATTCACCCCTACAGGCATATGTGACTGAGTTCAGCTACTCCTGCTTACGAAGCGAGGCTGAATCGCTGCATTATAGAACACCATTAATCAAATGTTTTGACTGCTCAAGGATTATATGGAATTTAAAATGAGATAAGATTATTTGACTATGTGACGTGCGTGGACTGTTCGTCTAGCAGTGCTAATTTCTGCAGAATCAACCTTGACACACGCAGGACCCGCATGGATTAATAAAGCGCATAACTAAAAGATAAATATCTTACATGGCTTTTCATGAAGGAATCAGTTCAATTCATTGAGATAAAACCTTGTTAATACCTCGGGGAATCACTGTCACTTTCGATCAGACTTACCCAGACACCTGGTCTCTGTGCCGCTCCATAGCCCGTTGGCGCCGCACTCTCTGACGTGTGACCCCACCAGTGTGTAACCATGGTTACACATGAAGATTGCAGTAGCTCCAAATGTTGTCAATGTGCCCAACTTGGTGCCAAACGGCGGAGAAGGAAGATCACCACAGGATAAGACTGAAAAGAATTTGATGAGAGTCACTTCACTCGTCGCTGCATATAAAGAGTTTGAGCCTTCGCCCTGTCAATCTCGGATCACCCTCCATAGTCACACCTCTCCTGCCTCTTCTCCTTTTACCTGAAAGCTCCAACATTCATAGTCCGACTCGTGGTCACCTGACCACGAGTCCAAATCATCTTTAGTTTGGTTTCCAATGTTCTACACAAGCTCTCCCTATGATAAACACATTTAATATCTTGTCTTCTCAAGTTGCTCCCAGTAGAGACCTCACTGCTGTTGACGCTGACGCTTTTATTTCTGCTTCCTGTCTTTTTGTGTCAACACCATACAGCTCTCACTGCAGTCCTATAGAGGATCCCTTTCACTCTTCACCCGTCAGTTGTCCTCCACCACCGCTGCACTCTCTTCTTTACCTCTCATTTCAGCGCCGATCCTGGGTTGATCCAAACTTACTCTTGCATGTTGCTGGGTTATCAGACCCCTCCCACGTCCCGTTGGCAAGGCAGCGAAGCGTCCTATGTCCCATTCCTAGCGAGTATCCCATGGAGCATTCCAGCATCACCATGGAGCTGAACTCTCCAAGCCGACCAGAGAGAAGACGGTAGTTCATGTGCTCGGATAACACACCCTCAACACTTGGGCAGTGAACAGCTGAAAAAAATGCAGTGCAGAAATCAACAAAGGCACAATCAATTTTACAGTACTTTTCTTGAGTTAAGCTTTCGACAAAGAGTTATTCAAAGTTTGGCTGGAACTTAAGCTGCGTCACGCAGTCCTCCCCACTGAGACATCAGAGCCGGTAGATTAGTCGCCCGCGATGCCAGAGAGGATTGCAGTGCAGTTGTCTGCTTGTAGTGTGACCTGACTTCTAAAAAAGTGAAGATTTATGGGGACGTCAATCAACACTCATCTGTCGTCTTGAAATATCTGGATATGACCAGAATGGAGGGGCGCGTGAAGCCAAAATGGATTGGAAAGAATCTTGATGCAACTTCCTGTTGCACTGGTTGCCAAACTTGATCCTGAGTGACATTATTGCATACAAGCATGCATGTTTTATTTATTATTTATTCATTTTTATTGTATTTTTTACATATATATATGCTGTGTTTCTAATGGTTAAAAGAAGAAGCAGGAGATAAACCTTGATGTTAAATTACTGTGCTGTTTAATTCACAATATTCTGGGCGACATGAAAGACAAATAATCCTAATGAAGTACATTTCAGACTTTTATTTTGTCTTGAAAACTGGGTAATGCTAAAGTTGTGGTCACACGGTGCAAGTCTCATAAAGCAGAGCAACAGTTAAGGCTCTCTTAAGCCTTTTTCATTCCAGATTAAACAAGGCTCAGTAATACATATTCAATAAATGTGTATCCAATGTGAACTCTATTTTGTGTCTGGCCACCTCCTGTGATACGAGTTTGGATTTGGATTTACATTAAAGCAGAGCAATCAAGGAGCCACATTAGATTCTGCGATTGTTGTGAGATGCAAAAGCCAATCTTGGCAGAGGGTGAGAAGACAAAGAGTCAAAAGAATCAACTTTAAATTTAGTTACTGAAATATTAGATAAAAAGGGAAAGAATTTCACTGAAAGATTTGCATTTTAAATCATAAATGTTAGGATGTCTGGGCAACAGACTCATTGAAAAACTTAACCATAATAAAGCATATTTACAAAGGCTGTATAAAAAAGTAATGACATAAAATAATGGGATAAAAAAGCCATTATAAAGGATAATAACTACTCCCATTTATTTTTTTAAATGAGCATTAATTTAATATTTTGAGATAAGTATTAAAAAAAACTGGCGAAACAGCTTGTGATTAGTTTATTTTGCAGTTTTGCGCTGACCTTGTGAAGGCTGCAAAATAAAAGGCATGATCCTGCGATACTCACACAGGCATCTTGGGGCCGTTCCAGCGTTACTCCAGGTTCCGTCCTCCAAACACACGGCGGTTATTGGGAGGCTAGAGTCGAGGTGGTAACCGTGGTTACACTGGTATGTCACCTGACTTCCCACAGTGTACTGGAAGGCATGGAAGCTGCCATTACCAGGCGACTGAGGAATGCCACATGACATAGCTGAGGGAGAGAATAAAGACACTCGGTTGAATGAAATGCCAGCAACACCTTTTTTTCCATTTAGGATGGTACCTTGGCAGAAAGGTGCAGGTGCATCCCACTGGAACAGCCCATTGAGGTGGAGCCTGCAGGTTGCGTTGGCGCTGCCAACCAGCCGATATCCGCGGTTGCAGTAGAACTGCAGCCTGCTGCCTGGATGGAGTCTGGTTCTGTTGAGCACACCGCCGTTCGCTGGTGGATCATTGATGCTGCAGTAACCGGCTGGGGATGGAGACGACACAGTTAGGGGCGGTTTCAACTATTTTGGAGTTATTGACTAAATGGATTGAACAAATGAAAGAATTTGATGGTTAGTTTTTATCACCTTTAAAAGAGTTTGTATAACAGGCCACATAGACACACTCATCAATTCATTATCTTCTGCTTATGCTCTCAAAAGGATCAAGGCAGAAGTTAACCGTCGGTGAGCGGGAGGGCCATCACGGACATGTCTCTAGTACATCGCACCAATCACAGAGGATGCAACTATCATTTCACCTCAGTATGTTTGTTTTCGAATGTGCAGTCTTAGTGAGTAAAAATCCCACATGCAACAATAACATGCATTCTGGACAAATCACAAACATTTCTGTGATGAAACGGCACTTCTGACGCTGTTGTCTATTCCTGGAACTGAGCATAAAGAACAGTAACAAAGGGCCAGTTGGCTCAGTCTGTCCTGTTTGATGTGTTTTTTCGCTCCACCTGTGCTCTGTTCCCCTCTGCTCTGCCAGCTGTGGGGACTTTTCCACTTACAATAACACCAGTTTGCAATTCCAGGATTTTAATCAATGACCATATCTTGTTTCAGTTTTCCACCATTCTCTCCTCGATGAGTCAGCGGGCGTCTCTTCGGCTCCGCAGCTGTAGTTCTAAAATCAATTTAAACTGTCACGAAAATGAACTTTCATCATTCACTGGTTCAACCGTTTTCATCTGGGTCTGAAAGAGACTGCCATATTGCTGTCACCACAACAACGCCTCCAGTTTGAAAAGGAACGAGTGCTCCTCAAACACCAGCAACTTTCATTTCACCCACAGCTGAAATTTAGAAGTTTTATCATGGATAGACACTTCACTATGAGAGCCGAAAACTTTCCTGCCAATAACTGGTATTTCAGTGTTCCAGGTGGCGCGCTCTTCACAGTTGAAGGCAATGAACTTATTTTCACAAAATCTAAACACAAACATTTGCGAATCGACTACATGCGTTTTTTTAACGGTAATGTATTTAATTTCTAATGTTAACGGTATTTTACTCATACTTTTATGAATATGATAGAAGTATAATTTATAGTCTCTATTCCCCCATCTGTGGGAATTTAGTGTGAATAATCTTCTTCTTCTTTGTAGTCGCCCAAATACAAAGTGTACTTCACCACTTACACGGATGGATAAATTGACTGGATGTTTAAAGTGAAAAAGCGGAAATATTCACTGTTTTTCGCTGCTATGATTCTTCATAACATCAAACATATGCCTGCATATTTCTACTTTCTGTACATGGAATCATACGGGTAAATGAATGACTGAAACACATTAATGGTTAAACACTAATGAATCTGACTGCTTTGAAGTCTGTGTTATCACATTGCAATCATCAATTTATCATGTTTCCTTGAAAATGTAGGATATCTAGAAAAGGAAAAATCTGTAGTAAAGCATAGAGCTTTATGCTGATATACCTTCAGGAGGTGTCAGTATAGTGAGCTTCTCAGGACCAGATGCATCATATTTGATACATGATTGTTTGCGTCCAGTTTCTTTGGGAATCACCAGCATGCTGGATATATTTGTGTTGGGTTATTTGTAGTACATAATGCTGTGAGTACTATTCATCAAATACACACATATGGAAAGCGATACAAACAGTGTAGAAACCAGGAGACGACGAACACACCTGAGTATCGTATCTTGAATCCCTTCTTGTTGGTGGCGTGATCGGTGGACCAGCGCAGATACAGCTCATTGGTTTTGGACGTGAAGTTGAGTTGAGAGGAGTGATTTCCACTCAGGGCGACCAGCAGCGGGCTCTGACCAGAGGATCCTGAACCACAAGTGGATCAAAGTTGAGAATGGTGACGAGACCGCGAATGAAATGAGTTGCAATGGTCAGTGAAATTTGTCAGCATTGTGTGTCTGTGAGCAAGCCCACTCCACAATGGGACTTTCAAAACTGGCCAGCAGAAGTCAGTGCCTGTGTTTTACCATCGAAAATCTCCAACTCATCAAACTGCTTTTCGCTGTGGAACAACTCGACATAGATGTTGATGACGTAACCTGGTGAAGAAGAGAATGTTAATGTGGTGTATTTCATCGTGAAGATGTCACACTGGCTTCTCCTCACCTGGGATCATGCGCAGCAACCATGAGCAAGTCTGGCTGTTGGGGTAGCTGTTCGGAAACCCGGGACTGAGAATCACCCCTGATGATGAGGAGCGCTCCTCGCTGGCAGGGCACTGAGCTGAAAGGTTAAGGAGGGAATTGTCGACATTTCAGCGGTTGTGTATTGAAACACTGCTTGATGAAAAGCCACTTGTTTCTGTGATATTGACATATTTCTGCACAGATTTTGCCACTGCAACTAGATCCAGTGGAGAGACAGAATGGGAGGAAGTATTTGTGAGTCGGTCTCCAATGGGACTGACTCATAAGAGGAGTTGAGTACTTGGTATTTGACATTCCATTCTTCGTCTGTGGGTGCTTGATTCAAGATGTAAAGACCATATTTGTGGCTATACTTTAGACTTACAAATAATAATGTTGATGTGAGCCATCATTTCATGGTAAAAAATAGTCAGGCTAAACAAGATGCCAATGAGTACTTTATAGTGATTCGGTAATGCAGCTAGTACACAGTATTTTTTTGGCATATGTTCCGTAACCTAAAGTGTAACAATATTTGTTTATATAACCGCCGCTGTTCAGGTATCCTAATGACTTTGTGTCACCCGGGGTTTTAAACCAGCCTTCATGCAAAAAAACCCAAAACATTTTTATCATTAACCACTGCGGGATCATGTTGCTCCGCTGACTGAGAGTCATGAGCCAAGGTTGACACACAGGGACCAAGGCTTTCTTACCTTCACAGGTTGGTGCGGGAGATTCAAACAGCAAATGGGAGTTGAGCGTGCACATGAGCTCCGCCTTTCCAACAAGTGTGTATCCAGGCAAGCACTGGTACCTCACCACATCACCTGAGAGACAGACAGAGTGAGTAATATAATGCATTGGAAATATAATTCAGAAACATTCACCTTCCAAAAAAAAAAAAAAAAAAAAGCTGCATCATCCTTTTTGAGTTATGACGACTTCCAATGAAATCAATTTCAGGAAAGTGTTGTTGGGAGAATTAGCTTTTATTTCTCTGCCAAATGTATCTGTAATGACCTGTTAATAATGACTGGCACAAAAAGCACGTTTTTGAGAAGCTAAAAATATTTTTATTGTCTATTGAAAGGAAATTTAACATGTACTGAATAGACATATTCACGAACAAAAATTCAATGACCATTTAGAAAAAAAAAAACAACAACTTCTCATCTCCATTATCACATCCATGAACCTCATTAGTTGTCTTAGGCTCCTCCTTCTTCCTATTTCCATTTTCTTCCATTCTTCATGTTCCCTGTCTCTTGTCTCCACGTGACCAAACCATCTCAGTCTGGCATCCCAAACCTTGTCTCCAAATTGTTCTACATGAGCTGTCTTTCCAAAATGCTCGCTAAAAAGCTAAACCGTTTTTCACTGCCTCTACTCCCTGCATCTTCACTTCTCCTTCTGCCTGGCTCTCTCTCATACACACGGCAATAGAATCCAATCGAATCGAATAGAATCAAATGGAATCTAATGGAATATAATCTAATTTAATAATAATCATCTACTCTGTCTTGGTCCTATTGATTTTAATGCCTTTTCTCTCCAGATCACTACATCATCAGCAAACATCATAGTTCATGGACACGCCTCCCTGACTATACTATACTTCCAGGTTAGGAGCTTGAGACAATCGGAAACATTCCTAAACTACTCTCACTCCACCCCCACTGACAGTGCTGTCAAAGTCACTGTCAATAAAACAATGTTTGCAGTGCATAACTTACCCAGTGACACCCATCAATACGCAGGGCAAAAGGATCGCCATCCCATGGCAAACCCTAGAGCCAACCTGCGTCTTTGCTTTACACTGCGCACCACATCAGGATATGACACAAAACCTCATTATTTGAAATCTCATTGCATCTATAGCTTTGGGAGTGAGAACGTGTTTCGACCTCGCAAGTTGATGCAATAGCTAACATTACTAGAGCTTAAATAAATAATGTCTGCATCACTAAATCTATATCCACAGCAATAAATAGACATTTCTATCCTGTAAAACCCACAAGTCATGGTTTCAGGTTCTGTCCCAGTTTCAGGACTCGCTTTTACTTAATTAACACACAAAGTTGCTCAGGTCTGACAGACACACAAGTACACACAGATGAAGTCCAGCTGGGGATTATTTTTGACATTCATTTCTGAGTCATCAAGAGCTAAAAATGGGACAAAACACTGTGTCAGTGAACAGGATGAAGTAATGACTCATCACTAGATGGGACTCCACCCAATAAAATTTGCCATTAAACAGCTCATCAAACCAAACATATCATACCATTTTGACTCGAGAGCGCCACCGAGTGAGCTCTGAAAATGAATACAATTTATCATGACCCGTGCTCATTTATTTATTTTTACTTACTTACTTACTGTATTTATTACTTTATTTTTCTTATGTGTCTAATTATTCTTTTAGAACATGACGTGCTGTAGACATTGTCAATATTGAAAATTCACTTTCAAAAAGAACCCAGCCCTAACCACCGACGCGTGACTCTGCCACCAGATAGCAAGTGTGAGATGAACATTTCTAAATCTGCTGGAGATGGAAAGTGGTCATGGCTAAAAAGGTGTTGAATCAAACATGCCGCCCAAGCGTGTCACAGCCTTCAGCTTTTCACACTTACTCTACTTATCCAGGTCCTTGACTTTCACCATTAGGTAAGGTTTTTTTTTCCCCCTCCTTTTGAAGTCTTTCCACCAGAGGGGGAGAGAATATTCTGGCTGTCCCTATTTGCTCTAGTTTCAAAAACACGCTCCGCAATCGTAGATAAGAGGTGCTCATTATCATTCTAGGTGCGAAGACCAAGATAAATTTGTGCATCAAAGTCAGCCGTCATATCAGTTTTCATCAGGTGGATGGCATCAGATAAGGTTTTCATCTGGACTTAATACATGATCTCTACTCTGGCAAGATTTAGTCAGACTTCAAAGAGAACTATAAGCTAGCCTTCCCAGCTTTTCAGAGAGTGCAGTGTACCATAACACTGTAAGTACAAACCGCTGCCTTTTTTAAACCACACTTGTGTAATCAATGAAGATTTGGTTGTAATAACAGGCACAATAGAATATAAAGGCAATGATTTATTGCCTAAGCCTATTCTCCCAATTTAGGGCTGATATTTTTAACAAATATATATATATATATATATATATATATATATATATATATATATATATATATATATATATATATATATATATATATATATATATATATATATATATATATATATATATATATATATATATATATATATATATATATATATATATATTTCCTGATACAATTTAATAATAAAAAAAATCAAATTATTGTTTCAACTTTGATCTTATAATCTTTCACACAACTCAAACAGTATTCAGTGAGTGCAGAGGTCTGCCAAGCAGCTCACCTCCAACGTTATTGACATCCATTATTCCTGACCTTTTGCTTCCACAGACACAAGGAAGTCGCTTTATTGACTTGTTTGCACAGTGTGCTGTTTAATTAGGTCCTTTTTGCTTTGTTTTTTAATGGTTGGGCACAATTAGCAGGGGGAGACAAAAACCTACTGCGGCCCTTTGTGGAACTAATTGCTCTAGTTAATAATAGTTTGTCAATATTAAAAGTCAAGGTACCATCACAGATGAGTTTTTTTCCCCTAACTTTGTCTCCCTTTTGGGTATATTTGTGTATTTGTTAAGCAATATTCCGTGTGGACGTGAATCTGTCAATGAAACTGGATTTTTACCTATCAGGAAGTCGTCATCTTCATGGATTATCTCAGCGTTGTCCACAACAGGCGGCGGAGGGCATTTCTTCAGACGGTATGCTGAAGAGCGTCAAACATCATTTCAGCGTAAACAGGTCATCATATTTAAACTTTAATGGGTACCACTCCTACCGCAAATTGTTCTTGACTAGCTAGAAACGTGTTTTCGCTGCAGTGACAATCTGATGTTGCTTGACACCAACAGAGGAACAGCACTTTCTACTTTCAAGGAGGGCATCTCTCCACCACGAATCTTACTGTCTGTAGTTCTTTCTTTTTTCATCTAACATACTGTCACTGTTCAAGTGAAATCAATTAGAATACTGCATCTGTCACAGCAACATCCATAGATTAAATGGCCTTTGATACGCTATATTTTGAATGACATAGTATTTTAGCAGGGTGCTGCAATATAAAACCTACAAAAGCACATTTAAAATTATGTACAAACAATTGGCATTGTGGAGGGTTTAGGACACTTTTTACCAGTCACATTATTTCAAATCTTCATTATCATTGTTAAATACAAATGACTAACATTCAGAGTTGTTTGTGAGCGTTGTTGAGGGTTGCACATTGGTAAACTTTGCTCACCATGGAAGTTGAGAATGAAGAATCCTCCGGTCGAAAAGTCAGAGTGGAATCGGATCAGGACCTGTGGACTGGTGCTATACGCTGACTCTAACGCCGTGTTGCCACTGAAGACTCCAAGCTGTGGACTGGAAGCATCTGGACCATCCCTGAGGAAGGTGACAACACAGACAGCTTAAAAGTGATACAGTGACTGGACTCAAGTCCCTGGACTATTGCTACAACTTTGATAACTACTTTGTTTCAGTGGATGATGGAAATAGAATACAACACTGGTCAAGAGATTGTTTCAATTTCATTGTGATCAAAACATTTTATGCCTCACAAGTGCTATGAAAAAAATGAAAAATGTTTGTGTGAAAACAGAAATATATCGATGAAAGGTTCCTCACAGTGTAAGCATTTATTGTCATAATCTTAAAAAAATTACATTAAAATAATGAAATGATAATTGTAAGAAAAAAGAGATGCATAACTTAAGAAATGATATTCCATGTAACGTCTGGCTTTTGCTAAATAAGTCAGCAATAACTTTAATGTGCATATGCTGCTGTAAGACAGCAGTCTCCCTACTATTACTTGGTGAACATCTGGCAACAACTGTGCTGCCTGTTCCACCGGTAATAAAAGTTTAAAGTGCCCACTGTAATCCACACAAGAGGCTTGGAGGCTTTTCATGTCAGTGTCGGGCTGACTTCAAAATTCTGGGAATGCTATAAAATCACCGTAGATATGCAACCAGACACTAAAGAATAAAGTAGATATTCCACTCCAGAACACAATATAATGTTTGTGAAGAAAGAATAATAAAAAAACAGGCCCTAATTGAGTGTGATGATCAACAAGTAAATGAAATTAAAAGTGTGACGTGAAGCAGAACAGAACACAATTACAGGCTCCAGTCGCTGAAATCCAGAAGCATTGTAAACACATTTACTCAGGGATTACCGAGCACAAATACACCAAAAGTAATTGAAAATGTCAACAACATCCAGAGTGTTGAACGAGAAACCAAATCACAGAGGATGAAGGAATCACTCAAAAAAAGAGAAATTAAACTGAAAGCATTTTTTTTTTTCATCGCGTGGTTTGAAAACACATGTAGTGAAACAACCTACTGAGTCCCGATTTGCGGAGCATGTTAAAGCTGAGGTCATTTTGGGTTACCTCTGAGCCCAACATGCCAAATAGCGCGGTCGTACCCCATCCATATAAATTCCAGTACATGCCCTTTCATGCAGCGTGAACTAGTCACGATTTGTTTATAATACTCACTGTTTATAATTATAATGAAACAACCTGAGGTAAGAAAACAAAGGTGACCACCGTTTTTCCAAATTGGTGTGTTTAACAGGTGTATGTGAATGTGTGAAACTGATTTTTAAAGCTCAAATCAATCTATTTCATATATGTAGCAATTTCAGTTCTTAATCATCCAGTTTCCTCTTAAAAAAAGCTTTCCTAAATATACATCAAATGTCTCTGAATGCGATTTAGTACGTGGGATGTTCTGCAACAATTTAATGATGACAAAATATTAATATTAATATACAGTGTCGGTGTAAAGTTTTGTTCACGGTTGTGCTTGTTAGTGAGATTTAAAAGCCATTGCCGCCTGCTGTGATCGCATTACTTTCCCAGGGCATGTTTTTGATCCGCTGGCTCCTCAAGCGTGACTCTTGAGCCCGAAAAATGTAGCCTGATCTCAACAAAACACCAATTAATGTCTCTACACCTTATTTATTATACATTTAAAGACACTTTTGGAGGTCCCCAAGGGACAGTGAAGCTGGGCCGAGCACTTCTTTCATTCCACAGATCGGTGAATCTCATCATTGTAGCTGGAACCACAGAGTGCTCGCATGATTCACTCGGGTTTGGGCACAAAACTAGATTGAATTGGTCGGTGGTACCATTGTAAATGCATGACTCCAACACTCCCAGGGTTATAATCTGACCTTGGGCGCAGAATCCTGTTACAAAAGAAGCATGGACAGCGGACATATAACAAGGAATTTAAATACATTCCGTGGATGTTTTAAGTCCATAGAGTAAAGTGGTGTGTCAACCATGTGATGAACACGACCAGTTCATTTTCAAAGTACTGTAGTAAAAGTAAACGACACTTCAGGCCTCTGTATTATTGTCACAATTCTTGTGAGTGTGTGAATAAAATATTTATGTTCCTTGTTTGTGGGCTGGAGCAGCAAATCCAGACTCACCAGACAGTGATGTAATCAGTGACAGGCTCCGTCTGCAACAAGGTGAAGTTGATATAAACACCGTGTCCATGCGGAACAGTGATAAGCCAGAAGCAGTCCTGCGAGTTCGGGTATTCGTTGGGGTACTGGGGCGAGTAGATGGTCCCGTTCTCAGCCGTGACGTTATAGCCACAAGGCGCTGTTGAAGACAAACACTTTTCAGACTGGAAATCTCTTCAACATTGCGAGGGATTCGAGAATCCACGAGGTGAGGCAGAGACGGAATTAGATGCCGTTTGAAGATAATGACTCTTTAATTAAACAGCCCGAGGCAGACGACGTCTTCAATAAATATGACGGACAAACCCACTTCAGCCTTACCCTCACACCGCGGAACTGGGTGGTTCCACTTGCGATTGGTGCCATGCAGACATGTCAGAACGGTGTGGCCGATCAGCACGTAACCAGGGTAACACTGAAAAGTGATGGACTGCCCGGCGCTGTAGTCGCTGTTGATGATGTCACCATTGGGGAATGGAGAAGGATCCTGGCAGTTTTGAAGTTGATAGGCTGCAGTAAAATGAATTCAGTCAGCTAAGTGATGATGAAACTGATTTATTTCCATCACATACTAATACAACACAACATTATTGAGCTACTTCACAACGTTTGGCAACTGTTAACACTGTTTACCAATAAAACCAGAAGTATTTAGCAGAACCATGAAAGTGCTTGTGAGCATGAGTGTGGTCTTTCTCTTTGTTTCCCAGCTTTGTTATCGTTTCAATGACGCACAGGTGCTCGGTGCATTGCATGAGTTTTTGAAGTCTAACACTCGGGGCTATAAGTAAAGCCATGTGAGGCATCGCACTGAGCTCTCGGAGAGGCTTACTAACAATCCATCTCTTTTAATGATGAGAGGAAAAAAACACCTGTCGATCAAAGTTCAACAGCCCACAGCGTTTCATGTCCCTGACCCTCCTCAGCTTTGGAAATGAATTCTAGTTCATCCTCACCATGACGGCATTGATTTTGTCAAATATCAAAGAACATAAAATGAACGTTGATCAGCGATCGCTTCCATCTATGTAAATCTCTGCAAACTTTTTCAGTCATATCTGCACCCACCTTGGTATGTAAGTCTGAAACCTGGCCTGTTCTCTGAGTGGTCACTGTAGAAGTGAATGATGGTCAGGTGGGTCGTGCTCAGCAGTGGCGGCGGCGTCTGAGACCCACTGAATTGTCCGATCAAAGAGGAGCTGTGCTGGGGTCCCGCCCGGACCTCCAGGAAGTCATGGTTATCCTCAGAGGAGAAGTTTTGAAATTGAATATGAGCCCCTTGAAGAGAAAGAAACAGGCCGTCAAACCATGAACGACGATGCTTCTGAAACCCTGGAGAACGGTTTTCAAAGTTGATCAAATTTACATTTTCATACAAAAGGTGAATAGAAAGGGTCCTCATTAAAGTGCTTTGCGATCCCATGATACTCACCATATCCAGTTGGCAAGGTGATTTGCCAGGTGCAGTCCAAGTTACCGGGATAGTTGCCGGGGAAACCTGGGCTAAGTATGACACCGCTCATCTCAGACAGCACACTGCCACACCGAGCTGGAAACATGCGTAAATACACGTTAGACCCGAACACATCAACGTGAACGACAAGCGAGGACATTGGACGACTGAATCTCAGCAGGTTGATGAAAATTCTTGTTTGGCTTAAAGGCAAATTGATCACAAATTTGAAGTCAGTCAGGAAGCACCTTGTTTCCTCAAATATATGCTGAATAGAATTTAATACGTTGAGTTGCATATTGCGAATAAAGCACTAAACTGTTTTGGGAAATTCAATTATAGCTGCAATAATAGCAGTATGAATATTTTGGGACTCAGAGTCTCGCTGGAGACACGACACGATACGATAAACTCTAGTTTGGATCATTTGTGAGGCTTTGACAAACAAGGAAGCACTAAAAGCTCCTTGATACATGAAAAAGGAGTTGATTGACAGCTCAAATCAGCTCAATCAAAGCAGCAAATATTTAACAGAGTTTTCAAGCCGAGGCACAATATCCCTTGTTTTTATTCAGCAAAATGCAGACGGAAATATAGACGGAACAACAGGAAATATATCAGTCCCTCCAGGATTTAGAGGACTTTTTAATTGATTGTTGTGGCTAAAAATGCTGGATTTTGCAGGAGATAAAGAAAATGGTGGAGTGAAAGTGTCGATCATTTATGGTTGTGGAACAACATGGTGGGAAAAAAGGACATTTTTAATTAGCATGTAAAAAATAGCGTCTGTTTTTAGAAAAATGATGATAAAGTAAGCACATCTTTTTCATTGTGGTGTTCTGTGACTGGTTTCCGGGTTGACACTGTGTAAAGAGCATTTGCTTTTTAGTTGTGGAGCTCCTCAAAAGGGCGGAGAATGACAAACATTTGGATGGGTGGAGTCAGAGAGGTAAAGGTGGGTGTTTGTGTGTGAGGGAGTTGTTCAGTGGCACATTAGTCGAGCGAATTAAAACAGTAACTATCGCATCTAACACAGGGTCGGGATGTGGCGTGTCAGAAACAGTACTGAGAGAGATGTACGTCAGGGTCAGCCATGTTTGTTGACGAATACTACGGGTGATGGTACTAGCAAGTTCCCTTTTTAGTTCCGTGTATTATACATTTAAATAATCAGACATTAGGACATTAATGAATCTATAAGGAATCGTTCACGTCTGGATCGCAACTCTTGGCAAAATATGTGTGGACAAATGTGAGCATTTGGTGTCACACATGCCTTTATCTCCACCAAGTAGCAGTGAATATGACGCACATGTCATGTAAACGGGACGGCGAAAGGAGACCAACGTGATTGGTGGAATTTGCGTGAAAGTGGCTGCGATTGGACAAATTTGCAGCGCGTCGGAGAACTCGTGAACTCAAACTAGTGATGAAAAACAGGCCCATAAATAAACATGTTTGGGGCATTATGGCTGCCATTAGTCATCATGCTTTTGTCTGCGCAACAAAGAACCTAATGTTGCAAAGAAGACGTCTAACATTGATTATTTTCATTTCAATATGCACAGTGGAGGACTGTTCAAAAGTCTATAATTTTTTCCCTCTTTTTCCTTTCTTAATTTTAGCTTTAGGTTTTTGATGGGAATGCAGCCTCATTTGTTTGTTCAGGGAGAAATGTTTAATTCAAATAACAGTTGACGTCATACCTATGCAAAGCGGTGGTGGGTAGTTCCATCTGCGCACGGTACCCGGCATGCAGGATATATGAGAGTGACCCTGGAACACGGAGATTAGCATTTTACAAGGGGATGCTTTCACACCCTAATCGAACATCCAGTTGTAATGATTCACCTGTAGAGTGTATCCAGGCTCACAGCTGAAGGCCACCACCTCATTGACCATGTATCTCTCCCCGGCTTTGATGCCATTGGCAGGAATCATTGGCTCAGGACACGTGGTGAGACCAACAGCTGGGAGAAACATAAATATTCATGTTACTAAATACACAATCACAACTTTGGCTTTTAAGTAATGAGTCTCAAGGTGCAGAGGAGAGCCAGAACACAAATTATAACCACATAATGATCAGAATTTTGGTATGGCAACTTGAAGCACAGCTCCTCAACTACACATTATATGTTCAATAAACATAGAAGAAACAAAAAAAAACTTCCTTTTCTGTTGTAATGTCTCCACCTGGCTGGTGGCGTGTGCTATAATGGTACAAAAATGGGAGAAAAGGAGCCAAAATGGCTTTATTATTTGGATGAAATTATTATTCTATCATTTTATTAATAGATTTGTGTGTTTCTCTTGCAGTCGCCATTCAGTGGGACTAGTATTATTTTGGGGGATGCAGGTTGAAACCCACCGCAACGCCCGGTACCAGCAGCCCCACACCTTGTAGAATCCAAATGCATTCACAGAAGGTTGAGAGAAGCTAAAGCATGTATTAAATTCAAGGTCACAAAAGCACAATAACTACATGACAGCTGATAGCTGCCACTGGTATGTAACTGCCACTAGTTTAACTTAAAGCTAGGAGTCTTCTGGTCCATAAAGTGGGGGACATGTAGTCAAAGGAACGGTAGCATCCACATCAGGTGTATAACATGAGCTGGAATTCCGCACCTCCCTCAACTATGTTAGTAAGAATCAAATCTAGCTCTAATGAGAGTTCTGTCCTGGACTGGTCGCCATGACAACATGGAGGAATCGGGAAAAAAAATGGCAACCATGTGTGTTTGATCAAACACTGCATCTGCCATTTGTCTTTATTACTAAGCTTAAATTTATGAAAACAAGTCCGCAGCACAAAATGGCATGAATGATTGATGAAATGCTGTTGATCCATTTTTGCCCCAAAGACACTGACGTTGCAATCAGCCCGTGTTTGACTGTTCAATCAATCTGTGATTTCAAGAGAAAAACAAGTCCTCAGGGCCGAGTAACTCTGACTGAAACACTTGCACTATGCTGTTATTAGCAGGAGCCAAGACGGCGATCACATCTGATCAACAAAGCTTGTCCATGTGGTTGACCAGTTCTGTCAACTTCCTCAAACCTGTTGAACCATTCATCCGTTCTCCTTGTTTAGAAAACATTTGGCAAAAAGCTGACGCCATCACAGCAACTCAGCTGGAGCCGCTGGAAAGTGACAGTACTCATCTCGACATGAATTTTCTTTTCATCTGTCCTGCTGTATTTGAGGACAGGCCCGGGAGCCTCATATTTCATCCTGTCCTCTTTAGCCAGCGAAAAATGAAGACGGCATCGTCTTCATGATCAATCATGTGGATGATGCTCACGACTGAGCCCAGTTAAACACTAACAGATGGCAGTGTAACTATAATGAACAATGGAGTGTAATTGTACAAGACATCTGTGTCTAAATATGTTATGTCTTGCTTTTAATTTCCTGGAGTGAATTTTCCCAGAAAATAATAGAATCATTCACAATCTATTATCAAAATGACAGAGGCATCGAGGTACCATGCAGCCAGAGGATCACAAGTGTAATTCAGTGTATTAATCTTTTCAATAGTGAGAAGCTTCAGACAACAAAATCTGCCTTGCCAGAGCCCTACACATGGCACTCTTCCTTCAATAATATTGGGCTGTGAATCACTAAAACAAGTCGGGAGTCCAAATTAAACAAGTTCTACTAATAAAATAAACTGTGACAACTTGTTTGATAACTAGCACATTCAGGGACTAGTAATATATCTGATCTAATTAATCGCATTATTCAAAATGTCCATAAAAACAAAACAGTCAGTTAGCAACACGACTTTTACCATGTATTTTATTTGAGTGTTCCATTTGGATTAAGAAAGATTCTGAAGTAATATATTCTTGCTCTCTGCTCTGATCACAACTAGCAGAATAAAAAAAAGGATAATATACAAAAACATGAAAATACACAAATAAATACTTTCATTTTAACCAGAAAATACAAGATAAATCAACTTTCATGTGACTACTGAGACCAAATGACGATCTTTTGCTAGTGTTTCGACCCACAGCTAACTGGTTAGTATGCTGCACTTCCACCCAGACAACATGGGTTTGAATGCCTGCATGGAGGCTTCCTTTCAGCTATGATCCAACATAACTCTTGAATCATGCAGGTGTTAGAATGATAGGATTGTATACAAGGTTTACGAAGATACACTTAGGTGGTTGTGTGTTTTCGACCATACCTGACACAGCCGTTAAAACTCACTCCTCCTCCCGAGAAGAGCATACAGCTGCGTGTTGAGAAACTGCCTTTGATTTATTTTGAGTATTTTACCTACCTTGAACTGCGAAAGCCGTGGGGGATATTTCATGTTGTCACAGTGAGAGAGCGAGGTCACAGTGAGGTCTAATTTTTAAGAAAAAGTAAGCTCAAATGCCATCTGGCTGAAGGAACTAAATATTTTAAACAAAACGACGTAATGATGTGAGGAATTGGTGTGTGGTGTGACTGATGGAATTGCCCCACGTTGACCCCGTGATGTGCTTCGCTCGGGTTTACATAATTCAAGATAAAAAGTGGAGCATTAGGATGGTGCGCCGGTGGGCCACCCGCACTAAGACGAACCTCAGGAAATCACCTGCCGAGCAATGTGACAGATTTAAAGGTCGCACACTAAATTCTGATCCTTTAGAGTGAAAATAATATATACAGGGACAAAAATTTCATTGTCTTATTACTCCTCTCCCAACGGGAATGACTTTTCCTCTCCAGTTTTTAACTCACCATCTGGCTATGTGGGCTGACCAGTACATGGTGGCTTTCGGCAAGTTTTCAACGGAAAAATCCCGATAGAAACATGATAAAGACTTATAAAGACTAAAGTTCATTGGTCGGGAACTCAAGTTGCATAATCCGACCTGACAATATAAGAGCAGGACCAGGTGAGGACAGCTGCAGATCGGAGTTTGATTCACGTCTCATGATTAAAAACTAGCACTTTTATTGTGACCAATTAAGGAAAAATCCAATCTTCTCTTCTCGACTCCCTGATGTTTACCGATGGCTTGAAATGACAGTCAATTTTAGACCAAAAAGAAGCTCTCCTATAACACCTAGCTTTATCGAGCATTAAAGACCCCAGACATCTGTTTTCACTGAACTTGTTTCATAATGTTTGTGAGTTTGACACCTCTAGTATTTTGACCTTTGACCTCATAGCGACACATAAGAAATCAAAATTATATAAATTATATATATATATATATATATATATATATATATATATATATATATATATATATATGTAAATGCAAACTTTCTCCGGTATGTGTTCTGACCTGAATAATGAATATTCATCTGTTGGCGAAGCTTGCCCCCACAGATTTCAGACGGAGCACTGAAACAAATTCTAATTAAGAATATTCAATACAAATTGACCAGCGAGGATCATGGTTTGAATGTGCGAATATTCATCGAGTTCTGAGGTCAATACAGAGGAGCAAAGAAAAACGCAACTGAGCCAGGAAGGCGAGCGCTCGACCTTCATATCCCTGCTGATGTTGGGATGACCGATTTAAACAGTCAACTCAGGCCCATAAAGCATCAGCAGAAGCACAAATCCAAGTGAACAGTCGTGAGGAAGCATGTTCGCTGACTCGTGAATGATTCCGAGCCAGACCTACAGTGGAGGACGCCAACGACCTGACAGGTGCGCATACATGTGTAATTGCATGACACTGATTTGACTCTATAACAAGAATGTTTAAGAATGATGTCGGTTTGTGCCAAATCAACAGAATAAAAAGGCAGCGCGTCCTTGGGAGGAAAGACATGCTCTCGTCCATGTGTCGAGAGGTGTATACGTGCGTGAACAAGTTTGCTTAAAGGCCAACCCAATCCAGGTCACTGACTTTTGCTAGTCCATGTTAGACGGTTTTTGCTCTGAGTGTGTGAATCTTTGTGCATTTTAGGCTGGAAATCATGCGCTTTTTGTTTCCCTTGTCTCTTGATCTGTGGTGAAAGCTCAAACTTACTTTTGTATTCCAGGTGGAAGCCGGCTGCCACCACGCTGATATCGCTCTGGAAGTGCAGGAGTAGCTGATTGGACGTGGAGTTGAGCAGCGCCGGAGCCGTAGTTCCTTTTGAGAAGGGAAATACACAAAGCAATGTTCAATATACTCATGAACATTTTAGCGATTGGCAGTGATTATAGATTGATCAATGGTAATGAAGTTGAACTAGGATGAAAATACAACTAGATTATTTATGCAACAGTGATAAAGTGAAACATGAAAATGAACAAATAAAATAAGTTGCTCAGCCGATGAGTAGAAAACAATAACCAACTGAGATGGATGCGTCACATTTACATTGATTTTTATTCAACCTTTCGATCAGAAACCTGATAGGATGAATCGCAAGCTTAAATCTGACATTTGCGCTTAAACCCCCATAAGAAAGATGCAGTTACATCCACAGTGGTACTATTGCACTCTCACAACGAAAGCTACTTGGCGACATTTCTATCTACTAAAGCAGCTTTCCCCGACCTCTGAAGTTGGGTTAAAAGAAGTACGTGGTCTAAAGTTACCGTGACGTCAACATGACACATGGATGACGCTGTCTGCGTTCATCAGATCCCTCAGAGGCCTATCAGCTTGGAGAGTCTTGAACTCTGCAAACCGCTATGATAAGCTTCTTCTCCATTTCACTTCTTCATCTAATTGATGAATATTGACTTTCTGGATCACTGTAAAATCTGGGCTCTGATTGGTCAACTGGTGGCTGAAGTTCAGCTCAGATTTTTAAATTGTCATTTGACATGGCAAACGCTGACGTGTTGCTTGAAACATGGTGAAGTTGCGACCATGTCGCCACAAATGTCGCATCTCCCTCTCCATAAAGTAGCGTGAACATTTGATACGTGCAATTGCGGCTCGACATTGATGTTTGATGCATTTATTTGGAATGTACTATCACATGTAATGCTACTTTTCATAGTAAGCAGTTTATTCTCGTAGCAACAATGCTAATTACCTCAAGGACCTCATATGATGTCAGCAAAATGATTTCAAATGTTTGAAGTGAAATTTTGTGTAACAGGATTTTAATTTGACAATTAATTACAACAACAGTATTTCAAATGCTAAAAAGGTATCTAATAAAATCCATAATATAAAAGTAGGTATTAATAAATGCTGTGAAAAGAATGACACACTAGGTGAACATGAGCTGCTTGGTGGAGGTCTTTAATTATCGTGTCACTCTCCGACGCACTGGTCTTTCTTCGAGTCCTCAGCATGTGAGATCTTGACTTTTCTTAAATGCCAAAGAAGTGTTTAGTGAAGGGAACTGACCCCATGCGCTCCCTGACATCAAACACTTGAGCGCCGTTACGAGAAGCGAAGCACTGTGGCCAAGACCAGATCACAGTGGTTAAGGTGGGCAGCTCCCTGGTGTGCCTCTCTAAGAAGGGCAGAGACTTCAGCCTGTGTCTGCACCTTCCTGTGGGTGGTGTGTTTGGTGTGTGATAGGTGTGTGACAGGTATGCGCTCGGGGCAGGTCACAGAGGAGACTCCGCTGGGAAATTGCAAAAGGTTAGATCATTCTTCATCCCTCTCCGTCTTCTTCTTCACTCCCTCTTTCACCCCGGTCCCTCTTCGCATCCTTCAGTCAAGCTCCTCCATTCCTCCCTCTCGACATTTTGGATGAATCGCGCAACATGAAAAAGCATTTGAGTTTTTTTGTGAGATCCTACTCATCAATCATAACCCCCCAGCGAGCACTTTGGGTTTGTGTGTGTTGTGTTTGACCATGTCTGTAGTTGAGGACCTGTCATTTCTAATTCATCACAGATCCTCTCTGCACTAGTGTGTGTATCAATCTGTGTGTGGGCATGTGCTCGTACAGTTCAGAAACTGTCACATCTCATCCATCACAGATCTCCGCAGAGTTTGAGCGTGTTAATGTGTGACTCTGTCAGCTCGGGCATGTGTGTGTGGATATTGTCGTACCAGAAAATGACCCTAATTTAGGAGCTGTCATGTCTCCCCCGTCGTAGATCTCCAGAGAGTCCCAGTTGTGCTCAGTGGCGAACGTTATCACTTGAATCTAAAATAAGAATGGAGCAATTAGAGAGTGTCTGCGATAGTGCATGTCACATGTGTATGATGATGCACAGCTGTACCTGGATTCCAGCTCCTTCGCTGACATGTATTCTCCAAAGACAGTTCAGGCTGTTGGGGTATGGCTCAGGATATGCAGGAGACAGTATTGTTCCACGGCGCTCTGTCAGATTTCCACTGCAGGGAACTGCGGGTAAAATGTGGAGAAGAATGCTAACACAGCAACGCTTTATTTAACCAAACTAGACTCTCAAGTCTATGTGGCGAGAGGCATGTGAACTGGGACGAATGGGACTTTCTCATCCTTCCATCACCAGCGACATGGACATCTTTCCACAGTCTGAATGAATGTATTGTGACTGCAGGTTAAATCGTCCAGAGAAGGCACTATCTGACCGTGCCTGCTTAGGCAGCAGGGAGTATATCTGAACCAAGATACTCGTACATCCATCACAAGCTAGCAACATTTCCCAGCAAAGAATTATGACGATGACCATATCAGATAAACAATCGGCAAAAGACAGGCCGAAGAAAATAAAACCTCCTTGGCGGATGCAATATATTTGATCTTTATAAATATTTTTTTCAAATCAAGAGACATTATATAGTTATCAATATTGTTCATGTTTATTCATCTTAAATGGCTCTAGTCTGACAGTTTATTAAACACCACCAAGGAAGTTAAGCTTTCGAGGGCGTTGGTTTGTTTTCATGTTTGCCCATTTGTTTGATTATCTGTGTTCAAAATAAGTTGCACAAGGATTTTTATGACATTTTCAGGAAAAATGTGTAGTGCAACAAGGAACACATTATTCGATTTTAGGAGTGATCCAGATGACCGTCTGGCTCTAGGAAGGTTTCTTTAACATCTGGAGGACAGGAGCATTTTCAGCAATATGTGGATATAAAGTTGGGCACAATTTCCAACAAGTTCAAGAATATATAAATGGCTGATCTGGAAAATGGAATAATTCTGAAGAGTATGATCCAGAATAGGAACAAATCTGGGATCTGTGGAAGAGGACCAATTGAGGTATAGACATGCAAGAAACACCATTATATAGCCAAGAAACAGGAAGTGTTAAAAGCTGTGATTCTCAATCATTTCCTGTTGTGCTCCTCCCCCTTGTTTGTGTACAAAATTGAAAACTTCGAGTTGCGTTCACAAATGTAGGAAAAATATTGTTTTTGCTAGCGTGACATGCAGCTACAGTAGGTGACCATAGAGCATTACCGATGCAGCTTGGGGTTGAAGCGTTCCACTGCGCAAGGGCGCCGGGCACCGCCTGACAGCGGATAGCGCTGGACCCTTTCAGCAGGTAACCCGGACTGCACTCAAACCGGACGACAGAGCCGGCAGAGAACTCAGAGCCGATCCTCCGGCCGTATCGGGGTTCTGGCACTGAGCTGCACTGGCTGTCGCTGGTCCTGGGTACAGCTGGACAACACAACATCTTCCGTCACTGCACAAGCATGTTACGGAGAAATGAAATCCGGTGTTACCTTGGTAGACAAAGTGGAATCCCTTCGCTGACTGGCCACTTTTAGCATTGAAGCGCAACATTATTTGATGAGAAGTTGCCAGCGGCAGTGTCTCTCCTGGAGAACACAACAGCAAATTAACCACAGTTGTTATGACTTGATAGTATCCTCCTGCATTTGTACGCTATCTCTTACTTTCTCAATCACGCCCTCAATTAGCAGCACACGTTATCTGTTTGTACTTCTGCACAGTGTGTGCAAACCTCATACAAGAGGAACTCTGACACACACATACACAAAAAGCAATGCAAGGGTGATAAATGAGGAAAACACGGCCTGGTGTGGCTGACATTTACAACCATCATTAGCTCCTGCGACATGTCTGCGTCTGTATATGTGTGTGTGTGTGTGTTTATGAGCTAATATGTGAATGTGTCAGCATAATTGTTTGGGGCGGTGTGAGAGAGAGAGAGAGAGAGAGGGAGAGAAAGAAAGAGCGTCCTGGTTTGTGTGGACCTGAATGATGTGGTACCCTTTTCTGGGAAGCTGTGTTGGTATTCATGCTATCTTTTATTGCCAAAATAACGTGTGACCCAAATTAACGGAGAGCAAAACCCATAAAGACACATTTTCTTCCTGCATTATTTTACCGGTTGGTGCGACAATTGAGTCGAATGTGGACCATTAACGTGCTGTAAATGTCAGTATTGTGTTGCGGGATAAGATAACACTCATGTGGTGACCATCTTCAGCTTAATCTTAGGACTTCGCAAACTTTTTGAGGTCACTTCATCGGGACTAGTTCGGGCCCAGGGAGACACTGTCACTGCGGATTTGTCAAAGTAAAGATAACCCAAACTGGAATTTCACCTAATACATCAATGTCCAATAAAGAGCGATAATGCTTCCTGTTCTCTGCTCCACCATCCCCAGGAGCTGCTTTTATTACACTCCGCTTTAAAAAGAGATGCCGCAAAGCAGCTTTGTTAAATATCTTTTGTCTTCCGTATTGACGACACAACACAATTTTGTTAACCGCATCAGATAGTACAAACCAGGAAACTCACCCGAGTGCGACCCAGCCAACGAGCTGAGTAATCGAGCGTTCTCATTGGCTCCATCAAACAGTTCCACCGAGTCGTTCATGGCTGTCTGGAAGACTGCAAACTGACCAAACACCACTGGAAGACATGAGCAGTGACACAGCGAGGAGCGTTAAAAGAAGAGAGGCAGTTCAGTCTGCAGTTTACATCACAAATTAGAGAAAGAAAAGGTAACGCTGTCTCATCTAATGGACTCAACTTTCTCACCACTCCATCAGAAACACAGCTATTTCAAAGACACTTCTATAATAGTAAGTTCACATACTGCTTTCTGAAACAGTTCAGTAATTTCCTATTACACTGTTATTATGATACTCGCAAGGAATATTTTGTCCTTTTTGGAAAAACATAACTTTCTTCTCCAAAGAGAAAGAAAAAAGGGGAAATAAAAAAAGCAAGTAGCTGAACATTTTAAGATAAAAATCAAGCTTAATTCTTAGTCTATGCAGATAAAAAGTAAGTCAATTAAAAGTAAGTAAATTATTACAAGAATTTTTTTCTTGCTTTTTCATATGCTTCTTCATTTTTTTCAGCCATCGGTAAACAATTGTTGTATCAAAAGTACAATAGGGGTTTGTGTATTTAAAGACAGGGCTGTTCTTATTTTGGGTTTTACTGACCCGTACCCGGACTGATCATGAGACAAACCAACTTGTCGACTAGAGATAACTAATTGCAAGAAAACATAAAGAAAACTTGTCAAGTAAAATTATGTTCAAAATGACAGTCACTACCACAAATATTATCATCATTGTGATAGTAATAAGTAGTTATATCTTAAAGCCTGGCCTAGTTTTTTTTTTGCAGTGTGTACTCACCAAATTGTGGGGATACTGTGATGTAATATGAGCAGCTTTGCCGGGTTGTGTAGTTGAGTGGGTAGTTTGGAGATAACACAACTCCATCAGATCCTCCGTACTGTCCACCGCAGGGAGCTGGAATGACATTACAAGTTAGACAATCTGGAAAATAAATAACTACACAATAATAATTATTATTGCCATTATTATTATTAATAATCATCATCACGCTACAAGCAACAGCAGTAAAAGCATCTAATGCTTGTTTGTGACCTTATTTGTTTCTTGTTTGTCAAAATTCTCAGTAAGTGGAGTTTAAATCATCAAGAAAGAGAGAGATATTTACCGAGGCCACTCATTTAAAGTGGTCAGATGTCAAGACTATGTTTAAAGCAATATCACGATTCCAATGTTTCACAAGAGAAGAAGAATCTTTGCTGAGGAAAAGATTGCACATTTACAATACAACAAATGCCAGCTGACACTGCGGAACAGCAGGTGATCGACAGGAGAAGACCACCTGTATAACATAATTTACATTAGCCGACAGCAACGCAGCAGGATAAAATGTGCTGCTGAATGAATTAATGTGATGCTGAGCTGCAGCACAGTGTGGGATCTCCTGTATCAGCGAACTGCAATTTCAGAAGAGCAATGTGTAACCCACAAGAAGCAAAGAAGACAATCTCCTGATCCATCTCCCGACACCACCGGTGTCATGTAATAACAGCACGTGGGCGTGCGAACATTCACACAGAAGGTTAGACGAGCAGAGGTCATTGAATTAGGTTTCTGCGTCCGGATGTTTGTTTGTGCTTCACAGCTTGTGAGGAAAACAGACATCCAGCGAGCAGACGAGACTAAACACATTCAGGAGGAGGATGTCTGACCGAGTCTTTCATAGTTTTCGAGAGTCCTGACACAACTGTGCAGCAAAACAAACTTCTGTTTGTCCCGGAAACTTCACAAAATATTTTTCACATTCAGTTTTCATATTAAACATGATGGGGGAGAAAATATTGAGAGTGAAAATATCAGTGATGAAAAATTCAAGGATTGACAATCGATGATCTGCAAAGTGCAAACCCAACATGCAGCCAAAAAAGTTTGGTCTTCCAAAACACTGACTCAAGGTGTTAATGAGGACACTGACTGACTTTTCTAGGGTGGAATATAAAATATCAACTTGTACACTCGTTGTAGGGGGAGTAACAGTTGGAGTATTGGTAGTAATAGTCGCAGTAGTGGTAGCAGGAGAAGTTGTTGTACTAAAACTACTTACCACCGAGGTTTATTGCCACACTAAAGCGACTACATGATACAAGTGAAGCAAAACATAAAGCACATTTTAAGCTTTAATAGTAGTAGTAGTAACACAAAGCTGTCTACAATTTTGAGATATTTGTACTACTGGTAGACTTCAAAAATAATCACTTGTACATTTTTAAGCTTTACTAATAGTATTAGTAACGCAAAACTGTTGAAAAGTAGATCTAATTGAATTTAGTCTCATACTAAAATCATGCAAAGAAACTTTGCTAGTAAAACTATTTTACGTTTACTAGTAGTTCTAGTACAACAAAAAATGCTCACTAATAGCACGAGTAGATTTTAGTTCAGTATTACTACTAGTAAAACCTAAACCTGCTCTAGTAGTACAAGTAGACCTACTTGTAGAGTAGATCTTCTCTCCTCTTTTCTTGTATGAACAAGCCCTCACGTCTGACTGCACCACCGTGGTCAGAGCTCATGGAATTTATTCTCCAGCGTATAAAACCCACACGGTGAAGAACTGATTCAGAACTTGCAAAAAATGAAATGAAAATACATTATATTGTTTGACTTTTCATTTCACTCAGTGCTTGAGTAATAGCTCCTCATTTTAAAATGCGGCACGGGCCAATATTTCTTTTTATTTTATGAAGCCCTTTTTACACCTGCCGTGTCCCGGCAAGATTACAAACTCGTTCTTTTAAGCTCTGGTCCAAACTGCAGTCATAATTTCTTTTCATCAATCAGACCAGCAGCTCAAATTAAACATGAAAAATCACCTGAGGGGACGTACTTCTACGTCCACGAAACCTGTTCACCGTGAAAGAGAGCAGGCCACAAACTCATGAAGAGCCAGGCCGCAAAACCTTAAGAGAAAGGTTTGAAAGATCCTTTGAGCTCCGTGGAATCATCAAGAGAAACATTTTCTTTGACCGCAGGTCATGAAAAACGTCTGCAGCTGAGGTGTGATCAGAGATGTTAGGAAGCCGCAGCACAGAATAAGTGTGTAGATAAACGTTTGACATGAGAGGGCCACTGAACTCTGGGAAATAGGTTACAAGGACAAGTCTGGTTTTTTGAGGCAGTTGTAGAAGACTGGGAAAAGGGCATATGATCACAGTAGTAAGGCAATGGGCTGATGGATTCATGGCTTTAGTTTGAGATGGATGGATGGATGGATGGATGGATGGATGGATGGATGGATACAGATACTCTAGCTACATAGATAGATAGCTTGACAGACAGACTTAAAAAAGCATCAGCAAAAAAGCATGACGTGCAAAATATGAAATGGAAAACAACCTTTGTTTAGAAAAGGTACCATGAGGTGGCACATTGTATCGTACAGTCCTCCAAATAACCTCGCTCACTACCGTGCACACACACACACACACAAGTATACACCCTATTGAGAGTCACAAAGAATTCTTTCTTTTTAACATCACCTCTTTGTTACCATGGAAACCAATAAAAGAACATCTTCAGATGGGACTCTTGCGCGTGTCTCGCTCTCTCTCGCTCTGTGTAAGTGAAGCTGCATTATTTAAAAAGGTCTCACCCTGTCTAATGAGTTTGGTCGAAAAGCCCCAAGAGCCGCCCAAAGACGGAGGAAGCGGGACAGGGAAAGTTTCCTAACAATGCAGTGAGAAAAATTAATGTACCAAGAGACCCAGTGGGCCAGTACATAGGGATCACACGCTGACACTGTTGTTCGATGAAGATGTTGTGGATGCGTCGAACACTTAAAACAGCCAGCATCCGTCTGTGAAGGTCCATTATCTTCATTCTATGTCTGGGAGTTTTAAAGAGGACTGGACTGGGCTTGAGTTTCTTGCAGCCATTAAGAACTTGTGGGGGAAAACATCAGCAGTTCAAACTGGCACACAAACGGTGCGTGTAGAAGGGCCTGCACTAATCTGCATATTCTGTTATTTGCTGTGTTCCTGGGACGATTCCCCACAGCTGTTACTTCAGGTGGAGTCAGAGCTGCTCAGCTACAAATCAAGGGCCACAGAGCACAGCAGGGGAGAGAAAGCCTCTGCCTTGTGTCATATAGTTCTGCTTTACTGGGGTTTGATTCACAACGAGGGGGACAATGGTGCACTTGATGGACTGCCAAATTGGTGCGGTGTCCACTGCAGCGATGGAGCATCGCTTCACAAAAGGAACTGAGCCTAGAACTGAGACAAAGATGAGAAAAACACAGACCCATGAACAATAAAGTCTCTTCCATGGGGGACATTTTTCAGTTCACCAATTCCAGGTTAGACAATATGACGCCATAACCAAAACATCAATGAGAGAGGGGAGCATGGCAGGCAAAAATATGGTGCTTTTATGAGCCTTAATTTGCTTCTTTTCTTTTTAAAACAGACATACTTTAGCTTCAGCAGTCGTCCGCGAGGCTGGAAGAGGTGAGAAAAGTTCAGATCCCATAAACAAGTACATGCTCAGCTCTCTCCTGTGCCTCGCAAGCCCCCTCTAAAAAGAACCAGCTGATTTGCAGAAAGATCTGTCCAGATAAAAACTAAAGTCAGAGGAAAAATAGAACACAAGCAGATAACAAGTGACACAATCTTGATATAAGCTGAATGAACCTTGCCAACATGAGATAAAGTACAGCTTTTTTGCATGTGGCTGCTCTAAAATAGAAGATATTAGCATAATTATCTCGTCTTTATCGCCAACAAATCCCCTCCTGCTCGAAGATCCAACACATTAATCCGTTTTACCAGCTAAAACTGCTATTTCTATGAATGTACATGTTTGGGTGTAGTGTGTGGTGGAGGGGAGTACATAAAAAATAAGCTTTAATGTTTGCTTGAAAAATCCTGAAAGAAATCTGATCCATAAAGGACATTGAGCTCAGTCAAACTTTGCTACAAAACTTTGGTTCAAAAAGTTTGCATCACTGTGTGAGCCGTGAGAGCGTTTTCACTCCTCCCTTCCTTCCTGTCTCTGCTTATATTACTTTGAAGATCACAGGGAACTGTGAGCACAAATGAGATAAAAAAAAGCACGATTGATTTGTCCGCAGAACTGAAGGAATACAACTTTGCACACAGCGCACTGACACAAATCCTCCGTGAATGGCACTTTGGCAGGTGTCACTTTCTTTGCACGCTGAGCTGTCAGTCAAACAGACCACTGAGCTGTCCAATGCCTGACAGACCCTGATCCCCCTTTTACCCAGATACACACAACTTGAGTCACACTTCAGAGTTTAAATGAACTTTTCTGGTCAGCAGGAACAAGTGGATATCGTTAAGCAAATCTCCCTTTATACAAAACAGTAAAGAAGCAAATATCCTAGAATGAGCTGAAAACTAAAAATGCAATCTTCACCTTTACTTTGTTTTGGGAAACCAAAAAAGGACCCTAACAAGTTTGGAAGAGAGTATAAGATGAGGGCAGCAAGCAAAGCATGCACAAGGCAACACACCTGATAAAACCAAAAAGTTATTCTCGTTCTAATTGTTGTAATTTCCTGTGTCTTTTGTGGTTGCTAGTGTGGTAATGATGAGGCCCCATTTAAGGGGTGCAATTTTACACTAGAGGCGGGAAACAATTGCAAAAAGAAATCAAAGTAATTAGAGGGTTATGACGTAATTAATACAATTTTAATATTTGATAGCTGAACTATCAAATTTAAGCAGAATCTGCGTGCAGAATCGTAAACATCACAGTGGCAGGGCTCTAGTCTTCCCCCCATTAAGTGTGTAAGAAATTTTTGTTTACATCTTTTTTCAAGTTTCATTTCCTGTCCATCAACAGAATCTCATTTTGAACTCCTTCATCATGGATGTATTTTTAATGATATCCAGGTTAATAATGCGTTGCACCTAGAATTGGTGACTGAAAAATGTTCCCTATGAAATATACTGTAATTTATACATGATTCAGGTGTGTTATTTGCCACTTTTCTTCTGTTTGCGACATGTTAAAAGAAAACTTTTTTTTTTTTTTTTTTTTTTTTTTTTTCAAAAACAACTCAAGCCTCCTGGAATGGAAAGCCAAACTTTAGAAAGAGATGTCGGCATGAAATAATTTCTTATTTCCTATCAATTCCTGAATTGTTGCACTCCTGATATTTCATACTCTTTGGAATACTCTTGGAACTCTCTGGCATTTGTGTAAATTCAAAAGATTACAGCAAGCAGTGTCCAAGGACCATAAACTGTGGACCCCAATATCACACAGTTTAACACCCCGTGATGAAGGAAGCTTCAAGCTTTCGAGAAACTGGATTGAATTGCCTTCACGTGTGATTTGCCATGGCGAGGAAACACATTGCAACATACATTCCACAAGAGTTATAATAAATACTAAAATGATGCACCTTATTTCTCATTTTTTATTAAACAGTAACAGTGTTGTTCTGGTGGCTGGTTACCCACTGCATGTTGGACAAGCAAATCTTACCTTTGCATGAGGGAAGGGCTTTATCCCACACAGGCTTCCCATCATTCCCCAGTATACACGTAATGGTGTCCTCGCCCACAGTGGTGTAGCCATTGTGACAGTTGTAGGAGACTTGTGATCCCAGTTTGTAGTCATGGCCTGTCCGACTCCCATTCATGATGTTACCAGGGTCAAAGCAGGCTTCCCTTGGTTTCTCTGCAAACAACAGACAGGACTTGTTTCAGCAAAAGCTCAACTTGCAGTACACAAAAACAGCGCAGTCATATCTCAATGGAGAGGATTTAATTGTTGTCATGTGGCCTGTATGGTGAAACACCCACCTCATGTTGGAAAATTAAGAAATAAATCATATATTTATGTGTACAATTTTGCAACGCATAGGTGAGGTTATGGTTACTACAGAGCATGCTGATGTTATAGCGCCTAGAAGGAGTAAAGGAGAAGTGTTTTTCAGCGTTGTTGTGTAAGATAAAGTCATAAATAAAGCTTAACATTTTTTTGCATGTTTGCACCAATGAAAATTTTTTTTCTTCATTAATTTACGGAAGCAATTGTTGTCTTACCTTTATTCATTTATTCACTTTGTAATTTATTTATTTCATATGTTAACTGTTTATCAGTGGAAAAAAACATGGAACTCCACACCAAATTAAACGTTGTTACACAAATATTATTGTGTTATTACACAATAGAATGTACATGAATTGAAAAAATAACAAAAAAAGTAGCTCTGACTAATTTGTAATATGAAAATCCCCAACATGATGTGTACTTTACGCTGATTCCGCATACACTTGATCGAGCAGAGCCTCAACAACGTGAATAAGTTACAGCCACAAAAGAAGTTGACATAAAAATGGTGACGGTGCGACCAGTCAATAACGTCAAGATACATGGCGCCACGGAAAAGCGACAGTGCGAGAGGGAGATGATTAGGGTGTATTTTAATTAGAGAGATGGCAGATGAGAGGTAGTGAATTAATGACAAAAGTACAGAGGTGTGAGGCAGCGTCACGAGACAGACAACAGGGAAGATAATCACTTTTTAATTACAGATAAACGGGGCGATAGAATGAGGAGGGAGGGAAAAGTTCCTCAAACTTGTCGGAGCAAATCTACTCGCTTGTCAAATTCCTGCTAATCATCCCTCATTCACTACAGCTGCTAAATCACCACAGTCAGGCAACATCTGTACGACCGGGATGAGTCACACTCAGCAGCAGATTTGAACTTGAGTGGTATTTCCAAAGAAAAAGCGTCTAAAGTGGGAGGCAAAATTAATAGAGATGAAATGATCATCTAGTCAGCGGGGCAAATATTGACATGGCGATCATTATACAGCATAAACACGGCGTACGTGCGCGTGGAATATCAAAAGCAAATGGATTTTTGCGCGCCACAATTGTGGAGCAGTATTGATTTCGCTGAAGTTCTTCAAAGGACACAGTCTGTAATTAAAGGTAGCGACTGTGGGGAGGTGGCGGCCGGGTCAAGGGAGGAGTGAGGACTGATGTCTTGCTGATAAACAATGGAAGCGAGCATTGATAAACAGGTTTGTGGCAGTCACACTAGTCAAGTGTGACACACCATAGCCAGGCTCCATAGCCGCTCCCCCCTATTCTATGACAAAATGAATCCCAGCACACTCAAACAAAACAATCTCCTCATGACTAATTTACCTCTAAACTCGATGGCGAATCCAGACATGCCCAGTGAGGCGTCAGACCTAAAAGCCAAGAAAAGAGTGTTGCTGCTGCTCTCTATCCTCTCTGGTGCCTGGTTGCCCTGGAGACTCGCGAGCAAGGGCCCATTGGAGTCTTCGCCTTCGTAGATGTGCAGGAAGTCGTAACTTGGCTCCATGTTAAAGCTGTTGAGGGAATAAGAAACAAAGATTAGGGTTTGTTTAATAGAATCACTTTCACAAGAAAGTGGTGAACACTTGCTAAAAACTATCTGTCTGTCTATCGATCTATGCATCTAGTAGACCTAGTGTATCTTGTAGTGGAGACCTCCTAGACCGAGACCAGAGCATCCACAGACCAAGACCTTTAGTATCTGAGAAGGAGACAACACCAAAACTGAGAGCAGAAAAAGAAATCCCTTTTCTGTTCTTATTTTATTTTGGATGGAAAACTGTTTTATTTGCAGTCAGAAAGAAAGAAACCGAGGTGCCTGGAAGAAATCCAGGCTGGGATCCAGTCTTATTGCAGCACGCCTCACTAACCACTACTCCACCCTGCTGCCTTGGGTAAAACTGACTTCCACCGTCCTTTGTTAACCACGTGACATCCATCCACAAGACGACTTTAAAGGTCTGAAGAAGCCCCAATTAACAACCACAACAACAAAAGCTCACAAATGTTTGCATCACAGAAACTATTTGACAGTGTGCATTGTTAAATACAGCGGTTCTCCATCTGTCTTTTATTTAAACTCCTGCGAAATTTCTCCATAAGATCTGTCTGTTGTTGGGGCATTTAATAAAGCATCTGGATCCATTTACTCAAACATTAACATCAACATCAACCCTATTCCCACTTGGCCGATGCAGAGCTAATTAAATCGCCCATTTTCCCATGACCATGTTTGTTTCCAAATGTTTTCCTAATGAGAAATATGTTAAATACTATAATACAACCATTTTAATTCCGCTTGCACGGTCAGTGTCTCTGGATCTGACGGAAATTAAACTGTTTTTTCCTGCTCTGGCAGCATGCGTCTGGGGGACTGTCCCTAATACAGTCCAGTCGAAAAAGAAATGAAAATGTGTTTCTGTTTAAGTGAATCTGATGCAGAATACACAAGGGCAGCGAACGAGACAAAACTCTGCTGGGGTACAATTAGAGCCAGAGGGATGAAGTTCCTTCCGCAGAAGAAAAGAAAATAATGATGCAATTTTCTGCAATTTGATGTGTATATTTGAGTCAGTCGGGGTTATTTTACTTCTCTAAAGTCCTTTATGCCAGTGTTGATCTGCGGTCACCGTTATACGCCATGGCCACCACGCTGATTCCGTAAAGCAGAACTACACTCCCAAAAGCTTATTATAAAACCGGTGTCATCTCTACTGTTTATTTGATATCGAACAGCGCGGGGAAGAAGAGGACTCATGGGGAACACACACAACAAATCTCATATCTTTGCATTATATTCACTTCCAGGAAATGTTTTACTGTTCGACGTGTTCACTGCAAGCATTTTGTCACCGTAAAAGACTTCCTGTAGTCAACACTATTTTGGCCAAATAATCATTCTGAATAAATGTAAGCTTTGAAAGTAGCCACAAAAACGCCATGCTAAATTGCAGCCTTGTACAGCGCAAACATGATTTCCTTTCCATGTTTTCAGGACGCTGAGTTGCGAGTGTAATTTTGTTGCTCATTTTGCCATGAAATTGTTTTTCCGTGAAAACTTGCTCACATTGCATCTTATCTGAAATGCAAACACAACAATATTATCAGAGAGTCTGCAGCGGAATGTGTGCATTTGCCTTATCATTATTATTAATACACGTGTTTATCGCTGCATAGGAGAATGCCGAGCACATCAGTGGTGATGTTTGATCAGATGGATGCTATTTCCTGAGCAATTGATGAAAAGCCCTCCATCATCAGCAGGACGAGAGACGCATTTTGCAGGATGTCCTTTCAAGCAGATGGTCTTCATGATTCTAGACAACTGATGGATGGCAGCACAGGTCCGTTTCAGAATCAGAATCATTTGATATCCAGTAAGTAGTTGGATTAAACAACATAATACGACGGTGATAGTCAACGATTCAGTGATTTGTGGTGACACATAGGAGGAGGTGGAGGTATGAGGGGAAAAAGAATGAAGGTCAGTGGAAGCAAGACAGATTACGTGTATGATTGAGTAGAAGTATTAGAAGTAGAAGTGGTAGAGATAAGACGCTGAGGTGGGACGAGGAAAGACAAGATTAGAAATGAGTAAATGACAGGAATATGTGGAGAAAGAAGACGTAGGACAGACACAGATGGGTTTGACGCGTGCATAGGAGAGACAGGCGTCGTCTCGGACTAAAAACATTGGATGAAGGTACCAGTTCAAAACTGAGAACAATCCAGAGATGATCTTGAGTTGGTTAACCATTAGGGATGAGCCGATCCATCGGTCACCGATCGTGATCGGCCGATTTCAGCGTGATCGGTGAATGCCGATCACTACCTGTCACTGCCGATCACAACAACTAATCACGTGTGACAGCCGGCGCTCTGATGAAGCCCTGCTGGTTGTGATGCGTCCGCTCCTCCCTACTCGCTGCTCACTAAGCAGCAGCATGTCTGCTGTGGAGGGTCTTTCAATCTGTCATGTAACGTTTGCAGCACATGCACTGGATAATGCTGCGCAGGGAAGCTGGTTCAAATTAAATACGCCATTTAAAGCACCAGCACTTGACGGAGCACAGAGAGTTTTCTGGGCTCATGAAAGTGAGACCGCTGGTTCCTCAGCAGCAGGCTGTTAGCGCAGATGACGCTAAGCAACACCCGCAGGTCAGAGTGTGACATTCAGAATGATAAGAAATTTCTCAGGTGTCGTTTATCACAGCCTCGAGAGATTCACCTGCAACATCTCACATCGCATTAAATGTTTCTCACAAAGGTGCCATATGAAACCTTAGAAATCAATGAGGGCATGACAACACAATAAATGTGTGAGGTAGGTTCATTGATATAGAAAATAACTACAGAACGTCATGGTACATACTAGTGAGGAAGCTCATTCTACTTTGGTGAGTTCAGAGCGTAGCAGGATTCAATTTGAAGTTAGGTGTTTCAAGTGCAACTGGGTATACAGTACATGAATCTCATACATGCATCGAGGCAGAGGTGGGTAGATGAGGTATGATTTGACACAGTGTCCTAGATCTGGTAGCCTCTGAATGTATCATGAAACCTAATATGATACTAATTATTTAGTCCCGCATCACATGCGGTTGTGCTCCCCAACACCTGTAGTGTTTCTAAGAAGCCTCAATTGTGTCCCTCTACACCAATGTGCAATTTGCATCTTCTGTAAATGAACAGAAAACACCTTCAGTCAGCAACCAGATTAGTATGAATACAATGCATTTCTCCATTCCTGGCATTCCAATGAGAACATGACCAGCTCTTTTCAACACATAACACTCTAGAGCTTTAATATCTGCAACAAGATGATTTACTGCAATTTCAGAGGAACTGTTGGTGACCCACCTTTTGAAGATGAGTGCGATGACAAAGTCGGGGTTGACTCGGACTCTCCAGTCGCACTCTTTCCCAGGAGGGTACGGCTGGGGGTAGTTAGGAGACAGAATAACTCCTGAAGGCCCACTGATATTACCCCCACAGGTAGCTGGGGAGAAAGAGAGGGGAAAGAAGCCGTAAGAGAGCCAAAGTCAGAGAAATATGATTACACAGCACTGTGCCAGCAGTAATTTGGAGAAAGAATTACCCCTGACTGACCACTCGTATAGCCCCCTGGGGTGGGCAGAGTAGAAGAGAATTAGTTAGTGATAGAAAGGATGGCAAGGGTTGGTCAGGGTGGAGAACAACCCCTGGTGGACCTATAATATTAGATAGCTCAGAATGATGTAGAAGAAAGGTGGTAGAGAGGGAGAGAGGAAATACTGAGGACACAAATTGTATGACTGTGGATAGTTAGCCCACAGAATCACCCCTGATGGTCCTGTTAGTGCACAACAATTCAGTAAACACAGTGGATATACTGGCATTCAAACAGCACTCGGTGAAGGAAGCTTTTCATATGCAGAGTGGTGTTGGGGGGGATCAGGAGTGGGCGTAAACTGATCATCGACGGTGGGACCGAGTTAGACCAAGCAACATCAGATGCAGTCACTGACAAGACATACATACATTGCTAAGTGCGATGGCAAACTCCTGAAGAAATCGGGTGCAGTAACCAGTCAGATCACGTGTATAATTTCATATAAGTCAATGTTTGTTTCATCAACAGCAGTCCGGAAGCTTTATAATGATTAAACGCCCTCCAACCTTCTAACATCAACAACTGGTTTTGCTTTGAGACTCGGGGTTCCTGACGGAAAGAGCAATTGTCAATGTTTTTCCTTTGACTTTATTTTTACCTGCAGTCACAGGCACACGCAAAAATATAGCCTTCAGGGCGGGAAATCATTTCCTCCCTCGGTGAGGCAGTCGAGTGTGTTGGAGAGTCGAGGAAGAAAATAAAAGTAACACGCAGGTAAATGGGGGGGGGTGGGAGGAGGAAAACAAACTGCAGTGAAATTGTGCGAATGAGGTGTGGAGTGGGATGCGGAAGCTTGCTAGGCTCTCAGCAGCAGGAGGGCCTGGAGGTGTTGATAATAGGGAGAAAGAGCAAACGAGCCTTTTAACAGTTTTCTTACAATGATTCCAAACAATAATGCATCGCTGTTCACTGCAAGATGTCATGACAAAGCCTCCATTTTTATTCATTCCTGCTTTCAAGGGGATGCAGAATCTAACAAGGCGATAGTGACGGGCAGATAATGCTTCGTGAAAAAGAGTCCTCATTTCCTGGATCCACCAGATGGCACTCTCTGATTCCAGACTTTGAAAGACTAGTTTCATGAAAGAATTAATTTTTAAACCAAAAACAAGGACTCCTGTGGCGTACAAATGTTGACAGCATCACCAAGCTTCAGCAACCCATCCTAGTCGAACCGGAGCCTTAAAGCGAGGTGTCATTCATTTGGTGGCAGAACATGGTTGAAGCAATGAATCATGATTGTAGCTGTTTATAATCAATAAAAAACATTCGTAGTTTACACGGTTATCAGTTCATTTAGTGACATTATGGAGCATTATGGAGCATCACGGCCTTAGCATCCTCCAAGCCATTCACAATAATCTTGGAGCAAAACCAACAACCTCAGAAGGAATCGTTTTAATGTAGCCATTTTCACTTCATAGGGGATGAAGATGGCCGTAGTCATTAATAAGACATCGTTAATAGATGAGGCAATTGTCAGGGAAAGAAGGGCATCTCCATAAAACTGTCAGCAGTCCATATTGTGACAGAATTGCCGCTTTAGGTCAGAGTGAATGAAACGGGTCATTTCAAACCTGCTGACTCAGGTTTCGCTATATCTGAATGACAGGTTGTTTTTTTTGTCCATATACGAATACAGAAAAATGTATTTCAAAAATCCAGCAACACATTTATTCAAAAAACAAAGTTTTTTTTTGTTTATTTGTTTGTACCTCACATACATACATGTCCAGTGAACCTTTGCTTAATCCTGTTCAGGGTTGAGGGGCGTGCTGGAGCCTCGTCCAGTGGCCATTGGGCGAGATTTATACAATTCTTCTTCAAATGTTGGCTCTTTTATTTAAAAAAAAAAGTTTATCATCCGAAATCACTAAATGATTATCTTTATATATCATCATACTGGATATTTATTGGATAACTCCAAGCCACACATCTTTCTCAATAACTACATCCTGAGAACTGAGTGGTCAAAAACTGCAAACTGTGTGTGTTCAATCACGACTCCTTATAGCATCTGCAAAAAGCCATCAGTCTTAAAAACCCTCCAGTATCCTGCTCTTTATCCTTCCTCAACAATGACACTGAGATGTTTCTCTCAATGTTGTATGCTTATGAGATCTTGTTTAACCAGCCAATCAAAACCCTACATGAACACATGATTTTTCAAACATTCCATTCATAATAAAAAAGAGAAATAAATCAAAAGTTTAGATCAGCTGGTACATCAGAGGCAGCATCCCTCAGGTCTACAAATCACCTTGCAAGAAGGCCTCAGTTATCCTGCCCCTGAGACAAATGTCAAACACGCCAACGCCAGCAAATGTCACACTTGTTCACCGTCTTCCCATCAGAGTTATGACTTTGAATCTTTAAAACCAGCAGCCATGTTGACTTGACAGTCAGGCCTTCGCTTGTTCAGAGGATGTGGAAGAAGACTCGCCTTGTTTAATTAAATTGGCAGCAATTCACTTTCAAATTAGTTTAATGTAAGATAACAACCATTGCTTTCCATGTAAAAGGTATTGGGTGCTTAAGCTGCTCTTAGCACCGCCTTGTTGCTTATATTGATTTCTTATCTGCATCATCCAAAATAAGACACTAAATGATTCTACCTGGACAAATGACAGAAAAGTCAAATCTATTGGTGCCGTCTGGGTAACACGACACAGGTGCAACCTACTGTGAAGCAGAAGCAACGTGTTAAAGGCTTGCCGATTTAAATCAGAGATTGTTGGATTGCGTGTTATAATAGGGTGAGAAGCCATCCACAATCTGACTCCTAATGTTTGGAATACACTGTCAAGTCGCTTGGTGAATACTGCACAGTACCTCATGACCATGATCACTTCAACATTTCAACTTCAGTGCGGTGACAGACTGTATGTCACGTAAAAAAATGATAGTGGTTGGGTTTCGGGTTAAGCCATGCCAAGGCTCTGCTGAGGGAATACAACTTCCTGCCACTTGGTATATACAGTGTCATATATACCTCATGAGCATGAGCTTCTTCAAGCTTTGTTAAGCCTCAGGAGTGAATGTGTTGAGGAAAACAACAGCAATGGCACTGCCAGCTACACATTGGTCACTTCACTGAACACCTTCATGAACATGTTTACTTGCAGTAATTTTATTTCAGAGGCCACGAGATGGGAAGAAGTCAATTCGTTGGTCAAATCCAAACATTTCACAGTAGACAGTGCCATCTGCTGGTCTCTGAAAATCAGGTCACTGTATCATGAATCCTCATGGAGCCCTCAATGCTGTGTCATGAAAGCTCACCGACCCATCACTAGAAATGCCCCCGCCCCATATTGAAGGTAATGTACTAACGGGGAACCCAGGTTTTTACCCCTTAGAAAGATGCTAACCATATTTTAATAAATTGTTTTTTTTTAGCTTGAGCAAACATGTTTGTATGGTTTTAAGAAAGTGCAATCCTTTAGTATAACACCCTGTTTGGGTTCCTATAAATTTAGGCTGTGGATTAAAACCACTATGTCTCTCTATTCCAATCTAGAGTATAGCTGATTTTCACTTTAGTTTGTACTCTTAATGTTGGTCACCAAACCAAAAACAGTCCACCCGGTGTTTGCATGAGTTCCTCCTCCCAAAGGACACTCACCGACACACGTTGGTGGGTCAGGCTGCCAGTAGAACCTGTTGTCCATGCGTACACATGTGATGGTATCTCGGCCCTGGAGCTGATAGCCCGGATCGCACTGGAACGTCACGCTGTCACCCGGTTCTTTGCTGTCGCCGTATCTCGACCCATTCACAGGAACACCAGGGTCATTGCAGGTCGTCGCTGTTGTTGCTGTGGAACAGAGCAGGTAGAGTGTCCGGAGTTAATTTGAACTCTCATGCCATTTTGTTTACTGTGACCGATAATTTATGATAAACATCCAGCGGTTAGAAGGGCAATTTATCACGTGGAATGACAAAGCTGTCAGGGGACTACTCACTAACAGCGTCACGGTGTTCTATATCACATCACAGCCGATGTACTGCCTTCCCAGTGTTTGTGAGCTTGAAGCTAGGTGAGCTTCCTGGTAGAATCAGAGGCACTACAATCTGTTTCCAGTATCTGTGCAAGGACTCTTGAACCTATAACTCAGCAAACCTATAACTTGAGTAAATGTGAGTCTACATTCATTTGATCTTACTTGTTTGTCTGTTCACGTTCAGAAGACGTGCAGAAGCTTATACAAAAGACACTAGGTTTCTTCTTCTCCTGGCAGAATTGTCTGATGTTGATGATTCTGCTGCGGCTGTAGATTACAGCAAGATGTTTCTGGATAAAATGGCGCTCAGCCGGTGCTTGGTTCAATAAACAGTAAAGGTCAATGCTGTGTTGAAAATGGTGCAGGCTCATCTTTGTTTTTCCGGTTAATTCATGCAGAATAAATCAGGCAGGCAGTTTGTGTTAATCAGCATCTCTGAGTGATTCTCATTAAAATGAACATTATTGTAAGTACTTCAGTGGGTTGAGAATAGTTTACGTTCAATGCCTCAAGTGTTTGTTTGGCATGTTTTCAGACGTTTTGTTGCAATTCTGGGAACAACAAGGAGCGTCGTAACGCATATGGCCATGACGTTATATTCCCGCCTCATCCGACACATCTGTGGACCTCAATAGTTGTCTTCCCCTTTTTCCTAGCATCACTGAGACAGGAACTGCTTTTGCATGAGCTGCCTCCTTAATCATCTCAAAATACAGTATATTGTACATCCTTGATGTTCACGAATGTAAATATATTGCAAACAGATGCGTCCTGTTGAAAGAACATTTGCATTAAATAATGTAGAAACTTTAGAAACTGGAGCGACTTAAAGTTTACTCCAAAAATAAAAGTGTGGACCAACCCATCCATTCAGAAGAGTCTCTATTAGTACCTATAACCCTCAGGTCTGCTATTTTGAATGGCATTGGACTTACGTCCAATCTGACTTATGACCGGTTGGTCGGAACCGATCCCAATCGTAAGTCGGATGTTACTTATACAAAGCAGTTAATGTGGTCTGACAGTAATATGTTCAAGCTGGTGAAATGGCACTTTGGAGTAACTGTTGGCTGTCCGATGCTGGCATCAGCTATGTGAATCCAGCGGGTCCTTGGTATACATGTGACAATAGCTGGTGTTTGAAAATAAAACCTAATAAGTATTAAACTCGTGTGTTTGATCAGCTGCTCTGTAGAACAGGAGACGTGCTTGAGCTTGGCTTCCCTATTTACCAGGAAACAGATTTGACTCTGTGTCTTGGCGCCTTCATAATGTGGGGAAAAATGATTCAAGGTGGAAATATTGACATTTAATATTGTCACGAAATGACAATATATTTGAGGACTGATTCTATTTTCCGAGCCCTATTTATTTTCAGAGTACGTCTGTAAAAACAAGGATAAAAAGGTTGTATGTACATTACTTCAATTATAATGCGATAACTTGAAACACATAGTCATTACTTACGGTATATTTCAGCTCTATTGTTGCGCCTACACTACTTCATTTCATAGCATGAGTCAAATAACTAAATGCAACCCTGCTTGTTTGTGCATGTGCTATGGCTCCTTGCAGTCAACTGGAATGCCACATAAGAGTTCATGAAAGAACAACGGAAATCAATGGCATCTAGCATTTCCATTTTGTGAAGTAATGGCTTGGGACAGAACTCTCCCAAAGGCAACATTTCATGGCTTATTTTTCCAAAATTTCTCCTACGTGATCATGCCTCGGGATTCCCTTAGGGAGAACCCCATCGCATAACAAACCCCTATTTAAACCCAGAAGGTAAGTGTGCCTAGCATGTCAAAACAATATGTGTTTAATGATGGATTTCTGACAGGAAGCCCCCCGCAGGTTGTCCCGCCAGCAGAAGAAAATGAGTGAATGAACCAAGGAGGTCCTCTCCCAACGGTGTATGAGGGAGTGATCCGTAGAAAGCAATGATAAAAACGCCATTTCCACAGACGAGACCAGTGTGTTTGTTAGCGCACATCATAGAAAGCAAGACTAGAAAGAAGGACATCTTGTAAGGATGCCATCTGGTCACATTCCCTCGAGGATTTTTTGCATGTCAACTTCTATTTATTTCCAGCTGGTTGGAGACACAAGGTAGACCCAGGATCAGGTAGAGAGGTTACAAACTACTCGGCTCCAGGTTGGCTCAGTTTGAGCATTTTAACCTGGTTTTATTTCATTGATGAGTTTTCCAAAGCAGTGAGAACTTACTAAGGAAGCTACTGGAACAATAAGTAACTTGGTCATCTATTGTCGGAGAGGCTCAGGGTGGAACTGCTGGTCCTCCCTATGGAGAATGAATTTAGTTAGGACAGATAAACCTGGGAGGGCCTTGGTACTCCCCCGGACAAGCAGACAGGGCTTGGCACAGGGAAGTCTGAGGCTCTTTTTGGAGGCTGTTGCCTCTCCTTCAGCTGCCATCTACACTCAGACATGGCTGATCTGTAGCACAAACATATGAACCCATTTTGTTCTAATGAATAAATGACTGATAGCCACAGTCATACTCAACACAGCAACACCCCGCCTCTGAAGAACGCCACTGATTAAGATGTTTTTTGAGTCCACTAATGGTACGAGGATAAAAGCATAATAACTCATGGTCTCCGGCTCAGGATTTTACGGAAATTCAGTTAAATACAGTGTTAATTCCAGATTAACATGTCTCTATTTAAATTAGGGATAGTGTGCATCATGCGTTCCTTAATTAGCTTTTATAATTGTCTCCGTCGGTTTCTCTTCATCAATTGATCCGTGGTGTAAAGTCGGGCCACCAAGCATTTACACAATCCGCCTGCTCCTTTGCGAGGGGATAATTAAATCTCTGATGGAACTTACTGGAGAACTGGATGGAAAATCCCTGCTTGCTGATGAAGTAGTCGGAATCAAACTGCAGAGTGAGTATGTTGAAGGTAGAGTGGATGTCCTCAGGTAAGGCGGGACCAGACCATTCTTTCAGCAAGAGCCCCCTGTCAGATGACCCAGATGGACCGTCCCACACCCTCAGGATATCATGGCCGACCTCGGTGTCAAAGACAATAAAGTGGAGGCTGCGAAGAGGAGATTGGACAGGGCATTAATTACAGCTCAGGTCAGCTTTAATGAAGATGGACCAGGAAAGAGCACCGTTCAAATTTTCTCCAGATGTTGCAACAAATAAAATATCCAGAAAACGTGTAAGAAAGTGATTACATTAATAGATAACACACCTGAGGGATTCCGTTTGTTTCATTTTTCACCCTCTCTAGGAAATGAAAATTTGCTGCACATCTTTGTGATTAAATAATACAACATACCCTCTCAAAAATGCAAATTATATTGCTGAAAAGTGAAACGTTTTAGACACACATTTACCTAATAGTCTTTCCAGTGTCAGCCTCAATGGTCCATGTGCAGTGAAGGTTGTTGTCGTAAGGCGCTGGATATCCAGGAGAGAGGATCCGACCAGACACGGCGCCGGTGATGTGACCTCCACACTCCGCTGTAAGACGACAGAAGCATCGTAAAACAACAACTGTTGGGAACAGGTCCATCTCCTAAACTAGACTGACTTGTTTCAGTTTGACGATGATCAAACAACACAGTTTTACCAGACTCATTTACCCTGCCCAAACATGAGCTGTGCTTTTTATTTGTATTTTTAATGGGGGCTCAATGAGGCGTTTGGCACTCTTGATCATGGCACTATAAAAAGAGAAGGCTTGTTTCGCTGACTTCACAGGCTTCACAAGGCTTTTAGATTTGGCTTACAGTACCTCAGTGTTTCGTTTCACGGCCTCAAGGTTGTGTCCCTCGACCTCTGCACACTAATAGCTTGAGCAATCAGCCTCCATTTATATCTGCGGCTGAACCTTCCTCCCCTCAACAAGCTTTGTACCACGTCACAATCTTTATTCATTCATAAACCAGATGATTACCCGGACATTTAATACCATCCTCTGCTGAAATCGGAACAATGCTAATGGAAAAATAACAGACTCTAAAAATATTAAAGCACCATTTAAATGAGTCGTCTATTATTGTAAAATAATACCTTTTCATTTAGCGCTCACTTCAAATGATAAAAGCCCATCAAGCCATCATTTCTTCAAAAAGGATCCTCTGAAATTCACTTCAAGAACTCCCATCTGCAGGTACAATATAGTGAATTGCCACCTACTGACCATGATCTCAGCTGAGGGATTGACGTATAGCCCCAGCACCGAGGTCACAACATACAGAATGCATGAATTACATGTACCAAGGTACGTGGGCCTTTAATATTTAAACTGGATTAGAATCAGAGAAACTTAGGTATTGTTGTTATGACGTTGCTTCAGGTGCGTGTCACGGTATCAAAAAGGAAAGCTAATGTCTGAGTTTGGTTTTGGGGGAAACCCACGTTTCAAACATGTGGCTCACAAACTCAAGAGGATTCATCACACCTACACACGCTTACTGCGGACTAGGTTATGCTGGGTTACTGTCACATAGGGTCGATATGCTGTGTAACACATCCTCACTCAGGAAAGCTGACTTTTGCGTCGACTAGTGACGCCAAAGGCAGCCTTCAGCGTTGCATGTTGACACATTAGGGTTTCAACAGAAAATCATGTCCCACCTTCCACAGCATATCCTGACAATGTGGGCAGCGTGTCACGTTTAAAAGAAGAAGAGAAAAAAAAAAAAAAAAAAAACAGAGGTTGGCGTTAAGCAGCAAGCTATGGGATGGCGGTCCTTTCGTTCTAGAGGTAACAATGAGTCACATTTCAGTCAGAGTGACTTTAGAAGGAGAGCCAGGTCAGGGGTAATAAATAGCAACTGACATCCAATGTAATTCAGTGAAGAGAATCTCCGAACGTCTCCATGCGCCTCGCGTTCCTCCCAATACTACGCTCGATGCTCCATTAAAACACAACTTGGAAGGCTGCCTCTGTTGTCAGTACAGGATGCAAAAGTCCAGTTGTGAACGTGAAGATTCCCAACAGGCCTGGGTTTAAAAAAAAGATATTCCTGTGCATGACAAAAGATCAATTCATGAAATGCCAGAATCGATTATGGTAATGTTATTTTGAACTATATGCAGAATGACGTCGAGTTTGAGCCAGGTTCGATGGTACTTACTATTTGCAACATTAGTTCTCTAATAATGCGTTCCATATTATAGAAATTTGGTATAACTTGACTGAAATATTGAGATTTTAATTATGAATCGAATCAGGCCCTTGTGAATCGAATTGATTTGGGAAATTTGAATCAATACCCAGGTACAAACTTCACCCACTTCCCCAGATAAATCCAATCCTAACAGTGCTATAGTCACGTATGAGTTTGAAGCCAGGCATTGCTACTTCAGTTTCTACTTCTCTCACTTGTTTCCAGACAAATAAATGTGAGGGCGTTTGAAAATAACTGTTCATAGAAAACAGTTAGATGCCCACATAAAAAACCCTGCATTGCCAAATACTGTGATAAAGGCAGCAATAACTGGAATGATTTACCATGATGCTATCGTAGAGACAGGCATCCCAGAAAAATAGGCATATAAACAGGTCAATGACAGGTATAATTTGATGTCAGGAAAATAACACTGGCAGGAATATGGGCGAGACAGTTATATAGAAGGACAAAGTTGAGTCGTCTTTCACCCAAATGAAAGGGTGGTATAGAAACAGCCCCAGGCAATTGTTTCCCCTGTCTCTTTGCGAGCACATGCGGACGTGACAGTGAGCACTGCAGAAGGGGAAGTTTTAAAACAAACACTTCAAAAACCTCCACAAAAGTAGCTCTGGTGGTAGTTAGCCCAAGGGCATGCCGACAAATATTCTCCTGGTCACGAGCTCACCTGAGAGGAGGTGAGAGAATTGAACTGCATTTCCAAACACCAAGATCTAGCGCTTGCAAAAAATGCATATTCATTGTCATTCACTCCCACATAAACACATTCAGCCCACACACCTATGCTCAGATTCTTTTAGTTGCCATTAGCAACTGGATCGGGCTTCGTCGCACCACATACAGCTTGGGTCTGCTGGCAGTTTTAGACAGATTCAAGGTTTGGCTTTGCAACAGGGAATTCCAAATTAACATGTGCCAAATGCCCACACAATATCAGCAGGTCTGAGATAAGGATGTCGGGGAACGATGCAAACACAACATAAAACGGAATATCGATACACAAGCAGGAATCAGACTTCAAAAATATCTCAAATTTGCTTTAGAATTTACACCCCAGATGAACAAGACAAACAAGCAAACATTGAGATGATGCTTCGCCGCCGTCTGATGCACTTCACGATAAGACCAGCTGTGTGAGATGCAGTTTAAACACATAAAGACAAATGACATTCACATCCATGTATAAGAACTTTTGAGAATGAGCACATGGCCATCAAAATTCATGCTCAGACATAAAAAGAGTCTGGCTTTCTGGACTGACAGAAGAATTTAACACGCTCTGGCACGCTGTAAAAAATGAAAAAGAAGTGAGGCAAAAAGCCATATTCCATATTACAATGGATCAGATGGTGCTTTTATGAGTATCTCCAAAGTTGCTTACAAAGAATTAGGAACACAGCTTTATCTACAGGCTCCTAGTAGTCACCCACTTCCAGCATCATGTTGTTTCACTCCCTTACCAAAAGCTTACCAGCTCTAATTTTCCCTGTGCCAGAAAATGTACTTGAACTAGCGGCACATGGGTTCTTGGAGGCTCTCTCGAGCCTGTGTGATCTCCAGCAGCGAAGGGAAGATTTCCCAATTTGTCTATGACGTAACAAATTCAGGAGCTCTATCATAGCGTACATAGCAATCGTATCTAGGAAGGTCTTAGTGCACGGTGTAGCGGTGTCATCTAGAAGCTAGTAGCTGCCTTCTTTGGCAGTACATGTTCCTGTGAGGACTGGATGGAGAACAGCTTTGTGGTTGGGGAATCTGAAATGTATACAGCGTGTGCAGTGACTTCATGGAGTCTCTGGGTTTTGGGGCAAAGGGGAAACTGCCTGTCCCTTGTGACCCTTCAAGTTCAAGTTCACTTCATGTTCAAGGCTGTGATAAAAATCAGGGTTTTGGTTGTGTCTCGGAATCTGGACTGGATCTTCAACTCTGAGGCCATAAGGGAACTATGAAGCGCAATCTTTAAATATTAAAAAGAACAAATTTTGTAAGAGAATAACATAAACTTGACACTACTGTGTTGCCCACTGGTCAGCTACACCACAAAAAGTAAATACAAGATGTATGGCAGAGGACATTTGGTGAAGAAATATTCCAGACCCCCTTTCATTTCATTTAATTTCATTGAAGTGGTTGATAAAAAGATTTTAGAGCAGAGAGTGCCATGTAGTGGGCTCTGAAAATGAGGACACTGTTTCATGAAGCCTCACAACAACTACCCCTTAGAAAAAAAAATGTGGGCAAGCAACAACTAAGGCGGAATTCAATTTCCGAGTGCTGTTTTGGTGAATTGTGTGTAGTGAACTAATTGATTTTTTAATGTTTAAAGAGCAGTGATCACACTCTTTATTGATCACTTTTTTTTTCTTTTTTTTTCTATGATGATGGTGAAAGTTATACACCTCTGATATAAAAAATCCAGAAGACAATACACCAACCTAACTAGGAATACACATTCACATGGATTTTGGTGAAGACTATCACTGACCAATGCATGAGGGAAGCGGCTTGTCCCAGACGCGTCTGTCGCCACTGAGACAGGTTAGAGTGCTGCTTCCGTGGAGACTATAGCCCGGGTTGCAGGAGTAAAGAACGAACGTGTTGGCATAATGGCCGTCATCCTGGATCTTAAATCCATAGCTCGGAACACCAGGTTCCTCACAGCGCACCAAGTCGAAACCTAGAAAAAGATAAGCAGAGCGAAAACCATGCACAATAAGTACAAAATACCATATTAATTCACCTCACCCCATAATCTTCTTTGCACTCACATTCATCTTCCCATCCATCGCAGTACAATTTTGCAAATTGTGTCCCTTAACACTTGTATGACTTGAAGCTTAACATCTTTAATGGTTTAACTGAGATACAGCGAGCGCACTTGTACATTCTGTAGTTTGAACCGGTTTGACCTGTCATCTAGCAGCCATTTCAGCAGCCATTGCCTCTTTATGCCCCTCTCATTGCCGCTATGGCTCACACAATAGCTCCTCTTCAATTTTATATAAAGTTATACGTTCATGGCAGCAAGAGAGCCACGCATAATTTTCGAAAAAAGACAGCTTGAATCTTTTTGCCCTTGAGTGGTGGACAATATGTTCTTGTAATTTACAGAGGGAAGTCTGGAAGGACAATGTACATTCGGTTTTGTCGTCTTGTGGTGAGCTACAGTGGGAGTAAAATCAAGTATCTCTAAATATTTGGAATACCGCGTCCATGGAAGCTCATTTTTTAAGAGGCTGACACAATGAAATCCTTTCTTTAGTCATGTAAAATCAAAACACATCAGAGCTCAGCAAGGTTGCCTCTTCACGCAAACAAAGATGAAACTACTACATGTTTAAAAACCCGGATTTCACTTATCTAGTCTGCTCTGACTATTGAGTTCCACAATACAATTAATCAAACATTTTATCATATCTAATATAAAGATTATAGACATGTGTTCAGGGTGTTTAATATATTGTATGTGTGTAGATAGAGGGCAAAAACATAGCTGTGAATCGCTTTTTATATTGTATTTATATACTTTATAGTATATTTCAAAGGATGTATTTGATACCTCATTGTGTATATTTCTCAAACACAAACTCTCTCATTTAGTTTCATTAACCGCAACTCGTGACATTGACGACATTTAAATTGACAATTACTCAAAGGCAGGGAAATACTACAAGCACTGACCCAGTTCAATAGAATCAATGAACACCCTTAGTGAAACACAAATATAGGTTTTGGCGTCCGTCTCAAGGAGCTACTCACTTGTGTACGTCAGGTGAAATCCCAGGTCAGTCCCAGAGGCGTTGCTGTTGAACTCCAGCCACAAATGATTGGACGTACTATTGATGACCTGACCCATCATGACATCACCGGTCAGATTTCCCAGCAGACGGGATGAGCTATTGTCTCCATCGTATACCTGCAAATCAACACATTGTTTTCTCCATTAGATTCATACCAGCCAATGCATTAAAAATGAAATGGCAGTAATGTTAAAATCAGGTTTTTTTTAAAGTCATTATACTGCCTTCGGCATGAAGTCTCATTTATGCCCCCTTTATGACTGAAATTGTACCCATCCGTCACTTCCACGTGATGGTAACACATACTTCCCTGCTGCTCTTTGCGTTGACAGGGCTGTTTGCCCATATATCCACCAGGGGGAGCAGCCCATAGTCAAAAGTTTAGGACAAGAATAAGTTCCAAAACAAACACGGTGACTGCGGGGAAAGTATTGATAATGTAACACAAAAGAGGAAAACAAAGCCGGCGTTGTAGGAGGCGTGCTTGTGAGGACATTAAATATATCGCAAATTGCGGACAGAGAATTTCTGCCATTGTTATGTCTTTTTCATGTCTCATTAGAGCCAAGTATCGGGTAGTAACAGCAACACTGACCCCAATGGCTTCCAGTGGTACTGAGCCATTTGGTCCGTATCCGTAAGCTTTGTGGAAACATGCAGAAATACGGCCGAAATGAACGCAGAGCACAGACAGAAGGCTCGCTGAGCATAAATGGCGACCTAGAAGTGGCCAAACAACTTTTTGGGAAACAAGACTTGGAGCTCAAGCCACGTGAAACTGGCTTTGATGCTCATTTTTTTCAGAAGGTTTCCTGCCTTGTGATGTCAACTTTTTCAAACAACGCAACAGTGGCAGTCTCTTTTTAGAAGATCATGTTACCTTGTATTTTGAGACATAGCTGGCGAGCAGCGAAGCTGCGTGGCCGACAGTGGGAAGGTGTGAGTGAGACGAGCGTTTCTCTGCAGTTCGTTTTTTCCCTCACCCTCCATCAGTGATTTCTGAAGGCTGCTAGAAGGGTGCAGAAGTGACAGTTTTTGGGGGTGGCGAGTAGATTCCAGCAGAGAAGGCTCCGACTAGAAAGTACCAATCCTTCAGAGCAGAGATTTAAATGTAAACTGCTCATGCATTTGACAGTTTGGGACATATCCACTGATTGGTGGTGACAAGTCTGCAGGTAGCAGAGATGCCAAAAACAACAAGACGGAGGTAAAGCGAAGGTCTAACTGCTGCTAAAATTCTGCCAGAAAAGACAATGTGACATTTAAACACAAGAGAATTTCTGAGAGAAATGAGGTGGTGATGTTACTAAAAAGTGAAAATGAGCGGATTCTGGAAGGATTAGTTAACAAATATTTCATTCCCCTTCTGTTTGCCGCCCAAACACCATGACATTTTCTCTTAAATTAGCAAGTCGCGATCCTTCTCTCAAACTCTGGCTTTCTACTCCTCTTTCTTTCCCTCGTTCTGTTTCAGTAAAACTCAGTATGGTTAATGAAAAGCCCTGTGGCTCATAAATCAACATGTCACCATCTGCTACTGCCGCTCCCTGTGTCTGTCTACCTCTCTTTCTTTCTCGAGGCTCACTTTCTTCCTCCATTTTTTATTCTGCAATTTCTGCACACACCCACTTTGTCTGTCTCTTATGGTTCGTTCTCTTTTCCTTAGGCTTTTAGAGCATTATTGCGAATTTGGTCAGGGCCGATATGAGGGCACATTTCTCTGTTAGCTGTGCCCCGATGAAATCTCAGCTAGTCGTGAAAGAAATTGGAGTGAGTTGGTTGATGTGTGAGGAGAGATTTTTGCCTAAAGCCGGGTGAAGCTGTTGAGCAAACGGTTTGTTTTCTAAACAGATATCAGCTGCATTGCAATTTCTCTGAAAGTGATATCGTAATTACTGGTGTAAGCGGCTCTGTGGGGAACTTCAAATAGTTTTGCATTATGGTTCTTTGAATCATTTATGAAAACAGTCTTTGGAGTCAAACTTCCCAACATTGCACCACGATTAGCATCTGAAAAATCGGTCTTATTGCACTCTTTTGACTACATATGTGACATTTAATTCTCAACTCTAGCAACTAGGGTTGTATGATTAATCTAATTCTATTGGCGATCACTATTTGGGCTGCCACCATTGAACTATACTGATAGCTGGTGGTAAATATATCAACAGACTTTGACCAAATGTTCACATTTTCAGACCAAATATGGAGCTGTGATGGTCAGATTAGTATGGTGATGCGCAGGTTTGATAAGAGTAGGCTATCGTTACTCTACTGGATATTTAGGGTACCTTTTGTGGTCATGACATCAGAGTATATTTTAAGAGTTAAACCTACAAAGTGTCATTTTTATTTGTTTTTTGTGTTGGACCGAATTAAGTAGGGCCTTGGGAAACATTTTGGGAGGGAAAATGAGCTTCAATTGAATTCCTAATGCATCAATAAGAAACGCCACCCTGCGACGGAAGAGTCTACTTGACTACAGACATCGAGTTACTCCACTGTTGACCAAGTAAACTGTTATAACGGTCTGTCTTCTGACGTAATTGCTAGTAGTGGTGATAGTGACAGTGTCCTCTAGATGGTAGTCTGTGCTCTGGAATCTTTGGACTTTAGCAACCTTGCATCATTTTTATAACAGCGCCATCTCCTAAGCATTGAAAATGGGCACAGTGTTTCATGAACCCTCATCATGTCCATCACTAGGTTTCATTAAAGTGGTTGTTAAAAGCCAAGGTTTTTAGAGCAGAGAGTTCCATCAGTTCAAGAAACCGCATAAGCCCCAAGACATAGTGCAGTGGCTGTAAACACACACGTAGGCTGCCATTTCAACGGTCGAGGCAGGAAGGAAATAAATATAAATAGTGGTGCACAAGAGGACCGAACCCTCATATGGTACTGTTGCAAAAAGTTGTTTGCCTTGTTTATGGTAGCAAAACCACCGGAAAATGGTAATGGTAGTGTGAAACGTCAGGGGAAATACAGAGGGTCATTACAAGTGTATTCTTTAATAGTTTCCATTGCGTTGCAGATAGTGATTGTGCTCTGTAGTAAAGCATCAAAAATATGTGCAACATCTTGTGGCCAATTACATTGCAGATTAATGACAAGTAATGGGAACCTTAAATGTTTTCATATAAATGAATGATTTATTTTAAAAGAGAGTTTCATTGCTACTCTAGGATGCAGCTGCATTATCACAGAGAGCATGTTTGAGGAGCAAATGTCTCGCACCGTGCTCGAGTCTTGAATGAACCCCTTTTACTTAACAAACAGACAATGACGAAGGGGTTGCTGGGCTTTCGAGATAGCCATGTTTCAAGGTGGAGGCTTTAGAAAACTCTCATTCGCATTTCCTCATGTCATCTTTTTTTGCTACTTTGACTATTATAGAATTTTTCTTTTTTGTCTGTTCACAATCTGTACTTCTTCGTCGATATTCTTAACAGGATTTTATATTTTAATACCAACCCTGCTGGGGGAACACATTTTCACAAAGATGTTAAGCCTCTTGAGTAGTCGGCCAGAAAGCCTGCTAATACAATCCAACCACAGACAGTCTCAGCCGATCCTCACGGACTAATAGTGATAATACACGCGAAGCACATATTGGCTTAACCATGGCCTGTGGACTAATGCCGCTAAGAGACGCTGCCAATCGGTCTAAGGACACTTATAATACCATTTTGGTGTTTTTATGCTGAGGGTAAAGTCAGAACAGAAACCGTCAGTGTTTCCATTTCCCTCAGCTGTTGGAGAACCATCAGCACTAATCGAGAACACAGCTAATAAACCCCCGCAGGGATGTTGTTGCTTCTTACAGCAATGCTTAACAACTGTAAAAATGAGGGCATCACATGCTAATACAATCCAACTACAGCCTCACCACGTCTCTTTTTCTCTTCCAGCTGCAGTTCTAAATTCCCAGCATGGAAAAAATGCAATACGGTAGATTATTATACATCATACATTGTTGAAGTAGGGCTGCAGCCAATTTATCGGCACCGATATGGGCATTTATGGCATTATCATGACACATGACCATACCGCAATTTTATTATTATTATTATTATTATTATTATTATTATTATTTTTATAAAAAGGTATATTGTAGGAAAGTTTTATTCCTGCATGAAATAATGTTATTACTCTTTTCAATTTTACATCACAAGGTAAAAGTGAGAAAGCAAAGCAGCCTTTTCTCCAGAAAATCACACAAGTTGTTGTGATGCCACATGCTGGAACAACAGACAACAATGAGCCAGACAGCCATGATGGCAGTTATTTGGCAAAACCTCAAGGGAAATGACAACCAAATTGTAATTCGCAACGTGTGCACCCATGGAGTCAGCCTCAGCAGTATAACAAGACAGTAGCCTTCAAAACACTGCACCGAATTCAAGCAATACCATATAGACATATAGTCCAGGGAATGAGGCAACATAAGACAACATTCCGGTGTTTAACAAGTGATGAGAGAAGTTTACAATGTGGGTTTGATCTGTTCGTTGTCCATAGAAAAGGGAATACAAAAATGAATGACAATTATTATTATTATTATTATTATTATTATATTAAGTAAATTGTTGGTGCAGGCTTTTGCTTTACTCAACAGAAGTTCAGATATTTAATCTTTTTTTTTTTTCAGAAGAAGTGGATCATTAGTGAGGTGGCATTTATTCTAGAGCACATTAACAAGCCCCAAGGAAAGAAAAAATGTCCAAATTTAAGTTGTTATTTCAAAAATGGAAATTTGCCTATCCAGTCATTTTGACGAGACCACTTACGCTGTATCAATATTTGTAAATGAAGAACGAGGAAACACTTTCACTTATTTGCAACATAAATATTTTCATAAAATCTATATTCTTGAAAATGATGCAGAGGCTGCATCTGTATGGATGGATATTTGCCTTTTCTTGGCTTAAGCACGTCTAAATAAATAAAAACACACAGCGTGTCGAAACGTCATTTGGCAATGCCACATAAATATCATACTTCATATGCCGGTGAGTGAGTTTGCACATACAAATACCTTGAGAAAGTCTCCGTCCTGCAACGAAAAACTCTCAGCTTTGAGTCTGATTCCTTTGCCCTTTTCAGTCGTGATGTGGTAGATGCATTCATGGTTGTTATCATAGTTGGAGGGGAAATTCGGCGAGAGGAGAACACCCTCCGGTCCAAGTGATGTCGCTCCACACTCAGCTAAATGAAGAGAGTCAGAAAAACATAACATTAAAATGTAAGTGTTAGATGGTGATATTAGAATTGAAAGACAGCAGCTATTTTTAACCTAAAAAATCTGTTTAAGAGTAAGCAAAAAAGGGTCAATGTCATGATGTAAACCATTTGGATTGTATTTTAGATTTAAAGTAATTGCAATGAACAGAGATTAGAAGCGTTTGACTTCCCACTGAGCAGGACCAACGCCACCAGCAGTCCATGAAAGCACGTAATGACTTTGACGAGGGAGCGCAGCAGGGTGCCACGTGAAACTTACCAGGGGTAGAAACTGTCCGTATTGATCAAACATAATCACATTCGAAAGTTCAAGACCACATTATTTAAATGCTGTGTCTGTCGAAACACAACTATGAGTAAGGAGAGCAACAACAAGGATGCTTTCATCAGCTCTTCAGAGGTCCTTTTCAAAGAGCAGAATCTCAGGGGTGAGTTTGACAGCTCGGAGAGCAGCGGGAGGTACAACAGAGCGTTTGAAAATATGGCTGTGATTATGAACATATTTCAAAAAAGGCCTTCATTATGATGGCGAGGAATGGCTCAAGATGAGAAAGCAGCAGCGGAGAAGGTCAGTGGGTGAAAATACTGTCTGAATATAGACTAAAAAATGTGTGTTATCAGGTGTTTCCTCAGCCCTGAGGCTGTACTACCAACAGTTTGTTTTGTAGATTTTTTTTTTGCAAGCTAATATACACACACTGGTTTGATTCTGTTATTCTGTTGCTCTGATATCACCCCAAAACTAACACAATACGTGACTTGGCGCCAACTGTCTCGTGACTCACATCCAAGTAGTGACTAGTTTCCAGCCACCGACTTGACTACTCACTCATCACCTCTCAAGTCACGTTAAAGACAGTATGTCAATCTGCAGGGGGCGTATCTAAAGTTAGTGGAACATCAACGTAGTGGATTGGAAAGGCAGAATTGTAGCCCTTTGGTGGAATGTCACCATCTTTGGGTCCATCAGATCCTTCAGAAGTGAGTTGTGAACTGCAGCGACCTCTACAGTCAGATTCTCTGCCATTTCACCTCTATGTTTCGCTGAACAATTTCCCCTCTGCATATGTCACAGTGAAAAACACGGCCCTGACTGAACGGTGCTGCGTCTTGTCGCCGGAGTTGACATTATTCAACTTCAGCATTTGACGTTACATATGTCTTAAACGCAACAAAGCTGCCACCTTGTTGGCCAAAACATGGTGCATGCTCTGTGTCGTGACGCAGTGACAGACGTGGCTCAACACTGACTTTATTTTCATCGCAGTTGCTTTTGTCGCTTCAGTCATATTTGCTGTGAACATACAGTCACCCTGCTTCCTTTCACAGAACATCCTGGAAAGTCCCCATCCATTCAACTATGCCTGAACTTCCTTCTTCACCTCAGGAGGCCAGGCTCACTTGGGGGACCCAGAATGGTGGTGCAAAGTCAAAGAAAAGAGGGAGATGTGGCTGATGGACGAGGACATAAAGAGGATGCATGACACCAGAGAATGATCAGGTTAAGGTGGAGAAGGCTGACTTGCTATTGCAACTCCTGACGGGAAATGCCAGTCTGTCTTTTATGAACCCATTTCCATCATTTTAATATGCTCAAACGCTGACTTCTTATTCTCTCAATAATCTTCCTTTATTTGATCGACCTTTCTTTGAATATAATCCACGATTAAATGTCACTGTCTCAAAACAAGACTGTATCAGTGAAACATTCTTCACACAGTCACAATGTCTGGGTTTGATTGCATGCATTCTGAATGACATTGCCGGGTATTCTCGAGCGACGCATAAAAACAACCGATGAAATCACAATAAATATGACAAAGGCAGATGCAAGAGAAGACCATTATCCTGAGTTCTGCTATGTGCTTGGGATTCACAGCTGCAGCTCTGACACGCAGTCACCTGGAAACCCAAGGTTGTCTGGGTTCTCTGAAGCCTTCACGGATTAAGACAATCTTCACATGTAGTTTCTCAACATTAGATCTTTTAGGTTAGCCATTCTACACTTAGCGGCCTCCAGGGCTCTTCAAAACAGACAAACACTCAGTTATATTTGTTTCCCTGTGGCCAAGTCATATATGGAACAGGACATAAGAGGAAATTAGACATGAAAAATGCTTTGCCATTGATTAAATCCCATCATGCTTTAAGCGCAGCTTTACTGATGTACAGTGAAATAGAAGCAAGCTTGAGACGTGTTTACACATGAAGTGAGTCCTAAAAAAATTGCCACATGTACAGAGGGGTAGATGTTATTGAACCCATAAAGTTCGTCAAAGCTTGGGTCAAAACAAACAAGACTATATCTGAGTAAATATTGCTTAATATTCAGAAGCAAATATGCAGATTGTTTGAGAAAAAATGGTTAAAAAGTAGGATCCATACCGATGCATCGCGGTAGTGTGTTGCTCCACACTCGCCTTCCTCCACCCAGACAGGTGATCTTGCTGTCTCCCTCAAGTCTGTAACCTTGGAAACAAGAAAATGCCAGCGAGTCGCCTACTCGAAATCTGAATCCCGTTCTCCTGCTGAATGCCGGAACACCAGGATCTTCACACGGCTCGAGGTCATACTCTGTGGAAACCAGAACAACAGACTAAATACTGCCACAAAACTCCATCACAGTCAAACACTGGTGGTGGTCAGACAGATTCATGTCTCATATGATGAGATAAAATCAAATATTGCTGGACTCATTTAGTGCCTGTTATCTTTGATCACAACATCAGTCTACTTACCTGAGAAAGTAATATTAAAGCCCTCATAACTCATGGAGAAATCTGATATGAAGCGGAGCTGGGCACTGAAGTTCCCATAGAGACCAGCCTTGACACTGGGGGGCAGCACAGAGCCAGTGAGTCTGGCAACAGGGACCAGGAAGTTGCCATCTTCTGTGATGGACAGGTAGTCGTGGTTCTCCTCGAGATGGAACGTGTGAAAAACTAGATGGACTCCTGAAAAACAGAAAGATGGAGGCAACCTGAGAATGAATAAGACACAGAGACAGAAAAAACTGCCACACAAATCCACAACAAATAGTTGAGAAATGATTGGGAAATGGACCGTCCAACAGCAGACATATATTTGAATGATTGTCATAAGATTCAACATCCCATTTAGTTACAAAAATATAGCTAGACTTAAGTGTGTATTGTTACAGCATGGATTTATTGAAGCACCAAAAACAATAAAAATAATAATAAAAATAATAATTATTTATTTATTTTTTGCAATGTATAATTTTGGGATATAAATCTTATTTTAATATATATTACTACTATTCAGTATCATTAAATTACAGTCATAATTTTAGGATTTCAGTTTAGAAAAATCTCTCTGGAATCTGGTTCACATTGGTGAGAAAACAGCAGGGAGATTTAATACTGTAGACCACTGATTATTTATGAGGTAATTAAAACAAAACCAAACTTTTTTTTTTTTGCTTGTCTGGAAAGCATTAATTTTCACAGCTATGTCAAACAGCAACAGCCTGAGGACGAATCCTTGAGGAGCCCCATTAATGATGGAGTGTTTACTTGTGCTAACACGGTAGAACCTCATGATAAGTGAGTCTGCATTGATGAAAGCTATACACCTGTCAACTTCCAATTTCAAGGGTGAAACCTTGTCAGGGTGAAACACTCTCATTTTCACTACGATTTCAGGTTACACTAGGACGCTACCGCCATCACTGGTGAGACAGAGCAATCCACACAGGTGAGTTATTTTGTCATCATTTCCTATTTGTGTGCACAACCCTTCTGTGGCTGATCCTAAACAAACCAAAAACACAGCACTACTTCTCTGCATTTATTTGCACTATAAAAGTATGGCTAAATAACTAAGAAGACAAGAAAAAGGCTCAACACGAATCATGTTACCAGGACATCCACGCTTAAAAATGTGAAACTGTTGTGCTAAGCAGAGGGAAATGAAGGTGTTTTTTTTCTTTTTTTTTAATCGTATATTTCGACAACAGAGTGCTGACCAGTAACAATGAAAATAACAATTACAGTGACTTGACAGCAGAATTAAAGTGAACAAATATCAGTTCCAGTGTTCGCATTAGTTGCATATCTAATCTGAATAATCTGACCATACCTTTCCCATGAGACACCTCAATAGTCCAGGTGCAGTTCAGGGAGTTTGGGTAGAAGTCAGGGAAGCCTGGTGACAGAATCGTGCCCATTTTTCCAGAGACATACCCCCCACACAGAGCTGGAGAGAAGAAAAACACACAGATTTATGAAACACAAACTCCATCTGAAACACTTTTTTATGGCTCAACATGAGGTTACCAGTGTGACAACCAAAACCTCCACACTGTGAGATCAGTACCTCAGCTCCAAACGGAGCCGGAATCACTGATACGGAAGAGAATACACTCATTTCAGATAAAGAAAGAGAAAGAAATTCAGGGACTAGTGGACAAAAGTTATCTTTTAGTGCTTCTCCTATCATGGACGTGGCTCACAGTGGGCCTCTATTTCTTGCAATTTCCTCCACTCAATCCAGTTAAATGTAATTTAATCAAAGCGTTTCAGTGAACGACCACTTTCCAGCGAGTAAATCACATCAGCATTACATTTCCCTTTCTCAATTTATACACGTCTTGCCTGTCTGACTCAACAAAGATATATACAGCAGCATGTCACGAAGTTAAACAATAATGACTAGTGTGATGAAAAATGTCCCCACGATGACTTATTCCGGAGCAGCGCGGATGCTTTGGCTTGCATATTTTCTCTTGTGTGTTCTCTGCATGTCAGAGCAGCAGATTGACATGCACTCCCTGTGTGAAGTCACAGAATGAGAGGCCAATAATGGTTCTGAAGAAGAAAGTAGAAATAAACTCGTGTGAAACTGTCATAGTAATATCTAGTAAAATAAATTCAAAATAACTAAATAAATCACATAATAATACAAAAACATTGAAAAGGCAAATTAAGTCAAAACTGCTTGGTTGACACTTTCTTTTCTTTTTTGAAAGCAGAAAGTGATATGTTATGCTGGTTTAAAAAATAAAAATAAAAAATGACGTCAACAAATGAAAAAGTTGGTTATTATATCTGAGGTGAAATCATCTTGATCTATTGCCGCATCAATATTTTTTCACCTTCTGGGATTCAGACTAGTAGCATAGCTGATGCACAGCAGTTAACATGGTCTGCAGTGTAGCAATGCAGTTAAAACACAAAGTCATGATTATGAGATTCAGAAGGTCACATTGAGACTGGTTTCTTACGAGAAGATGCATCAATTTATGTTTTCTTCCCAATTATATTTTTATGTTTCCAAGTGAACAAGGTTAACTCTCCCCATCCTGCTGCAGTAGGTCAGAATCAAAACTGCAAGATAAGCAAGGATTACCCAAACCATTTTATCACCATTGATACATACTTTTATTACTTTGACTTCTATTTTTTTTACAGGGTCTATACACAATAGAGGGTTAATCCTGTACCATTCTCTGTTTTAGAAGGCTTTAAATTAGTATATAGTTAATAACATTTTAGCGAGATCAACTAATGTAAAAGCGTAAACAGTAACAGTATTGAAACATGTTTTAACAAGGAAAAACAGCTGCCCCTTGCGCTGCATCACCCCTCCATTCTCAACTGAGCACACAAACAATGCATTTGCTTTATACATGAATTAACTGTAATAACATATAACAACAAAAGTGAATGTCACACTGTTCATATTGCTGTAAATTAATCACAATGGGAGATTCCAATGGAGTCAGGCTGCGGGAATGTGATGGGAGCAGTCCAAGATTAAAACTAAGGCCAAAAGTAGGGCACTTAAAAATCAAATTAAGCACGAATAACCATTGAACCTTTAAAACACTAATACAATCAAGGCTGACTGAGGTAAGACTTTAAGGCTTCTGCAGCATACATCACGTGCTCGGGATAAAAGAGGCAGGCCGTAAATTTAGTCAGTTAGCTGTTGTCTTGGTAACAACAGCAATCTTTGGAGCATCTTATTCTTTGTGACACATTAAAGAGAAGCCAGTGTTCTGCACTATCTCTGTGGCAATTGTGCTGACCTGCAGGAAGAAGAGGAGTCATTTGGGTACCACAGATATTGCATCAGTGTTGGATGGGTTTTGTTTCAGAACGAAGGGGGCTTAATATCTCACTGTTTTATTGCTTTTGGACAAAATATCGCGGTGATAATAAATGTTGATGGCTCCTGAATACAGAAATGAGACTTTTGGGTTTGAAACTATGTTCAGGAACATTATGAAAAATGTGTGAAGTTACCGGGCGGACTGGTCGGTGAGTATGTCAAAGCTTTAAAAACGGATACATTTCCTTCTATTACCTGAGGCCGTTTGCATATTTTTATCACAACAACACTGAGGGAACGTCACTTACATTTGCTAATGCACAGTAAATATTCACACTGCGAACCTGTCTTTGTTTTCCCCGGAAAAAAAACAAGTATATTTCTGTGATATTCTGAAGCAATCGTCGTCATTAATCAAGCCAAGAACTACTCTCAGAAAAAAACAACTTTTTGTATTCTATGTGAATGTATTTCTGTCTTCAGTGAATCCTATAATTTGGATCAATTGGAAATAAAAAAGCCTGTTTATTCTCAGACTCTTTTAAGAAAGTCTTTGTTCTCCGAAGTAAGACAGTCTGACAAAATGAACATTTAAAATCAAGAGCATAGTTAACTGCAGAATGAACTTCATTACAGAGGTGTGCATCTGTCTCAGGTCAAGTCCCTCTGAAACCCACTAAAGTGGAAAACGGCGAAAGCTGTGGTCAACATGGTTATTCACTGTGGGTTAAAATGTCCGTCGATTGTCAGTCCAACCTCCAGTCTTGGCCTTTTTTCTCCAGCTAGCAGACCAGTCGAACATCAACCCCTCATGTGTTTTCGCAAGCAGGGTTACTCACATTTAGACCTATCCAGACCAGTTTGTGGGGAACACAAGTGAACCATAAAACTTTCCCGCAGCCATTGTGCACCGATGCGGATGTGCATTACTCCACTGTTCCTGAACTTATTTCACACCGAGCAAACACTCTTTGTTGCCAGCTACAAGACATTCTGTGCTGGAAACATTAGCAACAAAAAGGAATGGGTCGAGAAGAAAGGATTTGTTATCATAAAAAGTCTGTATTTTTCTGCCTTCATTGTGTCAGAGTTACACCTAACTACGCTGTAATCACTGGTATTCGGATCTCTTCCTTAATTAGATTCATGTTATGCAGCAGCCAGTGGCATTTTTGAAATACATTTTCAACCGTGCATTTTACTCGGACGAAAGGAGGGGGGTAGTGTCTGGTACATCATTGTCAGCCGAACACAGTGGAATTATCCGGACTTAATTACAAGATAAAAGGATACTTTCATTCTTGTTTTTTTCCCCAGACATGCTTCGTTTATGTTATTCCTACGGTTTAGTGATACTGTTGCAAGCCATCATATTCACATTCAACATAGTAAAACAGACTTGAGAAACTGAACTTCATGTATAAATTATACATGTTCTAAATCAATATGACTTATTAAATGTTCCTTCAACATGTATTAACTGCTTAATTATATCTAAGAAACTATTTTTTTTTATTATTGGTCTATGAAATGTACCTGGATCTGCATGGAGATATCTTCCTCCACCTTATACATCCTGCCTTAGTCACTCCATCCCCTTCATATCCACCTCCATGGACCTCATTGGTTGTCTTCCTCTTCTCCTTTAACCTGGAGCCTCCCTCTCCAAATTTCTTCCCTCTCTCTCATCTGCATGTGTCCAAACCATCTGGACTCCCTAACTTTTCTACATGAGCTGTTACTCTGATATATTTATTTCTGATCTTATCATGCCTGTACTATATTCAACCAAGTCCCTGCTTTCTGTCAAAGCTATTGTCTCTAAACCACAACATGGCAGGCCTCACCACCGTCCTACAAAGAGTCTAGCTGCTCTCCTCTTCTAGGACAGATCACCCCTTATGGTCGACCTGCCCGTTCCATCCTTTAGAGCCCAAAAAACCTTTTCACTCATTCTCACTCCTAAGACGCCCAAATTGCTGATTGTCATGGACTTTCTCATCCTATGTTGACCAGAAGTCGAACTTTGGTGCTTCAACTGAATCAAATGTTTACCCTCCCACAGCATCGCCTTCAAAAAACGTAGCTGGGGTCAGGAGGAGAATCGGGCAGGAAAACATCATGGTCTTTAACCTTATATGTCAATCTATCCATGATGTAATCCTACTCCCACGCCAAAGCTCCACTGTCTCGCTATCCTCAAACAAGTCCTGAATAACCCTCAGTTACTTCTGATGACTTCCTCATACAATTCCACACTTCCTCTCTAGGAACTAAGTCACAGGCATCAGAGAGGATTCTCTGATGCACTAAGACAGTGGAACTCTTTCTGACCTTCTCTGTTCTTCTCTATCAGTATCCAGAGAGCAAACAATGGATCAGAGGTGCTCTTCCTCAGTGTGAAACCATTCTGCTGCTCACTGATGCTTACCTGGCCTGACTTTATAGTTCTCCATCAAAGCAAATATTTAAGAACAATGATTTAATGAATGAATTTGCCATTGGTGGTTGCAATACAAACCACCCTGGTTGCTGTGAGTGTGACATCTGCATCTGGGGGTTTTTATCAGTGTAAACAGTGGAGCAAAAAATAAAAGTCATCCGTGTGGCAAACCCTCAAACACCAGACCCGGTCTTTATTAACAGCACACATCAACAGCGAGTCAATTGCAAAATGCAAATGCTCAGATGTGAGACAACTCACAATGCTCTTGAAGTGTAGTATTTGTTTCATTACTCATTGTAAAATGCCTAGAGGACTTGAACTAAATCCAGAAAGGTTAAAATTGGTCCATTTCCCCTTTAAAGTGCTGTATCTTATTAACTTCAAATTCTTAAAACCGGTCTAACTGGAGTTAGGTAATTTTGTCAGCATTGTGTTTGGCGTCTTGCTACTTTAATCCAATCCAGCCACCTCTGCTGGGGCAGATATTCGGTCCAAAGGTGGAAGAATGCATTCAATTTGCTCACTCCCAGATGACAGCCCGTCCCCTCCCTTCTGACTCGCATTGCTTGAGTTACTCGTCATATCACACAATTTGTGGTGTTAGGTTTCCTTAAGAATCTTACCATCGCAACTGGGAAGTGCGTGATTCCACTGATGATTCTGTTCACAGACAATTGGCTCCTGATCACTCAGCGTATATCCTGAGTCGCATGTAAATGACACACGAGAGCCAATGGAGAAGCTGTTGCCATGGCGACGCCCATTGACTGGGATTCCAGGATCGAGACAAGAGTCAGACTCCATTTTCACACCTGAAATTCACATCACACAAGCGCAAACACCACAGAGTTAGTGGGTGGGTGTATGCACACCAGTGTGAAGGTTTTCAATCATGACTTTCCAAGTTGCTCTCCGCTGAGAGAACTTTCTAAATAGTTTTGCGCAAACAACATAATGTGCCTTTGTAAATCCAACTTACTCTCGTATCTGATGCTGAATCCAGCTGCAGAGCGACTATTGTCTGTGGTGAACAATAGGTAAAGGGAGTTGGAAGTGGAAATGAGGAAATGAGGCGCTTGCGTCCCGTGGTATTCTCCGATCAATGGGGACGAAGACACAGGCCCGTCCCTAATTTCAAGAGTGTCATAGTTGACCTCAGTTTGAAATCTGGAGGGGAAAAAAGAACACAAATATCATGTGAGTTGAGTACCATGGGTGCACATTTGTTTTCTATTCTAGTTCTTCTCTATATTGAACCATGCAAGTCCTGACCTTCACATTTGCAATGATAGCAAATATTGAAATTCATCGCCCTTCAATTAATGAAATAACCTTCTGACATAGTAAAGGGTTCTCCTTCAGCAAGGCCTTGAAACCTGAAATAATTCAGGTGTGATCATGGCAGCCTTGGACAGAATTGCAGCATGATGGAATTTATGTTCCACAACATTCTTTTCATATCATAAAGGAAGTTCACTCCACTGCTGTCCTGACAAAATGAAAAGCCAGTATGAAGGCTCTAACCCGCGGTTTTCGGATGAGTTTGTGACGGCTTATTCTTAGCAATGCGTGTGTTCCCACAGAGTGCAGGCGCTCGCGTGCAGTTCAGCTCGGACATCATCTGTCCATACAGAGGTCCTCACTCGCTGTCCTTAAAGGTAGGCCATTCATTTTACTATACTATTTCTAAAAAAAAGTTATTTGCAGAAATGTGTGACGTGTGTATCAAAGTCAAGGGCTATTTGCCCCGCCCACTCCATGCTCTGCTGTCCAACACACCTAAGATGCACCATTATTGACCATCGTCAAATACTCTTTTGCCTCCCAAATTGATTCAGAGGTATTTCTGTTGAATCAAACATTACCCTAGCACTGTTTTTTGTGACGTTCGAAAATAATGGTTGGTGTTTGGACCCAGTGACGCTAGTCAGCTCCATTTGTTACCCTACTTGGTACTGTATGTATGGTATCACATGTGATCTATGAGCTGGATAACTACTGCCAAAGTTTTAGGGAGTGAAGCTCATGATCATTCTTTCTTTGCTTAAATTTGGCTTAATTCTTAGCCAAATTGCTTTCTTTAACGCGTTAAGGCAGTCTGGTGCCTATGGTGTCAGGAAAAGCCGCACGAAGGGAAACATCTGATTCAACTGAAAGACTCTTGCCTTGTCATACAACATGGAAGACTTCACTTCACATGCTCATTGACCTTATGTATGTATTGCTGTCATATTTAAATGTGGGAGGGCAAAATATCATGTGGACTTTTAGTCCACCTGTTTGGGTTTAAAAAGCATCAACAATAGAAAGGGCCTGGACACTTTTAATAAATGCATACAACCTGAGAAAGTAGCTGACCCATCACCCACTTCCACAATAATCCCGTTTGTACACACCCTCTAGAGCCTGTAAACACCTCGCTGTGTTGAATTATGGCAAAAGCCATTAGCAAACATCAGCGTCAGGAGACTCTGATGCAACTTAATCCACACACCTGTTTGTCGTTTCATCTGTGGAAAAAATGGGGGCAAAAAATGGTTGACGTAGACCCACTACCGGCTTGTTCCAAATGGGTGTGCAAAGTGTCAGCAGTGAGGTGACAAACCGTCGACAATTTCAAACAAGGGTGACACGGGAAACTCTGTGGCAGTCAGAAATTAAAGACTGACGATGAGCTGGAGGCCACAAACAGACAATGTCCAATCATACAAAACTTTTGCTGAAAAGCAAATTAGCATAAAAGGCTGAATCCAACATCATCGCCACAGAAATGTTGATGATAATTTGCCCTTTCCAGAACCTACTAATTACAGCTGTTTCCAGGATCGGCCCACCTGCTCATGGCTCCTTCGAGTTTTAAAAAAAAAAATCGCAAAGAGCCAGCAATTATCATTAACTGGAGCGGATATGTAACGTCTGATTGGTTGATGGCTCTACAGAGAGAATGACCGTCGGAGTGACTTTTCTGCTGACGTGAGGCGCTGGTTTTCTTTAACCGACGATGAGCGCACTTAAACAAACCTGACAACCCGTGTCCTCTTGAGCAAACTGCTTACCTATCAAAGTGGATCTTCACTGCATGGTCGGGCTGCGCTTCAATCACCCACTGGCAGTTCAGAGAGTCTTTATAAAATGCGGGCCAACCAGGAGACAGCAGAACGCCAGTCGGAGCAGTGAGATGACCGCCGCATGGAGCTGGAAGGTAATTACAGTGCGGAAAAGCAAAAGTTCACCATCAAAGTCTCGGTGAAGAAAGTCATTTTCAATCAAGAAATCTGCTTTATCATTTGGCTTAATTTATTTCAGCTGTCTTTTAGAATTTCATACATAAACATTAGTCTCGCTGTGTTCCTCTCATGAAGCCGCAACAGATTTTCGGCAGCTCCCAAGAAAGGCTAAACTAATTATAGCCTGATTATTTATAAGGGAAATCAAGTATATTTATCTGTCAAATCACGGCAAAACAGCTTCTTAATTTTCAGCAATTTAGAAAACAGCAGGAAGCAAAGTCGGCACGTGTGGGGAATAATTTATAGGTCGCGGTTTGCGCATACAACTCATAATTATGGCATTGGTAATGTAGGAGTTTTACAAAGTTTACTTTCCAGTCAATAAGCATAAAAAAGTCTCAATTTAAGCAAATATAGATAAATTCACAAGGTTTTTTCCGAACCGAGGGTCAATGGAGTGCAGCAGTTTATTTCAGTCACTTCCTGATTTTAAAGGAGCTTTATCCTTTTCCTTGGAGTTCTCCAATTAATGTATTAAAAAAAAGATTAAAAAAAAAAAACGGACAGTGATGAGAGGCGAATCCGAACCCAAGACCACAAGGAAGTATTGAGTCCTTCAAAGTGTGAACGCACGAACAGTGAACGCCTGAATTGATGATCCAGATCACTCTCAAAATGTAATCATTTGTTCCTATATAACCCTGTCTTAGTGTTCTGCCATTAAAGAACTTCAACACAGAGTCAGAGCTGTTTCGATACAGCATCACTACTAAAAACACAAGTACAATCTGACGCTGTACAGGGATCGACATGTCATAACGGCAGGGAAGTTGCGGCCCTGATGCGCCTTCATGTGAGGTCTGTCGCCTGGTTCAGCAAGGTCTTCAGAACACTTAAGCCTAAGCTGAATTCCGTACAAAAAAAACAAAAACATGGCCGACAGACAGCAACCAATTTAAACACTTGTGATCACCAATGTACATCACACCTTATTCCCCAGACAACGGCTCCTGCTGCAGCAACTAAGGCCAGCTGTGAATGGTAAATCTGATGAAGACTTTATGTTCTGTTCATGACTTTAATGTGGAGAATTTCTTGGCTCATTGGTGGTAGAGAATGGTTTGGTTTTCGTGACCTTCTTTGTCTCAATAACTTCAAATATCTAGGATCTACTAGAACTCCTCCCTGACTAAATAGACCCAGTGTGCACAATGCATTTCTATATACATGTGGGACAACTGATGTTGGTCCGGTGTTCCAGACTGTCCTTGTTATTCATAAAAGTGATTACCTTCACAGCGAGGTACAGCTGCAGACCAAACAACATTTCCATCCTGAATGATGCAGGTGACCTGGTCTGACCCCTGGACACACCAGACACAATCATGCTTTGTATCGCTGACAGCAAAATATTCCCATAATCAATGTTAATTATTCACAGTTATTGAAGATTACCTGAGTCCTGATAAATCCTTGATCGCAGCGAAAAGCCACAGAGCTGCCGAGCAGAAACTGGTCCCCGTACCTCTGACCATTGACAGGAACTCCAGGGTCGTGACACTCGTTCTGACCAAACGCTAAATAAAAACAACAACAGATTCTGAATATAGCTTCATACCTCACGACTTGTCAATCACAAGTAAAAAGAGCAAACATTACAATATGAAGCAATAACACCTGCCTCAAACAAGTTTGACTACAGTTAAACGCCCTGTCAGTGAATGTGACATATCCAGCCGTGGGGAAACATCGCTAAGGAATTATCTTCATCTGAATCCAATCCTGTCACGTTTATCTTATATTACTCACAATCTGGAGATTAACCTGATCCCACCTGCAGTGATTGGACATGTAGGACCTTGATTAGCTGCTGATGGAGAAGAAATAAGACCCAAGACAGAAAGAGGAGCGATAAAAGGAAATGGAAAATGGCAGGTACAAGATGGAAGCAAGCATGGTGCGACACACGCCACAAATGCACACGGACATATTTAGATATGTATTCCCATGTTGAATTATGCATGGAGGTGCATGCACAAACACAAACAAATGTGATATTCATGCATTGAGAATAATGTAGAGCAACATTATTAATGCATAATGTAAGAGCACACAGAACGGGCCTGAGGAACAGGAATTTATAACACAGAAACATGGTGAACGGTGGCTCTCAACAGCGTCTAGTGACTAGAACTGAATGATAAAATCAATTCAACTTGAATAAGTTAACTAGAAGAGCGTCTGAATGAGAGCCTTTAACCCCAACAATGCGGTTTTTTATCTGTATAATTTGATACCTTTTTTAGCATTTGAAATATCATTAACAGCAATAAGCTCAATAGGGCAGCAGGTGGCAGAAGTGTAACGACAGTTCCCTGCACAACACACAGTTGGTCACACTGCAGCCACTGAGCACGTTTACACAACATTCAGACTTTTAATATGCATGTACAATGATGTAAGCAGCTTAGTCTGGCGACTGAAGAGAATTTCTAATATCTACAAGCCGGACTACACGACCTGGGTAATACAGTTAATAACTCTATGCAGTGGAAGTAAATAAACTCCAAGGCCATAGTCCAATGATGACTAACAACCTTAAATACAATTGAGAAGACAAGAGAGAAGCCTGATGCAGTCTGTGTGTTCCTGTTCTTGTTGAGGTGAATAGACCTGACGTCAACTCTAGATTTGTAGGTTTCACCCCGGTTTTAATGGTTAGTTCTCACGAGAAGATAAGAAGATGTGATTTCTTGGTTTTAGTAGATGATCAAAAGCGCTGTGCTTTAGCTACTTGACATCTATGATTCTTGATGTACAAAGGCAATAGCGTCTCCTGAATATTTAATTTTATTTAGAAACTTGCTAGTTTAATCCAGAAGTCTGCCGAAGGAAGTGTGTTGATGATGATCTCCACTGCATGTAAACCGGAAGAACATGACGCAATCCGACTCGGCGGCTTGAACAACCTACTGCCCAAGTCGGGCTACTCGCGCTTGTACAGCAACTATACTCTGTGACTGAGAGACTTATGGCTCTTGATGGAAAAAAAAACATGTTTAATCACACATGCTTGGATGAACGCGTTTTTCATTTTTAACATCATAAGAAAAGATCATTTAAAAGACGTTCAACACAACACTAATATCCTGCTCCTGACACATTTTTTTTTTTTTTTTGGATGAAAATCAGTGTGACGCTAACTGATGATGTCGTTGAAACAGAGTTAAAAAGAAGTGTGTGTATTTAGCATTTAATTTGGCAAATGTCGCCACTCAAACAAGAGTGACAGACAAGGTCAATTGGGAGGTGCACTGCGAAACGGTGCAGTGCACATAGAAATCAAAGGGAATTAATGAGACCAAGTCATGCAGAACAAGTTGAGCTTGGAGCGGAGAGGAACACGAGGGCAGAAATCTGGTTCTGAACTGACAGCGGGCTAAACTGTTCACAGCAGATTGGCGAAGTAGAACCAAAAATATTAACAGAATTTTCTAAAACTTCCAAGACGATCAGTCATGGCGCTTTATCGTGCACTGCTAAATAAAAACACACACAAAAAAAGTTGACACACTACACATGAATTTTTACTGAGAACAAAGAAGTTATGTCGCATGAATGTAGAAGGGCAACCTAGAAACTGTCGACGAATAAAGTGTGAATAATGTGAATATAAACATCCAGTATAGGTAACACGTCTGATTGTGGCACTATAAATAAAACTAATAAAAAGATTGTAAACACTCGTTCAGTGTTTTGAAGCATTCGATTTTCATTTTAAGTGCTCAGGGTGTGGTGTGAAAGGCATGTGTTCTTTGATGTCTCCTCTGTGAAATGGTCCCATACTTTTCCAGTCATGATGGTCCTGTAGTTGCAAATGAATTGTGCAGAGTGATGACGCCATGACAGGTCGACTCATGAACCTGTTGCTGAATGTAATAGTCAATAGTAGTTGATTAGTCATTGCAGGCCCAGTTCAGATAAGTAAAAACCGTAATCTTTCTGATTCAAAATGCAGTATTTTTGTGTGTCAACCTGTGTCAACACTTCGTGTGGCGATGTTAGTCTATTGTCAGTAAAGTTATCACTCATTTGGGCTTGACACCGGCGCCTGAGCCATACATCCCAGATGGGTTCTCTGGAACTTGTATAACTCATGCTCCGAGACTATTCTCAGGACTTTGTCATTGTTCTTTTAGTTTTAGACCATGTTCTTTCAATTCTGCTTCTTGGTTTCCATCTGCTCATCTGCAGCCAGACCTCCACCAAGCAGCTCATTCCCACACAGACTTTCACCCACTGTTATTATCCTATGTTGTTTTCACTAACAAATACAACTTTTTCTGTTTGTTTTTTTAGCATTTGAAATATTATTGATACCATTAATCAATAGCCAAAATTAAAGGAGCACAATGGGACAGCAGGTGAGTTTGGTATCTGACTGACACAATCCACTATAAAGTGAAGAAGTTGGTCGAGATTGCGCCGTGACCCAGAAAAACCAGACCCAGTAATCCATAACATGAGCAAAATGTAATCATCTGTGACCTACTATTAACATTTCCTGAACATTTCATTGAAATAAGTTTTGAACTTTGGGAATCGTTTTGCTATTGCAAGAAGACGGATAACTCACCACCTTGTTAAAAATACTGGTTGTTATTACACCTGGTAGAATCCACATCACTTTTTTTATAACAAGAAATGAAGTTAATATTGTGATCAAATGTCATGCCTGTCTCTGACTCGTCACTATCTTTCGCTAACAATCCCACCTTATTTCTTCCAACACCGTGACCCAAAAAATCTGGAACTTGCATCCCCTGCTGTCATAGCAGCCATAGTAGCAGATTCAGAAATGCCCCGGCACGATCCCATTTTCGACAGCCGCATTGTGACAGTCAGGCTGGTAGACAGTCACACAGACAGGCATACTAAAAATAGCACATACTTGTGTAGCTGATATTGAAGCCTTTTCCAGTATTGGAGTGATCGGACTGGAATTCCAGCCGCATGATGTGTCCGTTCGACGCAATCTGTGAAGGCACATCTTTACCCGAAAATGTCCCGAACGTTGTTGGCTCGGACAGACCTGAAACCAAAAAATAACGATTCAGCACATTCTGAACGTTTGAGAACACCTGTGCGTTTCCATAAAAATAAAATTGGGCAGACATCAGCGTAGTCGACGATAATATGGTCAGTTATTGCAGGACGATGTACATCTAGCCTCAATTATCCTGCATGTCCTTTACAAATGACCGAAATGATTCAGTCACTTCCAGCACAATCTAACACTAACTAAAAGGCAACAACTCACCGACACATAATGTGAGAAAAGATGAGAGAAAAACAAGAGGACAACTTTATTAAAAGTTTCTGCAGCATCTCCGTCTGAATCATGAGAGCAAGCAGATGGACGCCAAAGCCACTTCACCAACACAGACATAAATGGTGGCATCATATATCTCTCTGCCTCACTCTATTCATCAATCTATCCATCTGTTTCTCATTTTCGATAGAACCGGCTTCATGTTAGGCTTAAGGATTACAGAGTAGGAATATAAACAAGTCTAGCGTAGGTTATATGATAAAAGAGACTGTTTTGTTTTTTGCATGAAGGTCGCTGTCAACAATCGGCTAGTCACCTCTACAGCATTTAAAGTATTTTCTTGACCACCAGTATGCGTTGTGAACATCGTGCTGGTTGAGAACACTCCTATATAATGACACATCCCTATAACTGCTAACGTTACCCATTACCTCATATTTATTTGTGTCTGCCTGTCTGTTTGTCTGATCCTGTGTCTGTCTTGAATATAGCATTACAAAACAAAAAGATTTTTCACTTGGAAGTTTGAATCACCAGTAAAACTATTAACTAAAGAAAAAAAAAGGATGACATTGTACTGTATTTGTAGTCATCAATCACAATGCTTCTCCTGCAATTGATGAAAAAAATTGCAACAATAATAAAAAGAATAAGAATAAGAATAAGAATAAGAATAAGAATAAGAATAAGAATAAGAATAAGAATAAGAATAATCCAAACCCAGTCAACACATTTTGAAAAATTTTACGGCTAAATACGGCTAGAAAATTAGCAAATAAAAGAATGCATTCATTTTCAGTTTTATCTGGTTAGATGGGTTCTTTCAGGTCAATAGCGGTAGCACCATCCTTGAAAACCATCACGTCCATTTGCGACTCTTCCATCAAGTGAATCAATAATAGTGCAACAATAGGATTCATTCATGACATCCTTTCTGTGGATGTAAAATCCAGAATAAACAACAACACAATTCAAGTTCTACTGACGTCATTCAGGTTGAGATGTCTCAGTTCTCTCATAAGCAAATTGTTTTTCAAAAACTTGATGACATTTTCAGAGGATAAAGTGCAATATGAGGGAATTAGAGCGTAAAACAAAACATGTAATAATGTCATCTACCGTAATTTCCGGATTATAAAACGCTATTTCTTCCTCGTGTCCTTACAGCGCATTTTGAGCGCTTTAATGTGAATAAAAGATGTGAGGAGTTCATGATCCACGTTCAGAACATTGCTGAGTTTGTTTCATGAGTCAGTCTCCATGCTGGAGCTCGTTTTCAAATCTAGTTTAGAAGTGATCCTCGTGCATTTTAAGCGCAGACTGCACCACTGCATCCGCTGTTATAGAACGGTGCGGCTTATGTATGAACAAGATCCATATTCCTTCTTAAATTTTGTGGTTTGTGCCTAATATTCAACTTCACTCTACAGTCCGGAAATTATGGTCAGTTTTCTGCTATAGTAAAAAACGAAATGTGTATTCAGTAACAATGTACAATGTGTTTCCTGCATGTTTTGAGTAAGTACATGAATTCACAGAAAATAAGACCAAATGAAATCACCTTCATCCTTAACCACCAGCCAGTCAAACTGTGGTTCCAAGTCAAAGTCAGAGAACAGGAGATGGATGCGACTCCCCGGCTCAGATATGATCAACCACACACAGTTGAGGTTATTTCCATACTCCTCCGGATAGTTAGGGGATAAAAGTGTCCCCGCAGGAGCCGTGAAGTTAAAGAAACATGAGACTGCAGGAAGAGGAAGACATGACCAATGAATACAGAAATAAAATACACTATCTCCAGCAGGAGCACACTTACAAACACAACTGGGCTTGTTTCCCGACCACTGGTTGTTGTGCTGACATGTGATAGTTCTTTCCCCGACCAGCTCGAAAGCTGACTGGCAGGAGAAGGTCAGAACGTCACCGTGATGGAAGCGATCCCCGCTGCGACGACCAAACGCAGGAACACCGGGATCACCACAGCCTCCTCGATCGATCTCTGAAACACACCGTGCGCTTTCATTAGTTGCAGCAGTACAAAGAGACTCCCATTATGAACTGTCAAGTTTATCCATTTTAACAGAATCATTTTATATAATAAATACGCTGCCTAGAGTACCTGTTCATCACTTCACAGAGGCAGTTTAACCACCACTGAGAAATGAAAAACCTGATCTTCAATTCTATATAAAAAAGAAATAATGAGATATGAGCTAAAGTAATCAATAGTAAACTGTTATTATTATTGTACCAGAACAATGCACTGCACAGTTCTATCGATTTATGAAGATTTAAAAGCTTCAATCATCATTCTTATTTTTCACTCATAAGCTACAACTGTTTTGAGTTGGGTATACTGTATTATGTGTGTTATTATGGGATTTCAAATTATTATCATATTATTATTTATTTATTTTTTGTTTGTATTTTTTTTTGTTTTTTGTTTGTATTTATATATATTTTTTAATATTTATACACTTTGTATAGGGAAAACGTTCTTTTTACCATCAAAAATAATTAGGTGTTTTAATATATGTCATACATTCAACAATTATTTCTAAGGAAAAAACTATATATATATATATATATATATATATATATATATATATATATATATATATATATATATGTTTGGGTTTTTTTCTCTTCTTATTCAGTGTGGGACCACCTGAATATGGACAAAAATATTTCACACCAAAATGTGAGTCACTGGAGAAGAGCTGTGCTTTTAAACGTTCCATTTAAATTCCAATCCTAGTGTGTCGTTGAGCTCAGGATAATGACAGACAAAACGCGAGCAAATGCAGGCAGAGGAGACAAGCGGATTTTCAGTGAGCAGTAGCATCTCTTCCTATTTTCCAAGGAGAAATCACAATTCATGTTTAATATAATAGACTGGTGCTTGAGAAGACATTTTGGGAAAATCGCTAGATCTGATTTAGGACACGGTAATTTTGAGGAGTGTAGTTTTACTTCCATTATATCCTGTGAGGAATCAATGCTGGACTTGTCTTTCAAACTTTTTGTCAAAAAACAGTCTCTTTAGCGAGCCCAAGCAAAGTCTTTTAAGAGAACACGCAAGATGAAAGGACACAGCTGTCAAATGTAGCTCTTTTTTGGAACTCAGCTGGCAGCAAACTCGCCAGATGCATCTAGAGTTTGACAAAACAACACCCCGAGCGAGGCTGGTATGAAAGTATGGACGCAAGCAGGGGTGAAGTGAACGGCATGTGGCGATGCTAAATATTGCATGCCGTCCTTTATCAGCATAAGTGACAGATCAGAGACTTGAATAGAAGAGCCCTTCTCTCATCCAAGTTTCCAGCTCAAACGTCTTTCACCTTCTCTCAGTGGGACATAAATCTCCTCATGCTCCACAGAAATGGCTGCTTGTTTGATTACTTTTCTAAAATTAGACATGGTTGCCAGGTCATTCGACAGCACTGCCAGGTACATGAATCTTGACGAACATTGCTTCTCTTCAGTGCTGCATTTTCAAGTGCAGCTGTTCGTATAATCAAATCACCATCAAGTTATGAGAAACAGAAGAGATCCTTTTTATATTTTTGAATTCAAAATAATCAACTATGTAGTCCGAGGTTAGTTTAAAATTATTGCAGCAGGGGAGGTATTGCAGTCCCTCTACCACATTGTTGTGTGTAAAAAAGAGCTGAGCTAGAAGGCAAAGTTGCATTTACAAATCAACCTTCGACCTGACCCTTATGAGCTATGGGTCATGGCGGATTTAAGTGACTGAAATTAGTTTCCTTCGACAGCTGGCGTCTCTTCTACAGAGATGGGGTGAGGACTTCTGTCACTCAGGAGAGACTCGGAGTAGAGCGGCTGCTTCTCCATGTTGAAAGCAGCCAGATGAGGTGGTTGGGGTATCTTATGAAGATAACTCGCTGGGCACCTCCCTTTGGAGGAGTTTCAGGCACAGCCAGCTTGGAGGAGACCAAGGGGTCGACCCAGGACCAGGTGGAGGGATTATATCTGTTCACTGGCTTGGGTATGTCTCAGGGTCCCCCAGTCGAAGGTGGCAGACTTTACCCTTATTTTGGAGAAGGATGTTTGGCACTCCCTGTTGAAGCTGCGTCCACCACCCCCCCAAAAAAAATAAAAGTTTAGGATAACTAGACGGATGGAGGCTAGTGTAAAGGAAGCAGGAAGAAAAAATCCTAATACATTTTAACTACCTCAGTGGTGAGCATGTAAAATTTGACATTTCACTGCAAGTCTGTCAACCCTTCACTCACACTCCAACATGCTGCTAGATTTGCTTTTGGCAAGGTGCTGTCGCAGAAACATGGGTTTACTTTTCAAGTGTAAATCTCACATTTATGATGTTTCCCTGGTAAAAGAAGAAGACAGCCAATGAGCTTGAGGGATGAGGAGCGGAGGACGTTTCTATCTACATCTGAACTCTAATGTTTTTTTTTTTCAACCCTTTGGCAAGTATTTGATGATGAAATCAACACAGCATACACTACACTGTAACAGTCAAGTCATTAATTGTGCATTTGTGCGGTGAACACATCCACAATTCATCAGGAAAAATGTATTTTATTCATCTCAAACTAGAAAAAGCAATGGTAAAATCGACAGCAAATATGTTGCATTTGTGTGTATGACAATAATACACACTAGTGCATTCAGCATTTGCGTTTATTATGAATAGTGGGCATCAGCAAATAGTTTCTCCACCAAAGCAGAATTTCTGATTGTGTAACCAATCAAGACCAAAATCAGGTATTAAAAAAAAAAAACTTTCTAGGAGTCACTTTGGTCAAACTAAGAGACCGTGTGATGTTATCTGAAGTGACAGAGTCATGCAAATAACTGCAAGGGCAAACACCAAGAAAACAACCAGTGGCAACACTAAACTTGGGCCGTGATGACATCAAAAGTCAGAGTGCCAGAGTAGGTAAAATATGTTTATTTCATTGGATGTTAAACTAGGTTAGGGCCAGAGCAGTGTGTCTCTGTATAAACTACAGATAAAATAGAGATGATTCATTGCTTAACTTCCTCGACTTCTCTGTACGTCGTCCTCTATTCCCATCAGGGGTTGACACAGCAAGTCCGTTTATAGACCGTTTATCCCTCCGAACATCTATCCTCTTCATGTCCTCATGTGGTCATCTTCCTCTTTCTCTTGGACATCCAGCTCCACCCGTCTTCACATGTCCCCTGTCTCTCCTCTCCACATGTTGAAAATTGGTCTGCCCTGATCCTTACAATACTGTATGTCTCTTTTAGCTGGTGATGGTTTTATGATGTTTCATGAAACAGTGTCCTCATTTTCAGAGTCCACCAGATGGCACTCTCTGCTGTAAAATCTCAATGAACCCTCTAATCATTTTTAAACCAAGAGTGCCATCTACTGACCTCTGAAAATAAAAACACTGTTTCATAAAGCCTCATCAGCCCATCACTACATCTAACTTTTGTCTTTGTGTAAGAGCCACTATCGCTCAACAACGAAATGTGAAGTTTGAAAAGCTCATCAGAAGGTAAAGTCACTATCCACTGCACACCTAACCACTTGAACGGAGTGAGTTCCAAATGGCTCGTGCCGTTTACACCGACTTACCCTCATAGATGGCCTTGAACCCTGCTGAGCCAATTGTGTCATCTGACTGAAGATGCAACCACATCTGATTGGACAAGCTGACGATGAGGTCCGGCACACTGGAGCCAGTCAGTCTGAAATAAAATAAAATTGAGTCTGAAAAAAGTCACACATGTTATAGATGATAAAACAAAAACAAGTTTTCTGAAATTTTCGAAATTTGCCAAACCACATATAACCTACAAAAATACTATTTCAATGAAGGTGCAGTTGCTGATAACATCTACAGTACAATAATAAATAAGGACAAGGTTAAATACTGAAGAAGAAAAAAAGAAGAAAGAACGTGGGCACATTCAGTTTCACTATTCTTACAGAAAAACAAAGCTGTTTTGATGAGTAACGGCTGATATTTGACAGCATCTGTAGCACACCATTCATGACACAGTTTTATTGGGCAAATTTTGTTATGAAGCACATTTTCTGAACACAAAAAAACTATGTACATTTAGAGATGGAACCAAACAGTGTCTGAGAGTCTTGGCGTTGCAATAAAGGGGTAGTTTGAAGCGAATAGATTGTTTCTTCTATTTCTCTGTGTGCAATTGTGACACACTAGTGATGAAAATTCAACTGTAATTTGGCTATTTGTGCCGACACTCTCCCTTTTGGAAGACGTTCAACTCAAATTGCAGTCAATGCCTGGAAGTACATCCGTATTCAAAACCTTCTGTGTTGTGCGACATGTTTGTTTTTTTCATGGTGTTATTTTATATACAGTCTGTGAATGACCATGTTCACTGGGCACTATCTACCCCTCGAACAGTGGCTGGAGCCACTCATTAATATCAATATCTGGTCAAGTCTCTGGTCTCTTTCCAGCTGAAAAGCATCCAACAGCATCCCCATCTTGGATTCCTTTCCATCGAGAATAGCTGGCAGACGAGTGTGAATCCTCCCTGACTGACACCAGCAACTTGTATCCTTGATTTCATAATTACACTCATGAGACAGGCGGTTAATGGCCACAGTGAAGGGAGAAATTAAAGCTGATTAGGAAATGAAGACCCTGTTGTCTGCCGCAACTTAAAGTCTGCACCGCATCCATTTACCGCGGAGAGGCATTGCCACTAGCTTGAAAAGAATGGGGTTTTCAAGTGTTTGAAAATCTTCTGCTAACAATGCCCACCTGATATTTGGCCTGATATTTCGCCCTTTATCGGGGGTCTCTCAGTCAGTGGATCAGAATCTGATAGTGATGGCCTTGTAGAGATGGAAAAAAATCCCCAAGAAACAGCTGGCGGTCTTTGTCAAGTGTTGCTATGCATTCAAACATGGTCAGCTATTTATCAAGGTTGACACTAACCATCACCAAATAGCGTATACATGCCAAATCCTGCTCTATTTGAGCCTCAATGCTGACTTGCTGAATAGGTTGGAGATCAGCTAAACAAATGTGAAACCACATCAAATGCATTTTTGAGTTTTAATAACTGTAAATGGTAGTGGTTAAAGACTCATTAGAGCTCAGGAGACAGCATCTCCTGTTGCCATCTCAGCAGTTACTAATGCAGCCTGGTGAGCTTCTGCTCACATAAAACAAATAAACTGGTCCGAATATCACAAAAAAAAGCAATTTGCTTTGGTCAATAACTCTGAGAATCGTTGCTATAACTGCAGACACAACTGTACCTGGGAGAGATAACCAGCCTTGATTAACACGGACGATTAAATAACCCTTCAACTTGAAATCAAACATGAGGTGTAACCAACAAGAGCAGCAGCACTTACACGTAGAGCACCCGCCGAGTGTCTCCAATCTTTCCTCCATCTCCCACGGTGAGAGTGTCATATCCTCTTTCTAGATCGAACTCTTCAAACGACAGCTTGATCACCTGGGGAAGATGAAGCAAATTTGCAGAATCATGATTGTGTTAACAGTCAGGATGAGATGTGAGAGAAATAAAAAGCAACTCTTTAATTGCATTTTGAAGTTGCGTGACTAGCCATACTGAGTACACACCGACAAACAACATAACAGATATAAATGAGGGTAAAGATGCACACTGCTGCATTACATTTTGAAAAAGTGACCGTGCAACTTGCAGTTTAGCAAATAATATCCTTTCAAAGTCGGAGACTGACGACCCTGGCCTTTTGCAGAAGAGAAAAATAGCCCTGTCAATATCGACTTCTATTCAAGATTCAGCCTCATAAATAAGTCTGATGTTCCCAGAAAGCCCATTACCATCTTAATACATAACCACTCCTGCAGCTTCTGACCATTTTCAATCCACCCAAAATGGTAACAAATAATGGGAATAAGATGCAAAACAACTTTGTGAAGTATTAACTCCTGGCTCACGACAAATCACAGGGGCATTTAATATATTATTTGCTGCATTTTAATGTAATGTAAACTAGATTTTCACTTCAGACTGAAGGTTCAGATGGATTTTTGGTTCTAATTACATACATTTGGGTGTCTCTGAGAATCACATTAGACATAGCTGGAGATAAATCATAGATATTATTCAATGTTATCGAGGCCTTTGGCGCAGTCAGTCAACAGCAGTGTTAAAACTGTCAACTCCAGCCTCGACTATTTTCTAAGAACTGAATATATAAACACATGTCCCAGTTAGAAATGTATTCTTAAACTCAATAGTCCTGTTTTACAATTAACCTTTCAGATATATGGAACACGTAGAGAACCCGAAACAAAATCTGTTACCGTAGTTTGACAGAAATTAGATTTTTGTGCATAAGGTCTGATGTTTTGTGGAAAACGTGCCATAAAAATTGATCAAAATTGGACGAACCTTTACGATGGCATTCGGCTACGGAAGTGTTGCGTCAAACATTCAAGACTTACGATGAAGAAGTTCTACACTTGCACTTGCACGTAAACCGGAACTAATATGACTCAGCGTTAGGAACGGAGTTTGCGAGCGACGCACCTAAGGAGGACGAAAGACTTCACGTTTCAGATGAAGTTTGTTTACTTCCGGTGCGTAGCAGAAGCTCGCGCACGTCACCAAGCAAAACAGCTAATGCATGCGCTCCATTCACCGCGTAATCCAGGTAGTGCTGTCTGACAATGAGGGAACTAAATTTAAAATTTCTCTCAGCTCTTCGTCTGTAAGATGTTTACATCCATTAAAAATAATCCGACTTTAGCTGGAGTAATGCAGTAATTCGGTGGTCTGCGCCGCCATATAACCGTGATCCTGTGACAGGAGCGCACTGGAATCAATTTGGCTAAATTCTGAGTGCGCAAACAGCCGGAACATTACGGTAGCAATGAACCTGAGTGGTAGAAATGTCCGTAAAACGCTATATTAAAATAACAAAGCGGGTTATATGTGAATGCCTGCGTGAAATGTCCTTCCCGAGTAATTTCTTAATCCATGTAAATTATTCTAAAAAGTATTTCTTTTTACCTTTTGCATATTCATCAACAGTCTGTGCAAACTGAAAATATATTGGAAAAAATAGGGTTATTCATATTTGGTTGAGTTTAGAGTCATCTTTACTGTGTTGTTTAAAAATGTTTATGAACATGTGAGTACAGTACTTGTGGAGTATGTCTGTTTTGATAAATTGAAAAGAAAGTTATATAAACGACAAAGAAAATGTGAAAGTTTGGTCAAATTTTGGATGCATTTTACTTCATAGTCTACTTGTTAATTTGTTGTGTGGTTCGCAATGGATGTTTATAAAATTGAACTGTTCTTGAATTGAGTTTTTCACCTTGGTACCTGTATGAATTTGTAAGTCCAGCAATAGTGAGATCTATACTGAATATACGTATATATATTTTTCTAATTCATACACCTCTTGGGGGCCAAGATAGATCGTCTCTTGAGCTAGATGATCCTCTCAGTGAGGGAACAGCAAGCTGCTTGGTTGATGCTTTGTGGAGTGGGCGGGCTGCAGCTTCAGGTTGCACGAAGCGCAAATCTTGAAACAGATTTGGGCAGCTATCAAAAGAACATGGAGGAGTTGTGTTATGTGGGAGTAACCAAGAAGGTTGACACCACATGGAACCCATGAGGACATGTGCAATCAAAAATAAAAGGAGAATGGAAGAATAGTACGGACATTAAAAGTCAGATTCTTGCCTCCAACGTTTTGCCTTTCACCTTGGATTCCTTCACCTGCCCAATAGCTCCTTAGTAGAAGAAAAGAAGCACAACATGCTTCCTTCCAAAAAGTCCAAGGCAAGTGGCAAAACATGTCTTATCCCTGCTATATTGTCTTAGACGGCTCATGAAGTTGGAAGAGGCCGTTCTGCCTCTGTGCTTTCGCACCACACGGTATGAGAGGCAAACACCGTAGCATCTTACTGAGTCGACTGAAGTGGAAGCACTGAAGGGTCCCACAGCCTGGTTCATCAGCATGGATGCCCAGAACTGTTGAATACACCCAAATAGCTCCATTAAGAAGCACATTAAGAGCAGATTGCAACCCCAAACTCTACGAGATTAGCGTCTTTATTTGCAGAAAGAACACAAACAAAAGGCCCGAGCTACCGTGGAGGCAGAGCCGCTGCACACATACTGATCAACCTCCCGCCAGTTTTCACCCCTTCTTGTGATCAAGAAATACTTTTTTTTTGTCAAAATGTTTACTGTGAAAATAAACAAATTAGGAGCTGTGAAGGTGCTGTACACTTCACACTGTTTTATAGAAATCTGGAAATGTCAAGCCACAGAACAAACATGTTTATTTCCCGCTTGTTGGTCAGAATTACTATGTTGTAATTTAATTGAACAGTTTGCTCTCCAGACAACAGGGAACCTTTGTAAGTGCAGGAGTTCCTGGTCCACTGATCACACTGATGCACAAGACACATGGCAGCTAGGATGAGAACAACAACAACAAACATGGAGGAATCCCTGAACAAAAGCAAACAAAAGCATCTGTTTGCTTTGGTTCAGGGATGTTTTTCACCACACAATGGCCATGGTTTCTACTACTCTGAATGGACTTGAAATTCTTATAAAATTGAAATTGTTACACAAATATTTTCAGAGCTTTAGTTTAAATAAGGTCATATAAAAACTTGAATATAGACACCATCGTGACTCAGTGCTATTGTCAAACTGATGCAAAATAAACAATATTTTGTTGTTTAAATGTATGTATGGCTCCATCATTTGATTTACTAATATACCAAATTCATTCAAATTGAAAGAGGTGGCATCTTGTGGCAAATATTTTTGTACCATTAAACTGCGATTCAATAAGATTAAATAATCACAAATTCTCTAATGAACTGGACTATTTTTTTTAATCGAATCCCGCCCCTCCTATATTGTCACCAACACCAGCAAACCCTGCTGCTCTGGTTCATTCATACTATTTACATTTACATTTTTGTGGTTAATTATCCCACTATCGCTAAAGACTTCTCATTCATGAACCTCTTAATACAAGCTGTATTTCACGAGTAGTTCTTTCCATGAAAGCCAGTGCACGCTCAATAGTAAGAACAGTAGCAGCATGTAAGGGTGAACGCTCTTCAAAGGGATAAGTGAAGCGTTTTGAGGTCATTAGCAGGCAGCAGAGCAGATAAGAGCAGCTCAATAGGCTATTTAAACATTGTCAAGAGCACTGTGTAATCCAAACCTATGCTGATTCCCATCAGTCAGCCAATGGAATATCCTCGTGTGGAGTCAAGGTCTCCTCAGGGCACGAGCACAGCCCTGGAGATGGACACTTGTTAACCAGTCATTTCATTTCACTCATCGATGAGCTTGATGGAGGCTTTTAAAATAAACACATGCATAACGTTTCTCCAGCAGAGGAGCTCGACGCTGTACTTCATATCTACATTGTTTTAAGCTGGATCTGTGGTCTGTCACAGCGAGGGTGCCCTTATCTATGGGCATTCATTTTGGTTTACAACTATGTATCGTGTGTAATTGTCGCCGGTCGACTGGCAAGAAATTGATTTCTCTACATTTAAAAGGTTACTCCACGGGAAAGAGGCAGATGTGTTTTTTTTCTAGTCTTATTTAGCTCAAGGGCATTTCAGCAGGACAGGCTCCTCTTAGTAGGATTATTCAGACCCTCCGGTCACAGGGGCAGCCGATCCAACTGCGCTCGTCTCCGTTCATGGCTGCTTCAAAAAAGGAAGGTCTGATTCAAGTCCAGTCAAATGTCAATGTCTCCTCTCGCCTGAAGAAGCTGGGGAGGGGATGCCTTTTAATACACACTGAAACATTGTTTGTATCTCTGACCACCGGACACAAGCTTCCCCCTTTTGCAAAAATTTGAAAATTAAAATGTAATCTCCAAACTACAGTCTTTCCCAGAAATATCACTTTGATTCTACTACTAATACTAATACTAATACGAGCATGATGTAAATAACGCAAATGTGGCTGGTGGTTTTTCAAAACAAAAGACTTAATTCAAGGGTGGGCACTTTGGTGTAGGAAGTACCTGAGTTAAGGAGTGTACCATTTCTAAGGAGCAAAATCTTCCTTGAGCCTTGGTTTTGAGGAATGAGGTTGAGGGTTAAAGATTGAGGATGGAGGTTGAGGATTAAGGAAGGAATGGGAATTTACCCACAGTCTAAATGCAGGTGATTCCCAGACAAGACCAAATGGATTCTCTAACCTTCACCCCAGGACACCATTTTTTCCCATTTAGATTGTGTTGATCTGTTTATGGATGGATCAGAATCTATATTTTTTGAATGATGGGACGCAAATAAATTATGGTAATTTGCACGGCATAATTTCTTTAAAAAGTAATAATAATCATAAAAAAACAAATGTTTAAAAAACAAAAACATCTCTTTACGCTTTAGAAAATTTAACAAAAAGTGAAATAATCAGAACTGTTTAGTAAATTAATATCATTAGATGCTGACCATGAGTTCATGCTTATAAACTTCCCATTCACCCACTGATGTCAAAGCATCTCATGTAGGATGGAAAATATGTGACCAAATATACGTACATCTGGTGAACAAAATATCAAAGTAAAGGTTTTATTCGCAGCATAATAGAATAAAAAAAAATCAATTTAAATAAAGAGAGAAAAAAAGCCTGAGGCTAAACAGTGTTTTCAGAGTCATAAAGCGAAGTTAAATAATGAAAGTAATTCTGATATTATGGCATAATAATTTAATAATATGAAACATAAAAAATGAGATTAAAAAAAGACGATCGAATACAGAAAGAATTATGTATATATGGATGTATTGGATGGATGGATGATTATGTATATGGAGAAACTCAATGGAAGAAGTTCAATACTGTAGTTTAAGTTTGGGTCTTAGAAATATCAACGAGTCAATGTGGAGTGTAAAAAAAAAAATACTGTTCATTGTAGTGAAAAACCAAGACAAGAAAGTAATTGATAAAATAATTTGGTAAAGATAATTACTTTAGACCACCGTGCTGTTGTGAATACAGTACATGTTTAAGGTCAAATGTATTATCAGGCCCGCGATTATTGTCACACCCATAATTGTTAACGACATTTTGCTTTTATATTCCAATATTCAAAGCAGCATATTTTCCTTTCTTTCCTTTTTTATAATTAACCCGACGATCTAATACGACCGCTTGTTTTCCTTCTTGACTTGAGCTCTCAGAAGGTATTTGACATGACAAGAATACACAACATAATTACCGTCAACAATTAAATAAGCGAAGAGAACTCTGCCGCACTGCAGCTCCAGTTGTGTCCTTGTGTTTTGTTGTATTTTTCCCTTCAGCTTTTGTTTTGTTTTGGAGCGTTGTCAAGGAATATGACAAGTCCCACTGTTTGGAACAAATGTACCAGTCAACTCCAAAATAGACTTACAAGCCTGAAAGCCTGTAGGCTCTACCCTGCCAGTATCCAGATGTGCCATGTTTACGCTTTGCAGTGCTGCCCCAAAGTGACATTTGCTTTAAGTGGGAAGAGAGCAAATGGCTGCTGTCGGCTAAAATAACTCCCTTGTCGAGGCGTTACTGCACCTTCGAGTGCAGTTGACCTGTTGGCTGAACAGATTAGAAAAATAAACGGCACAGTATGTTTGAGCAACAGCTGTTTTGGAGCTCTAGTGCGTAGGGTTTTGTGATTAAACAGAGAAGTGATGGCTTGACAGCAGAACATGTCTCATTTGCTCAGAAATCTCAGCTCTAGCCAAGTTTAAAATCAGGACCAACATGTAAATGGTTCGATTTTGTGACGCGCACAGTCAACTGACTGAGTCAACAGGAGCAAGGCAGCGCTGCCCAGCTCATAGCCCAGCAAATGAATCGCAACAGAATGTTCAAGGTGGATTTTGGAAGTGGAGACAGTGTAACCAGAGATGCAACAAGCTACAGCGAGAAACGTAGGCAATTGCCGAGGGCTTATAGCCGAAGGGGCCCCCCAAAATTGGCAGACATCAGTCCGCATGAGTGATTAACCAGTAGATGTGACAGTGAAAACAACCCTGAAATGGCCCACGTGGATCCACTTCAGAGCTGTTGCTCATGGCTCGGGGGCCCACAGAGAGTCCTGATAGCAATATTGCTCAATATCAACGAAGCTATTTGAAAGCTGAAGATGCTACAAAAAGCAAGATCCAGCCGAAGCAAAGTTGGAGTCAGACAAAAGTATTCAAGAAGGCGGTAAAGCTTTGATCAACAACTAAGACAACAGCTCCTGATGCTGGCGTAAATGTAGACGCGCCACATGCTTCCAGACTGAACACAGCGGTGTAAACAGAGGGTTGCTTTGCAAGTGAAAACAGAGAAATGCTGTGAAATCCGAGAACTGTCACGTTGCAGACTGCAGTAGAGTGAAATCTGTTCCGATGCAGAGATATCAGTAAACAATTAGAGCTTGCCATTCATTTAGTCAGCGTCTAACTTGCCATGTGTTGTTGCCATGTTGGACGTTCTCCCTCTGGTTAAATATATTAGATCACTGCATGTAATAATGGTAATTTATTGATCTCTGCTCTTTGAAAAATTACTGGAATTAAAATCTGTTTCAAACAGTGCAGCGTTGCAGAATATTTAACGTGCCAAATGAAGATTGCTGCATAGATGAGTGGAGTCAGCGGCACGAGTTTGAAAATTGAATGTAGAAAAAGACAAAAATCAGATTACAACCTTAGTGTCAACAAAGGCTCCCCATATAAATGGCCATATTGTGGGGATGTGTTTTATGCAATCCGATATGAGAAAATGCATAAAGCTGTTTAATCCAGTCTGATACTTCCCAGCCAGAGGCATTTCTTGACATTGAAAAAGAATGGTTGGGGTTAAGTTGAAGATTCCAGGGTAGGGAGAATGTGCCGTGACGGTCATAACTGTGATAGACAAGTAAAATTCAATTACAGATTTAAGGCCCGTTTATGGTCTCTACGTACAAAATTGTACCCATTCCTTTCAAACATGCTTCCATGCCTTCTTTTCTTCTATGGTTCACCAACATATCCTCCAGGGGGAGCAGCCTACAGTCAAAAGTTCACCACAACGGCAAACTCCAAAACAAACATGGCGACTGTGGAAGAAGTATTGATCATGTAGCTCTTGCACAAAACAATAAACGGAGGCAGTACTGTAGGAGGACGGAGAATTGTTATGTCTTCTCTGTGTCTCATTTGAGCTATATATTGGGTAGTAAAAGAAACACTGCCCCCCACGGTTTCTGGTGGTATTGCTCTGTTTGGTCCGTTCAGAAATATTCAGAAATAACGACAAAATGTACGCAGAGCACAGACAGAAGGCTCTGCCCGTACCCAGATCCATATGGAACATTGAGCATAAATGGGCCTGAAGAGCGGAATCTTCCAGATCGCCATCGCATGACACCAGCCACTTTTGAGAAATGTGGTTCAGTGAAGCGCTAAAGCGTCAGAAGCAATGTTCCCTCAAATTTGTCATGCGTCTGAACAAACACACAAACTCTCTGAGCGGTCGCCTGGACCAAATTGAGCGGTATATATATATATATATATATATATATATATATATATATAAAATTTTGTCCACTGGAGGCCACCGTATTCTGTGACCGCTTGTCATGGAACTGTGAGCCTGTGTGGATCAGGCTAAAATGAAGAAGGAACAGGTTTCTTTTACTGACTACACTGTTAATTCCCTCACCTGACTAGCATGTAGTCTCTGTGTATTGTCTGAAATCTGCGATGCAACAATTCTCTCTCTCTCGTTTCTCTCTCCTGTGTGTAACTCCGCCGCCCAATTGGCTCCGTGCATGCGCACATTTTGACCAATCACGAGTGTCTTAAAGAGGAATCAGCTCTTAAACATCAGCCAGCTCCAATAGTTCACTTCAAATAGCAGCTCTTCTAGTTGCTGTTCACCCCATTGTGTATGTAGCGATGTCAGAAGCCTTGTAGTCCGGAAACTGCGGTAATTTATACTCAATTCAGGGTGAATTTTTGTTGCGCTGAGATCGTATCAGCTGTGCGCAATTGCACGCGCGCACGCAGCTTCGAGGAAACATTGGTCAGTAGGCAAACTATTCAAGTGAAATACATATGTTCTGGTCTGGTCTTAGTGTTGGTCTGGATTTAAAACCTACGGATCAAGTTAGTCCTAAACCTTACTTTTTTCAAAGAAAAAGAAAAAAAAACTTTCAGTAGAGTCATTGACAAACTTTGATCATCACAATAGATGACCCACTGTTGTCTTCCTCACACAAATATCAGCTCAGTTTGGGCCATTACCGAAGATTTCAGCTAATCGACCGGCGGGACGAGAGAGACACTTATTGACACTGGCTCACTGAATTGTTCACTGTGATGGGTTCACAGTCCATATGCTGTTTCTGAGTCAACAGACTGTAAAGCCCATCATTAGGCACAATTATCCAAGGTCACCTGCTAGCTAGTGTTAATTTTAGCACCTCAACTTGGGTCAAAAATAGCTTCCGAGCATCGTCTGTTTTCATCCCACTTTATCCAGTCTGGACTATACGATCGCTTGTGTCCCCAGTTGGCCCTGATCTCTGTGTTTGCTATTAACTCGGTCTCGGTCTTGAGCTGCTGTTCATATTATTTCATCCTGTTCCCTGTAATGCGTGGGATCTTTTGGAGTGTTGTTGAGTCCTTGTATGCCCTCTATTTTAATGCATTTTTTCCCTAACAAATGCACTTATGGAATGTTTATTCATCCATTATGTATGTATCATTATGAATGGTGCGGTGCCAGAGGGAAACCAGAGAGTCTGGAGGAAAAGCCTTGCGAGAATGAGGAGGGAAATAACCTTTGTCTTCATGAGTCAATCTTGACTTGAACCAGAGTTTATAAGCAGCAGAAGATCAGGATTCTAATGATAGCTGTAGAAAAAATGATAATGGAGGAACGAATACATATGATCATGCAACAGGAAAAAAAAAACTTTTGACTTGAGCAGACTTTGCTGCTATAGAAGCTTTTGTATTTACTGTGAACATGGTGCTGACTTCCACACAGAGAGCTCGAGAATAAAACTTCAGCGTCGACTGCCAAAATAATTGGCATTCCATAAAAAACTTGCCCTTTCTGAAACCCTGCAGAGAGACAAAGAATTGCTATGGAATTGTTCAAGGGGGCGTTGCATTCTTGAACAACGCTTCTCAAAACTTTCTTGTTCAAAAGTAGTCACTCCTCACATTAGCAACCTGTAATCATCAGCAAGACATCTACGTTTATGGAGTCAATGGAAAATGTCACCTGGGCCACAAGAGCTCCAACGAAACAAAGAAAACAAAAGCACTCAAGGTGGAGTTTTCCAATATTCAGTCAGACCATGAGTGATTGTTCTGCTCAACCAACCATGCAAGCTACTCATCGCCTTTTATAACTGTTGCACAAACCAAACTTAAAAACTGACTCTCTGTTTAAAATCATTGATGGGTGAAACAACGTGGAATTGAAGCCATGGAATCAAAAGGTGTGAGTAACAGGAGATGAAAAGAAAAAGTTGCCTATGGAGAAGTCTTAACTGTCGGTCATCTACCCTGTACCTTGATTCTTTATTCACTAGAGCAGTGTTTTCAACCTCTTTTTTGTTCAATGAAACACTCCGGCAAAGGAACCTGCTCCAAAGAACAATTGTGCTTATTAGTCTTCATGAAAATCCCCTTTAATTTGTGAAAAATTGTAGCTACTGACACGCTGCTATTTTGGCAGGCTAGTTGCAGAACAGCTACAGTTTAAAAATGTCTCCAGAAGGGAGACATATATATATATATATATATATATATATATATATATATATATATATATATATATATATATATATATATCCAAGGAAGACAACGGTGAGTCATCTATTGTGTGAGATCACTGATCTGAACAAAGTTTGCCAATGACTCCACTAAAAGTCTCTGAAAAAAGTCTGATTTAGAACTAACTTGATACGTAGGTTTTGAATCCAGACTAACACTAAGTCCAGACCTCCTATGGCAGAATATATGGACATGTGTATTAGTCTTTCAATTGAATATTTTGCCTTCTGACCAATGTTTCCTCGAAGCTGCGTGCGCGTGTGCAATTGCGCACAGCTGATACGATCTCAGCGCACAAAAATATCTACACTGTGCAACAAAAATTCACCCTGAATTGAATATAAATTACCGCAATAAGTTTCATTCCCAGACACATCTTTTACATTACATTTTACATTCTTTGCCTCAGCTTCCTTTATAACTACAGTTATTCTGTCTCTCTTCATATTTTGAAGCGCATTTGTTCGGTTCTGCATTTAGTTTTGCGGCAACTTCATAACCACAAAGCTAACGTTGATAGTGTGAATGTTAATAAAGTTTTCAAAGTGAGACGTCACATTAGCCGTGGAGCCAAATGAGGCTTGTCAGAGACTGTGGCGGTAATGCCACAGTGGTGTGTGGCACTGTAGCGGACTTCCACTCCAAATTAGTGACTGTTGTATTTTTTTTACGGAGCTCCAAAACTCACCACTTCCAGGTTGATCGTTCGGACCGGAAAAGTGACGTAAATGTGGTGTGTTGGGTTTCAACCCTCACACATGCAAGTGTGAAGCTAAAGACTTTACATCTTGTTGGTAGTTTTAACTCTGTTGATTCGCTCCGCTCAGCTTCTGACAAAAAAATGAAAGCTCCGCGTGACTTCACCTCCACTCCTCCATCTACTCACTGGGGTCACATTATGGTGCTCCGACTTCATGTATTACAACCATCTTGGGCGATAAACATGGGAACACCATACAACATATAAGCTACTAACATATCAGTAACATGTTCTTATTTTCTCAGTGTCTATAAAGTTTTAGCAACAAAATCTAAGTGCAATTCAGCACTCTACTGTTACCTTCTGCCTTTTGTCTTGGCAGCCCCTCACAAAAGTCTCTCTATATAATGTGGCCCTTAAGGAAATTTAACTGCCCACCTCTGCTCTACATTAAAGTCGACTGGGAATATTGCCCAACACATCCACAGTCTCTTGTCTCTGCACGTTCAAACCCTAGTGTCTGCCCAACTTTGACCCCACATCTCTGATATACTTCTGATCTTGTACTGTTCAGTGATTCCAAATGGACAAATGACCATCACCAACTCTCCAATATATGACTGCGCTTCTGGTCTTTTTGTCAAATTTTGTTTGTTTATCAAAGAAAAATAAACAGTTTTGCACCATGATGTCGCGTGATCATCCGAGACAGTGTTTGGGTCTGAATCCAAGAGGTCACACATTAATGTACGTGGGATGTTGGAGCAACTGCGAGAGCAGGTTACAGGTATCAGCCATCACCTATATTCTTCCAGATGTGTTTATTGTTGTTTTTTTAAAAAAGGGAAACTTTAATTTGTATCCCTTCTGTTGCCAGCATTTGCCCTTAGCCCTGCACTGACTAGTTCAACCACAGACTTCTGCCTACATCAGCTGCTGCAGTGTCACACTTCAAGAGCTGTGATTAGAAATAAATGTCAAAGGTTCCTGGAGTATAGTGAGCAAAGCTGCTGACTCAGGATTTGATCCCAGCAGGACATATTAGCCACCAAGTCTGAGGAAGATTAAAACTTTCTGAAAAGTCATATTTTTAGGTCTTGCTTGATTTGTTTGTCTGGAGGAGCCCTTTCACACCAACTCAGTTCTGGAACTGCTGCTGTTCAGACTGGTGTAAGAGGAACTAATGTGGGAGGCTTTAAATACTCAGGCAGAAGCAAGGAACACACTAGCAAAATAACAAGTCGCTCCAATATTTTGCCATCATCTGTTGCTTTTCTGGGACTATTTGTTGTCATCCAACGTGTGCGACGACTTTTAATGTTGAGGGGGCATCGACGAATGGGTTGGATGCATGTGGTATGCGACAAGGGAGTGTGCATAGGCTGATACGTTTTGGGTTCATTTGATGTCTCACACCAGCAAGATAAGAGGATATTTATTTATTTATATTTATTTATATTTTATTTAATACAATTTCCAGTACGCCTTAGAATCTGACACGCCAATTGATGATGTCATGGTTAGCCACTGACCAACTTTCCACTTCCACAACAGTTCATTTCTCTGTCTGAACACTCCTGTTGGTTCAAAATTGTCTATGTTTAAGCAGCGGGGGAGACTGGGAGATGGCTCAATCCTATCCCTGACCACTTTTCTAGGTCACCCTACGTTTACCACAGATGTATGGTACACACACGCTATGCTTTACATTGTAAGCATTTACAAGAACAGAGGACAAATCAAGTATTAGAACACATCTTAAAAGAGTTCTATTTGTAACAGTGAGTCATTCGGTATTTTGACTCAAGATTCCTCAGATATAGAATATAGATTCTAAAGTTAAAACTTTGCATGATACATGATCAAAAAAAAAAAAAGAGCCCTTTAATATGCATAAAGTGTCTTGAGCAAAAACGTCTGATATGCTTAATTAACTGAAAACCCCTGCTATGTCTTATCACTATCAGAGTCATGGGACGTGAAATCTATTTGTTCTGTAACAGCAGGAGTTTTCCTCGACAGTCATTTAAACAGATCAAAATAACCCTTCGACGTGCCTTAACTCTGTTAGCAGGTGAAACGATTGTTTCCAGCAGTAGTCGACAGGTGTTCTTTTATTGTGTTTATTGCTTGTTTTTTCTCCCGAGGAATTACTTCTAATAATAAGTCTAAAGTTTGAGTGTAAAACTGGCAAAAGGCGCAAACATTTCCAAATGAGAAGGCATCACAAGTTCGTCATGTGTATGGGATTATTTTAGCATTTGGGAAACCACCACCATCGAAGATCGGACCGAATCGCACCCCCGCTGCCCATCCCATTCATTATTTAAATAGCCACCTGTGTGTGCGGATGGTGAAACACTCACTACTTCTTGTTACTATGCTTAAGCCAGTTTGTGTTTTCAGGCCAGATTTATGGCCACTTTGCACAAGAAACATTTGTGTCAGACTGTTCAATTGTTCAATTTCACATCATCGTGCAGATCAAAAAAAGCTGTTTTTTTATCCCGTCGTCCTGAATGTAAATGCGTCAGGACATCTATGCAGATGATTATGCGCAGTTCTGCTGCCCTTATCCGTCATTATCAATCACAGATGTCATTGATCAGCGTGTATTGTCACGCTCTCTGCTGAAAAGCCTCATGCTGTTCATCACATCTCTTCCCATGCAGGATGGTTGAACAAGTTAGCATCATGTCAATAACGATTTCTTTTGGGGTTTTTTCCAGTGAAGAAGCAAAGGACATTCCTGAGAGCCGATCAGCAGTGGAAGACCATGGCACCCTATGTACGTAACTCCATGGAAGACTGTCATCCATATACAGAAAAGACCCTTTTGGCTGCCATGGATACAGTAGGTGATGATATAACAACATAGGACACTCTTTCCAAACAGAATCGTAACAGAAGATATTTGTAATGTGGATGAGAATTTGTGGCCCAACAGACCACAATGTCGCATAATTCCTCCCGCACTGGATATACAGTGTTCCCAAAAGAGACAGCCACAATTCATATTTCTAACTCCTTTCTTCATCCAGTGCTGTGCTGTCTTTTCATGTTTGCATCACCTCGTCTGCACCATGGGACGGGCACATTTGTCGCCACAGTTATCTACATTTGTGAGACGGACAAAGGATTTTCCGTGAGAGACTGGCCTTTGCAGGTAATCGATGGTGATTTATTCGTACAAATTGTTTCGAGGAGTGCACTTGCTGTTTCGTAAATGTTGAGGACAATTTACGGAATGCACCAGACTAATTGGGAAAAAGTGTAGAGTGCCCAGATAAAAACTCGTGTTGATGCTGATTCATATAAATAACACGACTCTAGAGGTCACATTTTTGGTAACCAAGATAACATCAAGAGGAGCAGACTGAAGGAATCTGAAATGTCCATGTAAAATGTCACGTAAAGGGGACCTAACATGCCGATTCAAGAGTCTTTTAAAATGATATCGGAACCCGATGGAACACAGCAGTATGGTTCTTATTTGCATAAAACCTTTTGATATACTTACATGGGAAAATGTACATAAACCCCGGGCATCGTAAACGCTTCGTTTAGCGGGACTTGAAATCTTGTTTTCTCAACAATGCCCATTCTTCTGACAGCTGCCATCGGGGATGCCTCCCACACGAAAACTCCTCAGTAAAAACATGGCACTCTCAGTTGCACTATACACTGTTGGAACGGTTTTGTTGTTACAACCATCCTCTCAGCATAGTGTTTCAGCAGTGCTGAGTCATGCATGACAAACCTATAAAGTGGACAGATACGGAAATCACACTTATAAACTCCTCTAAAAATGTCTAAAACGTGCTGTACACCCTTGAGACTTAACATTAAAGAATTTACTTAAATAAATAATTTGCTGCGCATACTAGTGACTGGGGCCCTGTGACTTACGTGTTCAAAGAATCGTTGACAGAATCAGGGAAGGCGGATTAAAACGGATTCTACTGTTGAAGATGACAGAAATTTGACGTAATGTGGCTGATAAACTGTTTTTGTGACTTCAGAGAAAAGCTAGTCGGGCATAGTGTGCCCACTACGGTACTGTCACAGAGAGAACTCGACCAACTGTTCACACATCCCATCCTCATTCCCATGGCATACTATGTTGATGTTGGGAAAGTGGAGATATGTGTCTTATACCTATGAAAAAGGAAGCCTTCAGTGTAAAATGTTATGCATATGTGTGTCAATCGAATGAAAGAATGGTTACCTTCCGTAGCATTCCAGGCAGGGCGGCATAGATTGTGTGTTCCGCCTCATTTGTCGGGGTAGAGAAAAAAAAACTGATGCAAAAGGCAACTTTACGAACATCAATACAGTGGTACCTCGGTTTTTGAACGTCCCGGAATTCGAACAAATCGGAGTTCGAACAAAAATTTCGAGATTTTTTTGCTTCGGATTTCGAACGAAAATCCAGAACTCGAACGCCCCCGAAAAAAGCCGGTAAAAACATAACGTGCGCGGACCCATCAGCTGACCCATGACGCGCTTTGTTATTGTGTATAACGCAGTCTCTGTATGCAGACGTGTCCCGTTAGCTCCATTTACTGACTGTTTTTTCTTCATATTGAGGTGTAAAACCTTTTCTGTCTCCACACTGGACCGTGGTAGAGTGTCACAGGGGAGGTGCTGGAGCGCTCACTCCAGGGTTTGATGTCCTGTTGTGGGCTGGAGCTGGGACAGGGATGAGGCGAGTCTGGGACAGAGCGTGACTTGGTTTATGACTTTGTCACAGCCAAACTGCACAGAAGCGCACATTCAGAGCTGGACACGCACCGGGCACCTCTTCACTTCTGGAGAGACGTCACTCACTCGGCAACCCCTCCCACATGCAGCGGCCACACACATAGAGGAACAGCGCACCTGCAGCAGACACTCTACATTCACTCCACGATTCACGGTTTCGAACAACTCGCTTCTGAAACGGATTGTGGACGAGATCACAGAAGGGGACTGTCGACGCGGTCAAAAATAATATGTGAGTATGTTCGATACACCTTAAGCTTACAGCCGCTTACATCCTTTGCCATGTTTCGTTCACAAGATTTCTGATTGGGGAGGGATAGATGACGCAATAACTTCAAAAGTGTCATCATGATGAGGGACGAATAGCATCAGGAAGACTGACAGATGAGGTTAGGCAGGAATCTTCAAGGACCATGACGCTTGCTAATGATCCAGTGATCTGCTGTGAGGGTACGAGCTGGCGAGATGATGGATGAAGTTCAGGAGAGCCAAGAAAGAATATGAGTGTCGAGTAGAGCGAGGCAAGAGTCAGAAAATGAGGGAGGAGAGGAAGTGAAATATTTAGAAACAGTCATACAGAGTCATGGTCAGATATTAAGAGAAGTGATGCTGCATTGTCTAGAAACAGGACAGGAAGCAGAGTCAGAAGAGTCAGAGTTGAAGATGCTCTGGTTTTCATTGGGAGTGACAAGAAAGGAATGGTAACTCAGAGGCTCATGTAGATAAGTTTGGAGACAAAGTAGCAACACCTGACGGGAAACAGCGAAAGACAAAGAAGAGGATTTAATGAGCATTTCCCTCATTCTTCACTTCACCGTGTCTTGACTGCCAAGTTGAAACTAATGAATAAAAAATTGGGAAGCTGTCGCTCCTTGTGTTAACAGAGTGTGTAAATGTAAACCCTCCTGTTATTCTCTAAATAAATTAAAAAGAGAAAATACCCGAGATTCCAAGCCAGTGAGCTTATCATGATGGACAATTTTTGTCCTCCTGGATTTGTGAGCCTTTGAGGATGAAAAGGAGCGATAAAGAGCTGAGAGGACGAACAGGCCGTGCAACCCTACTTTTCATTTTAAACATTCACCTGGCTGCACCACATCAGTCTCCCATCTTCAAAAATCTGTGGCTTGGCATGAAGCCCCCAAGGCACTGAATTAAACAGCTACTATTGAAGACCTCTGGCATCCACTCCGCCCCCCCACCGAAAAAAAGGAGAGGAATGAATGGCTTGCATGCCATGGTGACGCTAATCCCCATCAATTTTACATATTATTGTTCTGACCTCAGCATAAATGACGAAGAGGCTTGACCTGGCCAACGGCCACAAGGTGACAAGCAGAGACCTGATTTAGCTGCAGGTACATCACGTCTCACAAAACTCTTTATACACAATATTGCACTTTCTTAGGCTTTTGGCGATGACTCTTCTCTCCGACACAAACAACCCATGAGCTTAGGGGCCAGAAACACAATCACGACCGAATCAAACCCGCCGGTGAGGTTGTTTAAACTAGTTTGAGCTGAAGAAAACACTAAAATCCAAACATTTTAGAGGCGTATACATCAGGAAAGTAAAAAATATAGACATTTTCAATTACATTCATCCTCGGCCAATAACTTTACTTCATGGCCTCGAATAAATACACACTCGCGAGCCTGAAAAAGCTAATGAGTTAGACTGGTGAAGTGTTGAAACTTTTTATTGACACTAAGAAAAGAGACCGGTCTTGCATGAAAATGTGAGGGGAAAGTTACAGCTACACATTTATATATTCATTTGTTTTCAGTAACATGTCAAACTTGTTTGGGTCTATGTATGTTTACGTGTGTTTGTTGAGATGAAGACCAAAGAAACTACTACTAAAGAAATATTTCTATGTGTCACATGATGCTTTGGTGGGTTTTCTCTGGATAGCAATTATTACTCCCAGAGTCAAAACCAAAATCATGAGACTCTCCGTCGTGCATAGCTAGCACCTTCCATGTGACCTGCATGACCAATCAGAATTGAGTAGGTGTTGGGAAGCATGTGAAGCATTAGAGCTATAAGATTATAAATAATGGTGAGTAAACAGTCTGGCTGGAGATGAATGTGAAATCTATATGACGATAAAGTGCATGTTTAAATCCTGCTGACATTGCATGAACGCTCAAAAGCCTGAATGATATCTTATATATACTGCATGAGTCAGGAAATGGGACTCTACAGATTGGTTTTTCAAAAGTGAAAAGTGAAAACTCACCTTCCCAGGGTCCATCGCGGTGATGACCCAAACACAGTGAGCGTTGTTTTCATACTGGACTGGGTAGTTCGGAGAGGTTATCACGCCTTTGGGTCCCCTCAGATTGCTGCCACAGGTGCGGGCTGTGTGGAAAACAGAAAGGAAAATGTCATCAAAAGGCCAAATATTAAACAGACTTTCATTAGGTATACAGCAATAGGAAAATAACTGAGAACACAGGCCACATTAAAACACATTCTATACAGGATATAAATCTGGAAAAGTATTTGGCAGCTCTGAGAAGAATCAAATGAAACTTGAAATCATGTTGAAAGGCAACTTAAGCCAAAGTTGCTGACAGCACGTCCTGACTTTTCAAGCGTACGTTGGTGGTGTTTCTTCTCTGGTTCATTTCAGTGTTCAATGTGACATTAAAAAGGAAAACTTAGTTTGTAGTTGTACTTCTTTGAGCACCTTTCCTGTAGAAGACTGATCTTTAACTTAGGTATATTGTGTGAAAATATATTCAACATCAATGGGCCACGAGTTAAATTTTCAGTCGTCTTTCTTTGATGGACGTTCCATCATTCCACTAACAGATTAACAATGGCTTACTTAATATAAGATGCTTCATGGTACCTAATACAGTGACAGCCTCAGCGCACCAAAACCTGAAACGAAAATGTGGCGGTCAACTCCCCCTGTATTTGTTCAATGAAAACCATGCAAATAATTTCAAGTCACAAAGCGACGGAGACATGTTATATATCATATCCTGTTCATGAAAAGTGCGTTTTTATGATCATGAATTTACCTCTCTCACTGCTCACTGCTACAGTAGTCATTTCACTGTGTTGCTTTTTTTAAAGAGTTTAACAAAATAAACAAGACATCATCTGGAGTGACGAAGTGTGTAACTCCATCTGGCTGTCTGATGGATAAGTGTGGTGGTTGCCAGGAGAATTGGGAAAACCAAACGTGTGGAGTGATGGTTGCGAGGTAGTCGCACTTCAGCCCTCAGTTCCAGTGGACGGTACAAGGGAAGACCCCTTCCAGTTCCGGCGCCCAGAGCAAGGCTTACAGTGTGAAGCCATGGATGAGAGAGTATGGTGTGGACGATCTTGACTGATCCCAACCTGATGAAACACCTTTGAGATGTTTGAGAGTGAGAAGACCCAGGCCATCATCTGGAAGGCCCATCCAAAAGTCCCATGGAGATGCAGTACTCACTAAACCTCGCGGATAGCCTTCCCAGAAAAAAATATAAGAAGCTGTTAAAGTCAGCCAATAACTTTATGACACAGTTCTTGTGGTGGTTTCAAAATATAACAGGGCCTCAGGATAGAACCCCATATATAATACAGGTCTCAAAGTGTAAGATACAGGTAACATAAAGGTGAATCTCTCCCTCCAGAAGGCAAATAAATCTAAACTTAAGTTTGTTATTTTGTTTACTTGGCCATCTAAGAGCTGATGTAGCATTTGACGGGTTTGCATTCTTCTGAATCATTTAACCTGTGTAACCTATTTAACATATTCATGTGTTTCTTCTGTATCCACATGTCCACAACTTTTGGAGAAAATGGCTTTATATCCATTCAGATATTTACCCCCTTATTTCTAAACAAATGTATGTAGTAACAATATATATATATATATATATATATATATATATATATATATATATATATATATATATATATATATATATATATATATATATATATATATAGTTACTACATACATTTGTTTAGAAATATATATATGTCCACAACTTTTGGAGAAAATGGCTTTATATCCATTCAGATATTTACCCCCTTATTTCTAAACAAATGTATGTAGTATATATATATATATATATATATATATATATATATATATATATATATATATGCAGTTTTTCTTTCTGCGTTTCTTGCATTAAAGCAGACACAAATCCACTTCAGTGTATTCTATGGTACTTTTACCTACCTAGTTATATGCCCTTTATCAGGAGGACTCTCCGGCACGCGAGAACAAATATGAGTTTCAGTTGGAAGGCTACCATGAATAAATACAGATGACTGACGGAAGCAGGTACGAACTAGCAGAATAAGAGATGAGGTCATTTTGTAAAATGAAGAGAAATGAAAGTGAAGAGGGAGGGCGAAGGGGAAGCGGGAGAAAGCAGCAGAGGACAGCAGAAAGAGAGAGAGCGCCAGAGAAGAGGACCTCAGATGACTGATCTGCCTGTTAATTAGAAAAGAGAGCTGAAACACACAGAGGTGCACACACACACACACGCGCGCACGCGCATGCGGAAGCACATGAATTCCTCCCAGAGACCTGCTTCTAATTAACAGTTGCATCTCTGCAGAGGGTAGTAAGCTCATGGGTTTGAGTCCCGGGAGAGTGATTACAGCGGAAAGACACAATAGACCGCGGTTACGTTAGAGGAATTTTTGACCTCGGCCCTGCCGACTTGTTTGTCTGTATCAACCTATTGATTCTCCTCCTCTTCCTCTCCGTCTTTATCACGCTGTTCTATAGCGTCCCACATGTAACACCCAGCCAATAAAGCAGATATATATATATATATATATAAATATATATAGGTCGCTGCGCTGCATGTACCCTTGACAGAGGCTTAATGGCGCTATTTGACTCAATAATAACAGCAGGAGAAGAATGATTTTATCCGAGAATTTAAAGCCCATTTATATATCTATAAACCCACGTAGTCATCCATGAAATAAACCATTTATTTTATTTAAAAAAAAGGGGTAAGGGCATGTATTAACTGACTCAGTTCTTATTTTCTTTCAATTCACAGATTGAAGTGCCGCCAAGGCTCGGCCTTTTCTCGGTGTATATCTCAGAAATAAACTCGCAAACTGCCGTTTCCTGACAACAGTGCAGCGCATCATATAGACAGGGAGTCACATATGGACCCACAAACACACACGCACTCACACACACAAAGACACATGCTATAATACAATATGACAGGAACCCTACAGTTTGCGTCGCAGCACAGGGACTGCCTGTCCGTCACGCAAACTTAGCTAAAGGAAAACGGTGCAACAGCTAAAGGGTGTGTGACACTGTCCACTGGATGCTGTCAGGATATGTGCGTGCGCGCACAAGTGTCATCTCTCCGTGTGTGCTTGCTGTCTTCTGCACTCAATGCAAAACAGGAATTTTTGGACTACTGTAAAATGCCTGGAACTTTGCAGATTTTTCCACAGACCTACTTTAAAAACCATCAGAAATACTTCTGCAAAGTCAAATAAACTGGCTCAAATTTGGAGCGTGTGCTATACACTACGATAAAGTATAGCTACTTTCTGGTACTGATAGCCAGCGCTGCCACAGTTACTTTGAAAAATCTACTACTGATTACTCCCTCAAAATAGTAACTAAAGTAACTAAGTTAGATTACAAGTTACTTGTCAAGTTACATTTGGCAGCCGACTACAGCTCTCATTGTCTAAACAATGTCAATTTTGAGGTTGGAGTTCTTGGAGGTCCAGTGTTTTTCCATGTTTGGGGTCATTTTTTTAGTGCAATCTCAGTGATATGAATGTAGAGTCAATCTTTTGCTTTGACACACTCTAACCCATTGGACCCAGTCACAAAAAGCAACACGTATGAAAACGAAACAAAGTGATATATTGCCATTTATATAATAAAATGTAGGGAATGCCCCATTATTTTTATTATTATTTTACTCTTTTGATTTTTTTAAACTACAAGGCAGACGTTTAAGTCTCAGTGTGTCACATCTCCTGTTGGCCACCTGGAGGCAGCAGTTGCACTTCAGTGGCTGCTGTTACTCACCTCAACACTCCGTCATGCCGGAGGATCATTTTATTTCAGATTTTTGAGAGAAAATGCAACATCAGTACATCACATCAGTACTGTTTCTTCTCGCATTAAAGAAAAAAAAAGTCTATAAAAGTCTAAAAATCTATCATACGTGTCGTTTAACTTTACCAAGAGGTTTAAAAAACAGAGTCAGCACTCATTTCGCTGTCTTTAACCAGTGATTTCTGTGCGTTGGTGGACCCTGCCGGGTTAATACAGTCATCTATAGCAGACACTAATTCAAAGTAGTATCTCTCTCCACACGTCTGTTATTTACTGCCGTGTGTTGGAAACGTGACTGGCGTGTCCCGCACATGACGTCATGCCCAAAGACGCAGCTGTAGAAAGCGGATGGTAATATTTCGCTTCCCGACAATGTAAGTGACGCCAGTAGTAACAGTCAGTAGTAACGCCACGGTGACTTAGATAAGTAACTTTAATTTGATCACTTTGTTTGAAATAGAAACGCGTTAGATAGACTGTTCCAGAAAAAGGTTGTGATATACTGAGTAATGCGTTACTGGCATCACTGCTGATAGCTCCACATACTCAGCGGCAGACGTAAAGGAAAAGCTTCATGAAGCTTCATCACTATCAATAGGTGAAGTAAAGTGGAGTTCATGTTATAGTACCAGCGGGGGACCAAGTCAAATAAAAAAACTTACTTCTGCAGATGGGTCTGTGGTCACTCCAGGCCGCCAGGGTGTCAGTCACCCTTTGACAGGTGATGCTCTTCGATCCTTGAAGTACATAACTGTCATCGCAGCTAAACTGGACGCTGGAGCCGATCCTGTTGAAGAAGACACAAGAGTGTTTGACACAAATGGTCAGATGAGTGAGGGGGTTTATTTCAGGGCCCAGCTTTTGAATGCATTTTTGTTGTGGAAATTCTTGCCACCAACACCCACTGTTTAGCCACAGAAGGAGCAAATCCAGCCATCAGAGCGACAAGTCGGCATGACGCCGCGTCTGTAAAGCTTAATGTCTCCACCCTGCTGATAGACACGGTCCACCACCTGGACCAACATTTGCCACGCAGAGTTGTGGTTGTTTGCGGGCTCCACCCTGTTGCTAAACACTGAAGAGCCGCGGAGATTGGCTATATCTTCGAGTTAGTGCCGTGGTCACGGAGTGGGGTCAGTCACTTTACCGGGGCTGTTGCTATGGTGCCGATATTGGCACTGATTTTCTGATCTCCATGACTTATAAAAACACAACAAACAAACCATATCCACAGCATCTTGTTTAACTGGCGCCCTCCAAAAATATCGAATTCAGAATGATGTGACTGCGACTCTGAGCACAGCCAATGACGAATCAACTTCTCCACGGCTGGTAATGTGCATCTCAACCATGTGTAACAGCCGAAAAGTCAAAACTTTTCAGCGCTTCCTAATTCCACCCGTTCTGTCTCATCACACTATAATTCTGTTCTGGATCCTGCCTCTTGGCGCTTATCCGTGATTGGCTACCGGGCCATAACACACATCCTTGTCAGCCGGCGAACATAAACACAAACACATAGGTAATGACCTTTCACGAGCCGAGACTACGCCGCTAATGGCCATAATAGAGTTTGTGCAGTCAGAGACGCTAATGACAAAGCAAAACAGCAGGAGTTGCTGAGCAAAAACTGCATATTAACTTGGAACAGTTTTGCACCTCAGAAAAGGTAACAAGTTCAAGAATCTGTTCACTGTTTACAGGTCATTTTGAGGTTTGTTGTTTGGTGAGCAACATGAAAACTCTCACTTAAATACATTAATTCAAAGAGATTTTGGCGTCAGCTTCATCACTCACTCAACAGCCACATATTTAGGCCACTGATTTCCCCTGAGGTTTCATGAAGCACTGTCATCTTTTTATAGCAGCTTTGACATGAAAGCTGCTGATACGTTTGTCTTCTTCTAAAAAAAGTTGACGTGCAAACTTGGTCCGCAACGTCATTAAGGTCACTGAGGGCCATCGTATTTGGCATGTTCAAGGCAAGAAATGGTCCTCTTAACTGGCAATCCCATCACGGACGGCCACGGCAAGTCAGTCTCCTCCATGTCAACCAATCGAGATCACCCTCCCTGGAAAGACAGTCTTACTTTTCATGTCCCTTCACTTACCTCATCCACGCACCTCATTGGTTGTCTTCCACTTCTCCTTTTAAATCTCAAAGACAAGCATTCTTTGTTCAACTCTGTCTCTGCTCTCCACATGTCCAAACCATCTGACCCTGACCTCTGCAACTTTCTGTCCAAACTTGAGGTCTAATATACTTGTTTATGATTTTGTCTTTTCTAATCTCTAAGTATTAAACCTGAAACTTTCCCCTCTTCTACCTACTCACAAGCACAACATTTACTCTTCAGTAAAAGGACCCAGAATCGCCACAGAAACCCAAAGCAAGAACAAAAATTTACTCTCAGAAAGGGCTCATATTTACATAATTACAACATAAGAACTTACTGAAAGGCAGAGCCCATCCTCTTTCCATTTTCTGGAACTCCAGGGTCTGGACACACATCGCCAGCAAGGCCACTCTGGCTCACTGTGAGAAGGAAAGAAAAAATATTCGTAATGAGAAGAGAACATTGTGACCAGAAAACACAATATTCAGATCAACATACAAAGTAATAATATGGCTTCAAGCAAGAAATGGATTGTCACTGACAACATTTTTTTTTTTTTGTGAAGAGATCCTCAAGTCTGTTTTAGATACTAAGTTTATTTTAAAAATGCATTTATAATAAAGTAACAATAATAAAGCAGGTTGATATTAAAAAAATAGATGAAAACTGAGAAATTAGAAGCAGGTCAATACGGCTGTTCCCCGTCATTAGCATGAAGAGCTTAGCTAAAACATAAATATGAATATTCACACAAAAAACAATGTCAAAAGTCAACAATACAACGAGACTCAAAAATATACTTGAAAATCTCATAATGTATTAAAAAGGCATGATAATGGCATAAGAGTATTATTTCATTATTTGAATTACTTTTTTAAGATGTAAAATTCAAGAATATTGAAGAAGACCTTTGTAGTTTATTTGTTTTGGTAAAAAAATGTTATTGCAAACTGTCATTGAAATGAGCCCATACTTGCAAACAAGAAATGTCTCTTCAGAAATCTGACATGAGCGGCTGAACGAGTGAAAAGGAGACCGACTGGCCAAGACGATAAGAAAACTAGACACTTGTTTCTCTTGGTTTCTTGTACACAATAACCACTGCAGCCATGATGAACAGAAGAGTGAGACCAGACTCTCAGCCGTAAATCAATTCAGTGGTAATGTGGGTAGCAGTTAGGACACTCTCAGGTCACATGGAGAACTTTACAAGAGGTTCACCATAATAATGGCACGCGAGCGCTTCTTTGTGATTCATAACAGTTCAATATGAAGGTCACTGGGGAACACCTGGGACAGATCTTCAGAGCATCACAGGACACAGTCCAACAGAAAACCACTCACATCAGTACATAGTCAACAGTGAACCTGTGTACTCTTCTGAGTGCTGGAGTAAACCTACGTTTGCTCCGAGAGAACCTTCAAACTCCTCACCAAATCCTGACAAAACTAACGCAGATTCACTGCTCCACCCCACACTACATCTGATCTGGTGACGGCCAGACCTTATTACTGTCATTTATGACATTATTCTCGCAGGTACACTAGTTTCTGATATGCCTGTTCTGGATGTTCAACTGTCCTTGTCCAACAGGAAAACAAAAACACAAACAGTAACAAGATTTATTAGAGAAAGATGTCTTTGTCAGATTTCAACATCCTCCTTCCTCCTCAATATTTTCTCGTCCATGTGCACGATACATTCTGTTCCCCGCGAAATTCACAAAAGAAATAATGACGGCCCGGTCTGTCCGGCTCCTATTCCGGATCCGGCATTCATTTCACCGAGTTGAGAGCATCTGCTTCATTCCCCCGACCTAATGTAAATGTAAATGAGAGTGTGACAACTTGACAGAAACCAGTTTCGATCTTAATGGATCTCAATGGGTGACTCATATTGGTCAACAAATAAAGGGAAAAATGCTGAAGGGTTGAAGTAAAAGGAAGGGAGTGCATTAGAGAAAAATAAAATATTTGAAGAAAACGGCAGAGAGCGAATCTTCCTGGGAAAAAATGTGACCTTTCTTCCCTTCTGGCCATCTTCTATTTTAAAGTTCCTACCTTCCTGTTCCGCCTCTGCTCTCTCCTCTCACAAAGGGATGTCGGAGTTTGTGAATTCTGGCACAAAAGATGGATGAATGATTTTTGTGTGCGCGGCGGAGTGTATGGGCCGTGATTATGCATATTTGTGCGAGATATGATGCAAACAGAACAAGCTGTCTACTCGCCGCGCTCTGGTTTTGATGTTCAGTTGGGAGAAAAAAAAAAAATGTATCAAAAAATGAAACAAACACACGGGGAAGCGCACTTTGGCTCTCATCTCTCTCCATCTCACTCCTCCTCAAATGGCCATCGCTGGCAACACATGCAAAGGTTTACGATTCCAAAGCAAATCCAGAGCAAGTAAACAACGTGCGATTACTTCAGAGAAAAAAAGTGCCAAATTGTATCTGCTCGGCTCATGTCAAAATAAAAATAAATATTACCGCTGCGCACTTAATCCCACATTTCCAAAAGACCATTTAAAAACAAGCCTGTGATACATATTGTCAGTTTTATATCATCAAAGAGTTTCGACGGGCCTTTCATCTCTGCAACTAACAGAATTAGGAGAAAGCACAGTTCTTTTCTGACTGGAAGTGGTTTCTGGTTGTGTCACTCAGTCGCTACACTAGTTAGCAAAGTAAAACTTGAACCTTTAATCTTTAATATAAATGAGTTTCTGGTTCAAAGCAGCAGTTGTAGTTATCATGATGTTGGTGACAGCAGCAGCAGGAAGACTGAAGCAAAGCGATGAGTGGTAGAGGAAACAGAAACAAGTATATGGAAAGAAAGCGAAGAAGAGAGTGCAGGTCGGGTGGAATGAGTCGTGACAATCGTGTTCGGGAAACAGGAGAGTAGTGAGGCTTGCCATGATGTGTGGTTGAGAGACAGTAGCTCGGACAGAATCCCATTTCTCACCCTTAACAGTCGCACAAGGTTGTGAGCGCCCTCTAGCATGCCAGTCTGTAAGCACTTCATGACGTTACGCTTTCCTTACATCACACGTAAAGACAACATCATTGGCTGCTGTGGTGTTTTTTGTTTACTGCATATCAAGTGTTGGAGATGCTTTAGAAAAGCCAGCTCCAGCGTTTGGCAAGCTCTAGCTTTAGCGCCGATAATCTTACTGCGATTGGTGAACCAACAGAGAAAAAACGAGCGGAGCCGAAGCCAGCTTTGCCACTGTTTTTGATGTTAACGTTAGCCTGAATGCCAACTGTTTTTTGCAAAGAAGAAAAAACTTTTTAGGTCATCAAATTTTAGGCCATTAAAGTGTGACACGAGGACAATGACTTTTCTTCATAATTATTGATTGTCAGCTGTTTTCGGAGCCAGTCATTGGCAAAAAAAAAAAAACACTCACTAACTCACAGCAAGCAGAAGGATTCTCTCATATCATAAGCTCACAGGATCTGAGATAATCTGTCATGACTCCGCTTCCTGGCTCAGTGTCCCTGAGCCATGTTTTGCTTTTTTCCCTCGGCTGGAGCCGATTAACCCCTAATCAACTGAGTACTTAAGCACCTGGACTCTAGCAACAGGGGCCAGATCGTCACCTTCTCTCTGTTCCCCATGATCGTCACTGCCAGTTCCTTGGACTCACCCGTTGTTTCCCTTTCCTGGGATTTTGGACTTCTCGTTCCCCCGTGGTAACTCCTGGTTCTCGTGTCTCTCCCTCTCTGTTCGGCTTCTTGTTTTGTGTGCTAGCTAGCTCATTTAACTCTCGGTTCTCATTGTTTCGGTCTCTCATGCTAGCTAGCTCATTTAACTCCCGGTTCTCATTGTTTCGGTCTCTCATGCTAGCTAGCTCATTTAACTCCCGGTTCTCATTGTTTCGGTCTCTCATGCTAGCTAGCTCATTTAACTCCCGGTTCTCATTGTTTCGGTCTCTCATGCTAGCTAGCTCATTTAACTCTCGGTTCTCATTGTTTCGGTCTTATGTTTGCTAGCTCATTTAACTCCCGGTTCTCATTGTTTCGGTCTTATGTTTGCTAGCTCATTTAACTCCCGGTTCGGTGACGTTTTCGGTTTGGGCTTTGTTAGTTTGGTTACTCTGTTTTTTCATTCTCTGTTTGCTCTGTTTCTCCCCGTTCGGTGACGCTTTCCGTTGTGTTTTCTGTTGAGTTTCTGTAGTTTGTTTAGTCATTAAATATTATAATTCGCTCCTGCCTCAGTGTGACTTTCACCACTTGCGCTTGGGTCCCGCTCCACGTCCCTTCTCTTGACCCGTTACATAATCTGTGTTTACCATCTTTGTGCAGGAAGGACCAAAATCAGAACAAGAACAACCAGATTACCAGGTTACGTGTGGCCCCCTGAAGTCAGACATTTGTGTCATAGACAGCAGAAGGCTGCGACGCAGCGCACCATCTGAACCATCAGCAGCAAGCGTCTAGCTCAGGGGCACAACGACACAAACTCCATACGGCGCCAACAACCTCTTAGTCACCAGCTGATCACTGTACCATCAGAGTAACGTCAAGATGGGTTCAGGAGGAGTAAGTGGCAGCTCCTGATGGGAAGTACCGAAAGAAAAAGTCAGCAGTCATATTTGTACCAGTGGGAGAGATGACCTCACGCAGTCATGAGGGGGGCAAGCCAGTTTCTGCTTACGCTGATCCCAACCCAAACAAATGCAGAGGGTTGCGTCAGGATAGGCATCTGATGTATCCAAATGTATCTCATACAGGATCGGTCGAGGCCCGGATTAACAACAACAACCACCATCAGTGCTGTTAACCAGCAGGGTGCTGATGGAAATTCGACTACTGTAGGTCGAAGACAGAAAAGTAGGGGGATGGGGGAGGCTTGCAAATAGACAGAGGGGGAAGATGAAAGACAAGAGAATAAGGCTGTGCCCCATTTCTCACCCTAACACTAGTTTTTGTGCATTCACATCTAAGTGTAGTGTGTCCCAATACTCCGGACTAAGATCGAGGGCACCCGCCGTTCACCACTTGAAATGATCCCTTCAAACTAAGGGAGCTCCGGAGCTGACTTGAAACCAAGTGGGAATATGAAGTGTGGATAGATTTCCAGGATACCAAAATACTTTATTTAAAAACAATGTTGGACAGGACAACAGGGACATTTTAGTAACCAGGACTACTCTTCCGGAGGTTGACTTTCTCTGGTATCACACGTTAGCGAGCCGAATGGTCTACTGTGCCCGACAAGCTGAACAATAAAACATGAATGTACAACAATATGTTTTTATTTCTTCTTAACAAACAGTAGCTAGCATCCAGGCTAACGTTAACATCCTCATACCTCTAGCAGATCTACCACAGTCGGCTTTGGCTCCGCCCATTTCTTCTCCGTTGGTTCACCAAACCAAGTGAGATGATCAGCAAGAGGTTGGAAAAACGTTGGAGCTGGCATTTAAAAAATGTCTCCAACACTCGATACGCAGGAAGGAAAACACAGCTCGGCACGTTGTCTTTACACGTGACATCTTGAAGTGTTATTCCAGTTCTTAGGGACATCAATCACTTCACCGTCGGAGGGCACTTCATAGTGGAGGCACAAGTGCTAGTGTTAGGGGGAGAAGTGGGACACAACCTAGGATTGAGAGTAGAATAGTAGAATGTGGCAACCGTGACAGAGAAAGCTAGAGAGTTGGCTGACGTGATGCAGAGGAGGAAGGTGGGTATTCTAAGTGTTCAGGAGACCAAGTGGAAAGGCAGCAGGGGTAGTGTCTGAGCCTATCTTTTGGTATCAAGTCTTCAGATACAAGTGCACTCATTACTTTCTACGCATCTGAGGTGCATGAAGTGTCTGGTTTCTTCTGCCATCTGTCTGCATGATGACTCACGCAGAACATTCAAAAATAAGAAATGAAAAACAGTGTTTATTGGAACGTGTCGATGGACGAACATTAATGTCGGCAGGTACAGAAGCGATGACCGAGCGAGGACTGCAGAGAGCCACTGACCTTAACAAAGTTTACACCAAGTGGATGGCACATTCATCACTTAGCAGACGAGGATTCTCTTAATGGATGACAAAGCGGTGGACGACCGCCGCGTTTACAGAAACACGGCCTCGGATAGATTCAACTCACTGTTACGTGGAACGTCACGGTTCAAAGGAGATGCCGCACAAAAGAAGACACATTAGCAGAGATGCTTCTGCAGATAATGACCACGATTTCGAGTCCGGCTGATGCAAACCTCAATTAATGAATGAAACTGAACTGGTTCGAGAAAAACAGACAGAGAAATTGCGCGTGTGCGGAGGTGAGGAAGGGCTTTTGTTTTGGTGCATTCGCAAAAAAACTTTGGGATAAAACAACAAAAGTGGCTCCACCAGCGACCTCATGATCATGTCTGTCAAAATGATGCGAAAACCTATTTCCCTCATGTCAAGTCGACAAATTACTCCAGAAATTCAGCAATTATTTTGTCAGATGACGGGCCAGGTCTGAAACAATGCAGCTTCACTCACTTCATCTGACTCTGGTGCCAAGTGACTGCGCGGGACTGAGATCAGAATAGCACACATTTATGATGAGAATATTCGTGAGCTCCTGAATGAGAAACTTTGTTTCTGAGTCACTTTGTGGTTGTTCATTTATTACCTCAAGTACTTGTCTTAAAATCATATTTCCAATCCAGGATGAGCACAGACCCATCCATCCATCTGAGGCAATCCCAGGCCTTCCAACTGGCACAATTCCTCCAACCTGTACTGGGTCTGGGGTTTTCTCTCATGCCTGCAGAACCTCACCAGAGGTTGAGAGGTCGCCAACAGCTCTACCCAGCCTGGGAGATGTACTGCATCTCTTCCCCAGGGGCCTTATTTATTAACCATATCTAGGCAAAGACAAGCGTGTTTTAGGCGCATGAGAACATCCTCACGCGAAGTATGGTATTATCTAGTTCTACTCTTGCTTAGGAAAGTGCATAAATTCACAGCTGTGACATGGTGTACACATAAAATCTAGCGGTAGAAGACTGAAGCGACAAACAGAACCCATTAAGAACGCGTGGAGGGTGGACGAAAGTTCGTAGAACATCGCGGCTTCTCAACCTCTCAAGCGCTCCCGATATTTTAGGTTAGTCTGTATGTTTCCCGAACTTTAAACGGTGTGGTATTTCAGATCAAAAGTTTGAGTGAAGAAATAATCTTAACATGATTCAACATTCAACGTTATGAAGTTAATTGACCACTTGCATGCAGCGATCTCTTTCAGCGATTCGTAACATATTTGCAGCAAAAAAATGATTCACATAAGAATCATTTGCTACGAACCAGAATTCATTAAAAAGACATAAAAATAAAAATGTCACTGCGGAGGTACTGCAACAGTTTTTTCAGCACGACGAAGTACCTTTTCAGTGCAGAGTTGACAAGTGAGGCCCCCAGGATTTATTTTATTTTATTTTATTTTACAGCGTCGGAGTATTTATTTCATTTTATTTTGATTATTGATTTTATTTTATTTTCCTATTTTATCTTTCTGCGTGGGAGTATCTCCGTGGGGACAATGAGAGAACGCTGGGATTCAGCCCTGGGAGAGAAGAGAAGAATCCTTCAAAAGACTTGGATGAATCAGACTCAGATGATAATCAGGAATCCTTCCAAAATGTTCGCCTTCTCCTTGAGTCACGTCACCTGTGCATCTAACTGAAATCTATATTTATTTTATTGAGTTAACTGTCAGAAAAATACAGACAATCACACACAATCTTTGAAGGCAGTAAAACAAGGATGATATCTTGTTTGACTGCAAAAAAAAAGAAAAACGCAAAAAAAAAAGAAAAAAGCAAGTAGTAAGTTGCTTCATAAGATCAAAAAAAAGTAGAGTGGGCCACAACCATTTCTACACAGGACTCCTTCAAAGAATGGGAAAAAAAATCCTTCATCAATCAAATTATTGGTCTCTTTCAAAAAATATATTTGCAGTGTTCAGAAATATCACCATCAAAACCATTACTTCATTTTAAAAAATGGCATCCAGGTTGAGGTGAAGTGAGACGAAGTAGAAAAGGCGATCAGCAGGGAACCTTTGTCTCAGACTTATTTTTGTAGCGTGTTTCAGATAAAAGCTTTTCCTCCTCAAATAGGAGTGGAATAAGAGGACAGTTGAATGAAGTGCGTTGAAGTTGACATCCTCAACACGCTCTTCATTACCTCTTACGTTCACACTGGCACGTTGTTTTTATTCGACCTGCTGGACGGCTTTATTACCGATTATTTATTAACAGCAGCGATGAAACATTAATGGGGCAGCAGAAATAATAGAGGGACCTGCCAGATGAAAGATTTGGAACATGATTGATGGAGCAACAAGGTCTTTATTCAGCCAAAATAAAGGAAAACAACCAAGTAGAAAGTAGATAGATTTGTTCACTTCCATTTATCAATTGATATTTTCGCCCACAGAGCCTCAATAGCCTGGTAAATCAAAGATTTCACCTGAAATGGAACAATCCAATTGACAACAGAGGCAACAGAGGAACATGCAGAGCTGTCTGGCTGACTACACCACGCTCCAACTGTACAAGATGTTTGAAAAAAAGTTGTTGGATTGATTTATTCTGCTTGTATTTAGTCATGGTTTAACTTGGCCTCTTTTGGTCTCCACACGTTCTGGTCTTCAGGAGACATGTGAGGAATACAGCTGAGAAGACAACACTGGTGGCGTGATGGAGACTAACTGAACATTCAGTTTAGAGGGTGGGCACTTGCATTTCTGAGGGGCCACATTCTTTCCTGTGACTAACGTGAGGGGCCCTGAAGCCAGAGAGACAGAAGGACAGACGAGAGAAAATTTCAGATGAAACTTAAATATGAATATGAAAGGTTGAAAGTTAGGGTTACAAATATATGCTTAAAATAAGTAATTTTATCATGTATTCTTAATATATAATTATCATAGAAATATCAATATAAACAATAAATATTGAAAGTTTGGAGCAAAACATCTATCTGATTTTTTTTTTTTTTTGTGAGGCACTTAAATAGCTTTTATTTGTTCATGTTGAGGAACAAAAATACTAAAATTTGTCATTTAAAATGTATTTTGAAATGAAAAACAGAAAGGAAAAAGAATAGTAACACTTAAAAAAATGATCTGTTATATTTAGAATTCAAATTGGACAGTAATTTTACTTTTGCTCTGATCTCATAAATAATAATAAATATATTATTTATGTCAATAAATGTATAACATTCATGAACATAAAATATTTGTCTTTTTTACTGTTTTGTTTTTTTGTATATGCTTCATAATTGATATGATGTCATCTGATAAACATTTAGAGTTAACTCACGATTAATGGCAAATGAATCACACATTTCAGCATCTGTTCTAAATGCAACTTACGGAACGTTGCTGTCAACACGACAGTGTCCATTTAGAACACAAAATGTGTCATTAATCGCAGGTTCACTCAGCTTCAGTGCGATTTACTGAGATTAAAAATGTTCTATTGGCTACCCTAATATTATTGATATTTTCGTTTCAATTTTCTAGTTTTAGACCAAGCAATGTTTTGCTTCTGCACTTCAAAGTTCATGAATAGTGTGTAGTGCAGTTTTCAATTGCTCCTCCTCTGACTCTGACTGAACATTTTTCATGCTGTCACTCTTTCCTAACTCATATAAAGTCTACTTTAGAGACTATATCATTTCAGAGTCATAAATGAATCAGACTGTTATTTACACTCTTTGGAAACCTGCCATCTTTCCTAGAGTTTTGGGAACCTTCATAGCCAGTGGCCTTTGCTTCGGTGTCACTGTTAAAGAGAAATTGGTCCGTAAAGTGAGGACAATGCTCAGCTTCTGCGATGTCACTTCACGCAGATCATCAGAGAGATCAGTCAAGAAGCTGTCACACGCTCGATATGTGTCATGCAGCGAATCCCGAATGTAAGAGTGATGCAACGTGAGTAAGTGTTGCTGTGTTTGGGAGATTCAGAACTCAGAATGACTCAGCCACTTGAATCCCACACAGGCAGAGATTGAAGAGGAAAACAATGTTGAATACCATGGGAAGGCAGGAAATTTAAACACAAAACAAAGACCAGTCGCAACTTTTCCTCACTCGCTGATTTTCTGAACTCAACTGTCAACAACTTCATCACGACTCGTTTCTTGAGTCACGTAAATCTCGCACCCGTCCCCCATCGTGTCCCTGCAGTTTTCCTTTTTTGTTCTAGTATTTTACCTTTTTTGTCCACTTTTCAACAACTTGAAAATGTTGTGTGTTTCCAGGTCCATTCAGAACCCAGTCATCTGGTCTGCATGATGGAAGGGAAGCACTGACCCAACATTAACTGTGAGCCGACAAAGATATGGCAAGAGAATTATGCCGCTGCATGATGTTAAAAGTCAGGACAAAGCAAGAATATGGAGTTCAGTCGTCACAAATATCCTTAAACACGGTGTTTCAGTACCGGCCTATCGCTGAACTGTGACCCAACGTCATGTGAGAGTGGTGAAACTCAATCATGAAATCAGGTCCAAGTCACATATCCAAGTCACTGTGCGTCGTTGGACAAGCTGCCGGGGAAATATGGGCATTAATAACTAGACAGAATTGTACTGAGCTTGTGTGAAACGTGAGACAATTTGTCACTTTCGGTTCAAAAGACGGGCAGAAACACTGGTTGTAGCACTGTCTGAAGGGGCGCTCTGTCAGGTCAAACTTGCAGATGAAGTCACGTGGTGGAGTGTCGAATAAGATGTATATGTCGAAGAATATATATATATATATATATATATATATATATATATATATATATACACACGCTGGTTTTCTCACACACTTAGAAACACCTATGTGTGGAATTGTTTCGAAAGGACTTAACTTAAACACAACAGAATGTGTGAAATAAGAAGCTTTAGCATTAGCATGCTATCTATCTGAAGAGAAAGGAACCCAATCTTAAGTCAGATATGATCCAACACAAACAAAGCCATGCACTTGAATGTCAACATTTAATTTATATATATTAAGTTTCTCTTTATTGACCTTTAAAAGACAGTTTGTTTGTTTTATTTCTGGCAACAGCTAGTGAAATAGCTTTTTGCTATGTGATTTATTTCACAGAAATGTATGCAGCATTTTGATGCTTGGCCCTCCTAGTTCCTGGTAGTGAACTAGCACTGACAAACACATACAATGAATCTCTATAAAAACCTGAAATGAACAGTAAACGTTGGCACATATAACTGAGGGATAGAATGAATATGTCGGCCCACTTTTAACCCCAAAGCTGAATTGCGTGACAACAGGGAGGTGCTCACAGTTTCTGACTCCATTTAATATTAATGCCCTTTATTAAAACTGGAGTAAATCTTCAAACAGATTACTAACTAAGTAAGCGATATGAGTGTCTTCTCCAGAGAGCCACTTCGATAGTCAGGAGGATGATGAACGCCGACTGTTAGATGATGATTCATGAGCACTAAATTCTCCAGATAGGTAAAACTCATTATCATCAGTCTCCAGTTCCTTGTAATGATTATATATTGCGTGCCAACGTGAGATTTGTCGTCACACGTCTCGAATATGACCACCAAGAGACTTACAGTGGAGGAAAATAGTTGTTCAAGGACCATTCCGGGACTGTAAAAGTTTACTTTTCTATAAAAGTTGTCGTGATTCCTGCGGCCGGCCGGGTGGTCTGAGGGGGGAGGGGGGTGGGCGGTCTGTCAAGGTGAGAACACCCCTCTGTATCTACCAAAATAAGACCAATGCGAGTTCACAATAATGAGCTTAGCTGTGTGAATTTAAATTCCTCATTTAGAGGCTGGAAAAAAAGCTTCAAGGATCCCTCGACTACACGTTGTGAAGTTATCTTCATCATTCTTGAGCTCTGCTTAATGATTACAGATAAGAAAACACACACAGTCTGACTGTGTAATTTTACAAAGGGGAGAGCAACATCTAATTGTTTTTAAGAACACACAAAGTGCTGGTCATTACTGTGTCTTTGCGTTGTGCCGCGAACAAATGGATCCTCCCCTGCATATTACCATTCAAAGTCATGACTTGTAATTGCCTTGCTGGTGCAGTTCGGATTTAACTGGACTGCAGAGACGCTTTCCTCAGGCAATAATGGGGAAGAGACCGCAGTACGGAAGAGACCACTGCGGCCCGCGACGGCTACTGCGTCCATCGGAGTGTTGCTGGGAATCGTGCACTTGGATGAAACATTGAATTACTTTGCTCAGAACGCTTTTCTTTGTAGTGATCCTGGTCTTCAATTTGGCTTCCATATCAAGGAGCCGTGATGAAGTCAAACTGACTGGTTTATGGAGTCCGCGGTTGCATCGAAGACAAAATCTCAAGGTTGAAAACATTTCATTGATTTAATTTGAGTTTGCGATGAATGAAGGAAAGCGTCTCTGCCTCAACTCGCATTTGTAAAGAAGTCGTGACATAATACACATCGGAATGAATGGTGGATCTGAATGAAAAGGCTGCAGCTAAACATGTCTAACTGAATGAAATGACTCGATTCAGCTCGCTCTGAATGAAATTTCCACCCAATCGAAATGGATTCCACTGACAGAATCAAACTCAGAAATGTTTACTACACAATGATATGTCTGTACGCATCAGTCTAAAACGCAAGTGTTATCGCTGGGCATGTGCCGGAATTTCTGGATTATGAGCGGCTACATTTTTCTAGCGGCTTATACAACAGCGTGGCTAATATATGGATTATTACAGGCTAAAGAGCGTCATGCTGCCAAAATATTGAGTCTTGTCACATCAAACCGGTAAATCTCAGACGGTGATTGATCTTAAAGCGCTCAAAATGCGCTGTTATCGCCCGCGTGTCACAGCTCCGCCCACAGAGCTGATCTCCTGGAGGACCGTAGACAAGAAGCAGCAGCTGAGACCAGCTGTGGTGTCGGAACCTAGGACAGGCAGGTGAGAACAACAAGGCATTTTGAGAGCCTTAATGTCAATAAAAGATGTGTGGAGTTCATGATTCAAGTGTTTCATGGGTCAGTCTCCATGCTGAACCCCGTTTACAAAACTAGTTTAGAAGTGATCCTCATGTATTTTTTCAGTGGGAGCACCATTGACCTTATAGACCAATGCGCCATGTTCATGTATGAACAATATCTATTTTTCTTCTTAAATGTAATGGGTGCGTCCAATATTCCGCTGCGCTCTGTTGTCTGGAATTTTAGAACTTAAGGTGCTACTTTTGCTTTGTACGCCTGTCTCCAGCGAGGATGTCTGCTGGGGCTCCTTTAGAACTTTGCACCAGATGAGGAAGAGCCCATCACGGGGTTCGACTCAGCAACTGACATCACCGATGAGACTGACCCAACAGAGGACCAAGACCACCAGGTAATGCGTAAATGCCGGGTCACAAAGATCTCCCCAACGGTCGGGACATTATGTTCAAACTCTCAGTTTTATTCTGTCCATTATTGGTCGTTTGATCATTTTCTGAGCCCACCAGATGGCGCTCTATAATCTTCCACCTTGATTTTAATCATTTTCAACTCAAGAGCGCCACCTGTTGGGCTCTGTATTTGAAGTTCACCAAGGTTCATCACCAGCCATTGGTCTTCCGCCTGAGTTAAAAGATGTTTGCAGTAACATTTGGACAGTATTCCTTTCCTGAGGCAAAGGGAGGCTCATATTGTTTGTCATTCGTGGCTCTGCCTCCATCTTAAGTCCAAATATTTTTGAGAGTGTGATCCCGTGAAACACCGAGACTTTCACAAAAACAATATTCACCTTCAGAAGAAGACGTCAGCACCATTTCCTCCGATGAAGGAGTGAAACTGAAAATGACATTGGGTTTTCCCAAAGACGTATGTGCACCCGCGAGTGATTCGAATGGCAAACACACACATAATAAGGATAATTGCGCCAGCGCACGCTTGGCTGAGCGAGTAAATCACGAGAATTATTGATGAGGGTTTTACACTGAAGTGAAATGCTAAGAAATAGATTAGATAGCAGCTTAGGTCTCCATGATAATTAAAAGTCATTACGATCTGAATACTGTTGTGGGGTTCACGCCCAGTAGACAAGAAATCTATCATTCAACTCTGATGTGAGGGAATGATTCATTCAGTCGTGGTACTGACTGAAATATGCTTTTCTGAACTCGGCCTTGTGGCCAGTGATGCTTTGAATACAGAGAAAATCTCTTGAGATATATTAACTCTGAAAAACAGGCCGTGTTTTCCAGCTATTTTAGCTCCAACATTTCCCCCCAAAAAGCCAGGCTTTAATATGTCACCCTTTCATTTTTAGGTGTTATACCCAGCTCCACAACCAGTCACCACAAGAAAAGGGCTCGAAATGGGAAGTCATTTTGTGACATTGGCTTGGATTCGAGAAACAGCAGCGTCATAAAACTATATATGGGACATTGCGCTTCACCTCATGTACATAAAGAGCTCACTAACCGTGTGATTTTATGGTGCGTGGTGAGCTCAGCAGAGAGAGTTTACTTACAAACAGCATTTTTGTGACTGGAGTTCTTATTGGGCATCATCTTGACTCCTCTGGACTTCAGCTCAATTGCTTTCTTGACTGCAGGGAAGAAAAATACAGGGGTCATGGCTTGTCATGAAAGAAGTTCCACACTGTTCAGTTTTACTCCACTTCAACCTCATCGGACGCAGTGAAGAAGACGAAAGAGGAGAGCAGCATGAGGAAAAGATGTTTTGTCATAGCTTTTCAAATATTGGATGGATAGAAAAATGGATAGAAAATGTACCTATGTCCAGAAGCCAGATAAGGACAATAAACTAACACAACTAATTGAAAAATAATCGCGATTAATCGCAGTATTGCTTATAGTTAATTTAGATTAATGGCAAATTAATTGCACTTTTGTACCAGAAAAGTAACTGTAAATGAAAGTAACTTACTGTAGTAAGCAATTTTATCAACATAGGAGTAGCCAATAATACCGGCCGAGTACGAACTCAACGTTTGATACGGAATTTTCTTTATGTTTAAGTGCGGAACACTGTGCAGAAGCTAATCCTATGTTTAGACATGAAATTCCTCTTAGTTTGATGTCATCGTCTGTAGTCACCCTCAAGTCAGTGGTTCTTACAGCAGCAGAGCTCCACAGAGTGGAATATGATCCGCTAATCCGCTAGTGTAGTGTTGCAGTGTTTGTTTACACAGCGACACCCAACTCTAATAACTTTTGCAAGCAGGGTGCAGAGTGAGAACTTTTGGCATATCATCATGTCATAACAAGTGAACTTGGACAGTCTTACAAAAAATAGATGGATTTACTCAAGTTGAAAAATTGCCATATTATTGTCGAAATACTGGGCCAACTGTTGTCAAAATAGTTGTAGAACATTCTACCTGATTGGTCAAGTCCATCTGGTTAGAATTTTTTTTTTTTAAAGAAAAGAAAAATCCAGATGATACATACAATACAGAACAATCTTGTTTTGCCTGAAGCAAAACACTTCACAAATGATAGATTTGGATAAATTAAAACTCAAAACAAAACACATATTCCAATGACTCTGATGGGACTGATTGAAGACCGTTGTTTATTTATTATCTATCAATTGATACAATTGATTATGTATAAAACTCATTATCTATTCATGTATTATCTATGTACTTATACTTGACTTATATTTTATTTATTTGTTGTCATGATATATGTTCATATTGTAGCAAGCAGTGGTCAGAGATGACACAATGGGTTGTCTTTCTGCATCCGTAGGAACTCACAGATGCTCTTTATTGAAGGCAACCGAACTGCAGCAAACAGTGAACACAGCGAAGGCATAAAACGCAACAGCCACTTGAGTTATGGTGCCCCAACATCTGAAAACTACCAAATGCATCATGGGTAGTCCACATCACTTCTGAATACAGCAGTCCACCTCCCAGTCGCTACATAGCCCCCACCTGAGGGGTCAGACGTCCTCGGCGACCCCATCATCCAACACAAAATCTTTTAGATGTCCAGGCCGTCGTCGTTGGCGGTTCGGTCGCCTCAGACCGACATTGACCGTAGCAGATGGTGCGTCACGTTGACAGGCCCCAGGGGTACTGGTGTCACTGCTTTGCTCACCAGCAGGAGTGCAAAGGGGCCGGTATGGCGACAGTCTGTCCTGGTGTAACACCACCATTCGCCCTTTTCCTGGCATCCGCACCCGGTACACCACTTCAGATAAGCGCCCTATGACTTCACCAGGACCCTGCCAGTGGCTGTGCAGTTTGGGGGACATTCCCTTCTTTCGAACAGGGCAATACACCCACACCTTTTCTCCCGGTTGGAAGGCTCGTTCTCTGCAGCGGGTGTCATAAGCCCTTTTCTGTCGAGCGCCTGAGTTGTCTTGGGCTTGACGGGTGTAGTCATGTACTACCTGCAGGCGCTCCTTCAATCTGCGGAGATAGTCCATCTCTTTCCCCCCAGCTATTTCAGGTTCAGGGGGGGCACCAAAAATTAAGTCGACTGGCGTCCGAAGCTCCCTCCCAAACATAAGAGCAGCAGGTGTACACCGACTGGACTCCTGCACAGCAGATCTGTAGGACCACAGGACGAGCGGCAGGTGATGATCCCAGTCCCTCTGATGCTGACTGGTCAGAATAGCAAGCTGTGTAGCCAGGGTACGGTTGAAGCGCTCTACTAGGCCGTCACTCTGGGGGTGAAGTGGGGTTGTTCTCGTCTTCCTCACCCCAAGCCGCCGGCAGACCTCTCCAAAGACCTGTGACTCGAAGTTCCGTCCCTGGTCGCTGTGAAGCTCCTCAGGAACTCCAAACCGAGAAAACATCTCCTCCACCAACTTTTCTGCTGTGGTGCCAGCACTCTGATCTGGAATTGCATACGCTTCTGGCCATTTGGTAAAATAATCCATAGCGACCAAAATGTAGCGGTTGCCAGAGTCAGTGATTGGAAAGGGTCCGAGGATGTCCACTCCTATCCTCTCCATCGGTGCCCCCACCAAGTACTGCTGCAGTGGGGCATGAGAGCGCTGTGTTGGCCCCTTCTGGGCAGTGCAGGCGTCACAGCAGTGTACATACAGTTCAACATCCTGTCTACAGCCTGGCCAGTAAAACCGGTCCCGCAGTCGCTGGAGAGTCTTCGCATTCCCATAGTGTCCTGCCCCCACCAAGCCATGGACACCTTGAAGAACGTTGGGACGTAAAGCTCGGGGCACCAACAACTGAAGGAGGTCCTTCCCTCTCCCTGACGCCTGCCATCTCCGATACAGCACACCATTGTGGACCTCAAAGTTGCCCCATTGGGAGTGATATGCTTTCACCTCAGCTCCAAGGGCCGACACCTCTGCCCATCTCGGACGCCGTCCTGCTTCAAGCCAGCACTTCACCATGGCCAAGGTAGCGTCAGCCTGCTGGTGTTGCCTCAGCTCCTCTGAGGTCAATGAAAGCTGCACATCCTCGTCACCTGTGGCACTGGCAGTTGCCACTCTCCGTGCCACCTGGTCCCGCTCTTCTTGTCGCCAGCAATAGCGACACTCTACAGCTGCACATGGACGACGTGAGAGGGCGTCAGCATTTCCATGAAGCCTCCCCGCTCGATGTTGGATCTCGAAGTCGAAACTCTGGAGAGCCTCCAGCCAACGGGCCACTTGACCTTCCGGATCCTTGAAGTTTAAGAGCCATGTGAGGGAGGCATGGTCTGTCCGAAGAAGGAAACGATTCCCTTGCAAGTATGGCCGGAATTGCCGCACGGCCAGGACCACAGCCAGTAGCTCTCGACGTGTGACACAGTAGTTCTTTTCTGCCCGACTCAGTGCCCGGCTGAAGTAGGCCACAACACGCTCTCCATCTTCTTTTTGCTGGGAGAGAACAGCTCCAACACCAACATTGCTGGCGTCTGTGTCCACAATGAAAGGCTGCTGTGCATTAGGGTACGCCAAAACTGGAGCTGCTGTAAGGGCTGTCTTGAGTTGACTGAAGGCTGCTGAACAGTCATTATCCCAGGTGAACCGCTGACCTTTGTCGGTGAGGCGATGGAGCGGGCTGGCAATGGTAGCAAATCCTCTGATGAACCTCCGGTAGTACGACGCCAACCCCAAGAAGCTTCTCAGCTCATTGACCGTTGCTGGTGTAGGCCAATCACGAACTGCGGCCACCTTGTCAGGGTTGGTGGCGACGCCTCGAGCACTAACAATATGGCCCAGGAACTCTGTCTCTTTAGACAACAAACGGCACTTTGCAGGGTTCAATCTCAACCCAGCCTGCCGGATCGCGCTGAAGACTTCCCTGAGGTTTACCAGTGCTTGATTGAAGTCAGTAGCATGTACGAGCAGGTCATCAAGGTACACCACACAACGAGTTCGGGGCACATTGGTCAGCACCCTCTCCATCAGCCGCTCGAACGTAGCAGGTGCATTGCAGAGTCCAAAGGGCATGACCCGGAACTGCCACAACCCTTGGCCGATGGTGAAAGCAGTCTTGGGTCTTGCTTCGGGGGCTAGCTCCACCTGCCAGTAGCCACAGCGAAGATCAAGGGAGCTGAACCAACTGGACCCCGCAATGTAGTCAAGGGCATCGTCAATGCGAGGGAGTGGGTAGGAATCCTTTTTAGTGACAGCGTTGAGACGACGATAGTCGACACAGAACCTCCAAGTGCCGTTCTTCTTCCTGACCAAAACAACAGGAGCAGCCCATGGACTGTCCGAAGGCTCAATGACTTCAGCAGCAAGCATCTCCTGGATCTTTTCTTCTGCCACCTGCCGTTTGGAGAGGGCCAACCGGTGAGGGCGTAGACGAATTGGTGGCGCATCACCAGTCTTGATATTGTGCTGGACCAGTGCCGTCCGCTTGCAGTCCTTGTCTCTGGCAGCAAAAATGTCACTATAGTCGTCTAGAAGGCATTTCAACTGGTGGCATTGTTGCGGATTGAGGTTGTCGCTACTGCGTTGCCAGAGTTGATTGATGGCCTCTGCCGTCTCAGCAGACAGGGTGGCACTGGGCCCAGTAGTTGGCACTGCTGCAACCTGTGGGGATGCTGAGTTGCTGGCGTCAAGTTGTGGGGCATGAGACCGCACTGCTGCTCTTGTCTGCTGCTGTCTTGTCTGAGTTTGCTCCTCACGACCAGACTGGAGCTCCACTGTCTCTCGGCCAAGGGTGATGGCTTTTCCAGCCACGTCGACTTGGGCACCCCAAAGGCTTAGCAAGTCTAGGCCAATGATACATGGATCTTGGATATTAGCAAGCCAGAACTCGTGCACCAACTCTTGGTCTCCTGCTCGAACTGTTAACACTTTCTTCCCCTCCATGCCAACTTTTTCTCCTGTTACTGTCATCAGCTGGGTGCTGGTTGGGGCCCATGTGGTTTGTTTGTTAGTGTTGTCTGGAAGAGTACCTGGCCGCACTATGGAGATGGTGGATCCTGTGTCTATCAGGGCTTGGCAGAGTTGTCCATCAAGTTGGCAGTTCAGGTACAGTCCTTTTGTGTGGCCACAACGACCTACCAACGTACACCTGCCTTGGAGGGGGGGTGGAAGCTGGAGTGGTGCCTCCCTCATTACACCACTCCACTGTCGTTTCCCGCTGTCTGGTTCTTTGGAGCAGGAGCTGGGCAATTTCGAGCGATGTGACCAGGCTGGTCACATCGGTAGCAGCGGTCACTTGAGCGGGATGGTCGTCTGGAGTGTGGACGCCGTCCTGGTAGTGGCAGTGTCGCTGATCGGCGGACTTCTTCAGCCTCCTCCTCTATTTCATTACAGTCAACCATCCTCACGAGTGGTCGCTGAGTCAGGGTTCTTTGTGAGGCGGATTGAGCAGCCAGGATCCATTCAGCCTGTTCAGCTTCCTGTAGTGCATCACCGATGGACTGGGGCATAGTGAGGCGAACATGCTGCCGTAATTTCTCTGGAGTGAGTCCTTGTAGGAATGCATGCAGGGCTAGCTCTTCTTGGGCAGCAGCGTCAAAATGTGGATAACCTTGTTGGGCATAAAGCTGCACATCGGCGGCGAAGGTTCCCAGACTCTCTCCTTCCTGCCGTCTGCGACTAGCTAGCAGCTCCCTGTTCTGGTCAGCAAACCGCCGTTGTCCGAACCGCCGCTGGAGTGCTGTAGTTAGGATGTAGAAGTCACGTTGTTCCACTGGGGAAAGATCGAGGAGGACTTGTGTTGCCTTCCCTTCCAAGGCTAGGGCCAAGTGGGTGGCCGCTTCGTCATTACTCCAGCCGTTATGCTGTACTGTAATCTGGACCTGGGCGAGGTATGGTGCTAGGGGTGCCGTACCATTGTACTTGGGTAGCTTGACGTTCGACCTCGGTGTCACCAAATGTTGCATCTGGCTGGCTGGAGTTGACATCATGGGCCCCTCGAAACGATGTTGCAGAGTACTGGAGCCATCTGGACAACGGGGATGTTCCCTGGTCCTCCCATCCAGCTGACGGCGATCTTCGGTCAGCCTGTGTACTCCACTGGTCTCCTCCAACAGCAGGCGACCTGCTGACATCCGCGGTTCATCGGTCCTCCTTTCCACTAGGTGGCGAGCAGCAGCCATCCTTCGTGCACTGGTCCTTCCTTCCAGCAGGTGGCCATCATCTTCCGCGGACCGTCTCCTCCTCTCCACTGGGTGGCAAGCTGTAGCCATCTGTTCACTGGCACCTCCGTCCCGTAGATGGCGATGTCCACTGGCTCCTCCTTCCTGTAGATGGCGATGTTCACTGGCTCCTCCTTCGCGTAGATGGCGAGCTTCTGCAGTCCTCTTCTTCAGATAAGGGCGAAGCTCAATGAAGCTCTGCTCAATTGCTTGCTCGAGTTTGAGGATTTCCTCTTCCATTGTTTTGAAGACGGAGATCCCACTTCTGACACCAATGTAGCAAGCAGTGGTCAGAGATGACACAATGGGTTGTCTTTCTGCATCCGTAGGAACTCACAGATGCTCTTTATTGAAGGCAACCGAACTGCAGCAAACAGTGAACACAGCGAAGGCATAAAACGCAACAGCCACTTGAGTTATGGTGCCCCAACATCTGAAAACTACCAAATGCATCATGGGTAGTCCACATCACTTCTGAATACAGCAGTCCACCTCCCAGTCGCTACAATATGTTACATGTATGTATTTATTTGTCTTGTGTTCTTCACTGTTTTTGTTTTGTTTCGATGTTTGTTGCGTATCTTTAATAGTTGTGTCTTTGTGTCACGTTGAATATCCCCACTGTGGGACAAAAGAAGGTCATGTCTTCTAAAGCAGATGCTTCCTACAGATCTCATGTCACCTGCCACATGACGGCAGCCACCAGTCCATCTGCCACTTATCAAAACTTAACATTACTCATAGGATTTAGAGGAATTAATAGGGATATTTTAAATGATTACAAATTCTTTCAACCATTATTAACACTATTTTTTTTTTCTCCAGGAACTGATGTACATTCAGGAGCAATGAGAAGAACTGGAGCAGGACCTTAAAAGTGCTAAAGCAAATGTCTATGAATCCGCTGAATGCGGCTCAACTGGACAACAAAGGCATGACGGTCAGAGTGAGCTCGTGGCGTGCGCATGCTTTACCTTGGTACTGTGCACTGAATCCTTTCCTCCTGTGGTTGCTGTCTGAGGTGAAGTGCAGGCGCAGCCAGTTCTTGTTAGAGATGACGGGTGACGGCAGGGTTATTCCAGTTAGCCTGCAGGTGAGGAGACAAGGCGTCATTAACCGAACCAAAACAAGAAGTTGGTTCTCATCGCTGTGATCGTGATGACACTTATTGATGCCTGCATTGTTCTGCGTGCGTCGTAAAGCGGCTCCTTCTCTTTTTAATTGGCTGTTACAGTTCTTAATGATGCAACGAAGGGTTTCTCCGCTGCACATGCAACATTACTGCCTGCAGTAGCACTTTTACCTCACACTCAACCTGGCAAATCTGCCACTTATATTCTCACGGCCTGAATAAACATGAAATATATGATGAAACCTCCAGCCGCTTATTAAATAACGACAACATTGTGATTCGGAATTAAACCCTCAACCCATCTTCCGGTAAACAGCTCATGCGATGTGTTCCCAAACTTGCTAAACCAAGTGTTTCTCGTTGGTTTTCTTATTGTGAAAAAGAAAAAAAGGTGTGACGCGAGTTGCTGCCGAACACAGCACTCATTTGAATGACTTCATTTCAATGTCAATCAGAATACGTTTCAGACAACTATGTGAAGTTTGTTTAAAGTTATGTTTATCTTCTGGTGTCTTGGACATCGAGGCCATTTGTTGTTGAGCTTCACACCAGTGGTTATAAGTGTTCTTTCTTCTGAGCGATGGAGATTTGAGAGGCATCGCTGTTTAATTTCACATTTGTTATTATTTATTTGTGAATTGCTATATTGAGCTTAAGCGCCTATTTGAGACAGCCTTATTTTATTTCAGAATTTTATTGATTTAACTGAATCGCTGTATTTGTATTACATTTTTGAAAACAGCCTTATTTTATTTATTTCACTGTATTTGTTTGACATCCTTGAACCATGCACCTGGCCTCACTGGTCTGCGGATGTGCTTGACCTTTACTTTTGGATTTCATTCATGAACACCAATAATTTTTAATGTCCTAGAATTCAAGTGCTTTATCAGGAGACCTTTAGCAGATATGACATAAAAATGTGATCAATTCGATTTTTTATTTTATATATATATATATATATATATATATATATATATATATATGGAATGTTTGTTTATGTCTATTAACTTATGACATAAAGTTAATAAAGGCAAAGTTAATAATATTATTTATGTCTATTAACTTATGAAATGTTTATTTATGTTTATTAACTTAGATAGTTAACCATGAAAATCACAGACGAAAATTTGGATTCACTTGAAGATGTCTTTAGTACGACGTCAGAAGTGATAGATGAGGTTTCATGAAACAGTATTGCAGGGTTGATGAAACAGTCCTCATTTTCAGAGGCCACTTGATGGCGCTCTTGGTCTAGAAATGATGTGAGGTTTCATTGTCCAAATTCAAGTCCAAACGTTTGACAGCAGATAGTGCCATCTGGTGGCCTCTGAAGGCTGGGACACTGTTTCATGAAACCTCACCAGCCCTTCACTACTGCGTCATGAAACCTCATCTACCATCGCTAGTTGTGAGAATACTGGAGTTTGGTTTTGCATCCCACAGTATTTCTGTGTTCCTTTTGTTCCAAGGCTTTTTAATCCATTTGCAAAGGTAGCCACAGTGTATTTTCTATTTTCTATATTATTATATAAACACTTCTTTGTCCGAATGTTTGCAACAGCCAATAAACCCTGAAGTGGCTCTTGATTGTGCTGAACTCTGCTGACAAATCTGGTACCAAAACTAAGAGGCGAGGTCACTTTCCAGCAGTGATTAAACATTGATTTTCAGAAACTTTTTCAAGCAGCAATCCCCGTTGTGTGATAAATTCATAATGTCATCAGGCTTTTGTCCACCTCTGACCAAACCAGACGGTTTCCTTTGTTTCAACTGATACGACTTTGCATCACGGTTCTTCGGTTGAAGGCATCGCTCACTGTCCATCAGCCTTTAAACTAGTCCGCACCATGAGAGGAGCATCAATACATTCTGTGTTCAGCTTTAGCAACGCATCTTTTGATCTACATATCTTAGAAGCAGCACTCTTCCACATGAGTGCAATTTGTCTTTTTGCTGTTTAAGAGCCACAGAACTGATCTAGTCGGCTAGATCTATTTTGGTCTTTATATTTCTTCAAAGGTCAAGCATTTTCCATTCACAATGGAAAAAAAGCCTCTTTCTTGCCTCTTGATTTTTGCGGGTGAAATCATACAATGGTGAGAGTTAACTTCATCTTCTTTTTCAAACGGAACTTTGAGGCTGAACTGGTGCCAGAGCGGAAGAGGAACCAGCTCATTCTGCCATCTGGCCTTCCAGGACGGACTGAACACATAACCATCCGACGTACCGTGGGCCGGACCGGTGTTTTCGTGATTTTATATAGATTTGATTCACTGACAGAATTTTTGGTGCACATCATTTCAAAGTAGAATTTAAAAAGATTTTGCTTACTAATTCCAGGATAATACTAATAATAATGAAACATTTCACACCCCAATGTTCTGAAAATTCCCAGCTAATAAACAATGTTTACAGACCACACCATCTTCTCCAGGTCAATATACACCTTTATATATAAGTATATCATAACAATAACCATAAAATAATAATATAAATAATGATACATTTATGCATCATTTGTATTGTCTTGTTTGTATACTTCGCAGCAGTGAAATTCCTGCTTCATCCTTCCTTTCATTGCTGTTGTTTTTTTTTTTTTTTTATATAGTTATATACGCAGTTGAATATATCCTGAGGTGTTTACTGTGCAAGTCTTCGAGTTCGCCTGTCATTACAGGCAAAGAAGAAAGACAAGGCATATGTTTCGGCACCGGGAATCTGTATTTACTAGGTGTAAAAATATAAACACAATGATGAGCCACCTTCGAGATCTTTCCCATTGTGTATTGCATCAATGTAAGATTTGGGTCACCATGACACACAAGTCAGAAAATGGAAATTCAGGATATGGTTCCTGTGTGACTACTTTCGATCGACTTACTTGCAGGAAAAGTGCAAAATAGTGGTGGGCAGATGAGGTATCACGAAACTGCAGGGTTGATGAAACAGTTTCCAGAGGCCACTAGATGGAGCTCTTGTTTTAGAAATGATGTGAGGTTTCATTGAATTAGTTGTTCAAGTTACGTTACACCAGACAGTGCCATCTGGTCATCAGACCTCATCTACACCTCACTAGCTAGAACAAACTTTGATTCTGGTTTGAACATTTTTGCTTTGGACTTGCTTTAAAATGACAAGAGTAATGGAGCTGACTGACAAACGTCTGATATCACGTCTCGATTCTAACCCATGGGTCCACGCTTCTAATTTGTATTCATTTGTATCCAACGGATTTAGTCCACGGGTGGAAATTGTGCAGGATGATATGACAGGTACCTCGACAGACAAAAAAGTGAGAGATATGGTTTTGGTGCTAAATTATTCATGCGGAATGACCAGTGACTGACAATGAGGAAGAGGTTACGAAGAGAGAGAAGGTCAGAATAGGTAAAGTGACAACGGATGGAAGCTCCAAAAATAGGGAGAAAATCTAATAAAGTCAAAAATTGATATGCAATTGTTAGTAGATAGAGGAAAAGGAAGACTGCGGAGGAGATGTGCTGATGGACAGGTGAGTCAGTGGCTGGATTTAAAGGCCCTGAATAAATGTGGGTTTAGTCCATTTGAGGAAAGGCCGAAGATAAAGACACAGTGATGAATGAAGGACATTTGCAGCCAGGATGGAAGGGGGAATAAAGTCAAACGGAAAGGAGGAGAGAGGTTACTGTAGTCGCAGGGAAAGGTTTAAAACAAAATGAACCGAGTCAAGAAGGTAAGTGCAAACGAGAGCAGACATTAGGAGTAGTAGGTTGTTAAGGACAAAGACAAATGAGGCAGCGAGCGGAGGAAAAAGAGTGATAGCAGAGAGGAGGGAAGGGAGAGAGAGTCGGCGCACGAATCAAGGAAAATAGAGAAGGTGATTAAGAGATGGGGATGTGGTTGAACTCGCACAGAGAAGCAGGCAGGACTCAAGACAAGGACTGAGAGTCATGAAAACAGGAGGCGTCGGTGGATTATTTGGGGTTGAAGGAATCTCTTGTGAAGGGGGAAAAGTTTTACTTGTACTGTGTTGTGTCTGGAAGACATCGCAGTGCAGGTTTGAAGTCCAAATATGGAAGGTTTCCACCTGAATGTTTTGACATTTTTTTTGTGAAAATGCCCAAAAAGACAATGGAAATGGAAATGTCCATTTTCATTTGTTGTTATTTTTCGATTAAAAGGAGAGTGCCCCATGAGATGATGTCATCAGATGGCGTCTCTCCGCCACAGACAGCATACTCGGCTGACGTTTCTTTGCTGTTTTCCACCCAGAACAGCATGAGGCTGGAGTCAAACAGAGTCGAACATTTTCCGATCTGATCATTTTCCATGGCGGTTTAAAAAAAAATAAAATACACGGAGCCATTTCTGCCATCAATATGGGCCTAAAACAATCTAAAACAAGTTCCTATGTCTGGACTGTAGCAGCACTGTAATGCAGTAGCAACAAATAAGACGATGAAACAACACATTGTCACCGCCTGATCTGGTCCGCCTGCCTGAAAACCAACTAACTATACTGGTGAGCGCATGGGCACATGGTTATATTGCGCAAGTTTGTGAATTTAGTTTTTTGAATTATTTTTAAAATAGTCTACATTTACCATTATAATCTGTACATTTTTTATTTGATCATGTTTCTTTTCTTTTTAATCCGGCATTATTGAATCAATAACAACTTCAAGCTCTTCAAGCTCTTTACTCCCATTATATTTGACCTGCGCAATGCATTGCTTCCCAGTGTATGGCAGACATTTCTCCTCACATTTGTCTCACATAGATTTAAAATGAGCAGGTGTGAGCTCTTCTGCCCCTTTATACACTTTCCATGAACAAGGTTTATGCAGCGACGGATCAGATCAGGCAGCGACAGATTCGACTGTGACAACGTGACGACATCATTACGCGATAAATCCTTACGTGTAGTTATCTTTGGGTCCACATCAGGTTTGGTCTAAGTTGATCATGGCATGCGCTCACTAGTAAACATCAGTTGGTAAAACTCACACATCCGCGTTACTAACTTCCTGTTCCAGCACTGGAATTTCCAGACCACATCGAGCAGGCGGACCAGACCAGGCTGTGACACGCATGCACGCTTGAAGCTTGTGAGCTAAAACTAGCACTGAAACAAATGGGTCGTGGAAAAAAAGACGTTTACGGACCAGGTGGTTCAGCTTCAATTCCACGAGTTAGAGACATAGGACATAGAGACACGTGTGTTCAGCAGCACGGTGGTCATCCGCTTCCTGCTCCATCGATACCACAGGAAGTAATCCACTTGAATTTCAAGTCTATAAATTCATGTTTGATCATGGTTTGAGAAATTACAGCTTGTATGTTAGAGCATTGCAGTGCCTTCTACAGGCCTGGCATGCGTACTACACCCAACATTCATGTAGACGCTTGAAATGGCTCCATTGTAGATCAACACAGCGCTTTTTTGAAACCAGCAGGGGAAAAGATCACGCAGGGAAATGTGTGATCTCATGTAGCCTCATTCCCAGGTGTGAAAAATAAAGCGTCGCCATGTTTGAGCAGTGACATTTTCCCCTCCTGTCTTTGATTTGAAGTGTTAAGTAACTGTTACATGCAGAACTTGTAAAATTGACTCGACAAATTTTGCAATCTGGCAGTCCATGTCAGCTTTTTCCTCCCTGACGTGATTTATTTCTAAACGTAATACTGACTGTAATTGCAAAAGTGGGCGTAACCATCTACCTGGTGATGGATGTCCGTCTACAGTGAAAGATTACGACCAAGGTCAGAAAACTTTGGCGGCACAGGCATCGAATTGAGCTAGTTATTGAAGAAAGATGGGCCGAATGACCTTGACATGACAGCACGCTCCCAAAAATAAACCCACTCTATCAAATAAAAATGATCTAAAATGTAAATGTAATAATGTTACAGGCAGAAGTGTCTCATGTGGGACGGTTGGAAATGAAAGTCAGAGAGGGGGACAAGCCAAGAGTTGAAGTCAGACTGTGAAGGAAATAAAAGGTTGGAGGCGGTGGTGAAGGCAAGACAAATGGATGTCAGAGACGGAGGAGGGATGTCTGGATTTATTTAGTTCCCATGGCATTGACTGAGAGAGACAGACACTTGTGACACTGTTTTGCAAAGTTCACTCAAAGGTCAACGTGTTGGCCAGGAAGGCCCCCCGCGGGGAGAGATAAGATCAGACGTCTTGAAGCTTCAATTACAACCGGACTTTGGGCCATTTTCGGGCAATCAAAGAATCCTGCCCTAAAGCTTGCTCGCCACCAAGATAAGGTCAAACATGCATGCGGCTCATTGTCGAACCACTGGCTGACCTGACCACGTCTATTTTTGATGGCTAGAATTGGCTTGATCTTCTGTGAATCACTAAGAGTTTTGTGCTTAACAATGTCACACTGTGTTGAGCCGGGAGGAGGAGGAGGCTTTGATGAGGGCGCCAACAAGACCCTGACCTGGTGCCCTTCAAGAAGACGGAAAAGGTTTACAGTAGATACATTAAAAGAGGTGACACGGTGCAGTTGGACTGCCGGGATATATGAAGAATAACAGCACCCTTCTTGGGTTTCTGCAAACATACATCCACAGTGTGGAAGTGGGTTCTCCACCTGCTGGTTCATTCTGGAAGTGGAGCTTCTTCCATAAGCTGGAAAGTTTTTTCGACCGAGGATTTACTTTTCATGCTGGTAGTGTGTTGCCATCTGTCAGTGTCACTCTTTGGCGTGTTGTTGGTCCCATAATCCTTTGTGGTTACACGAACAAGCATTTGCGACATCACTTCTATTATGTTATATGATGACAACTGTCGGCTAGTGATGAGATCCCAGATCCCACTAGGTGGCACTCTCTGCTGCATCATTTTTGGCTTTCAACAGCCACTTCAGTGAAACCATACATTATTTTCAAACCAAGAGCGCCATCTACTGAGCACTGTAAAAGAGGACACTGTTTCATGAAGCCTCATCAGCCCATCACAACTGTCAGAACAAGGAAAGTATTTTGGGTCGGAGCCCTATTTGTTATTTATCGTAATTTCCAGACTATAAGCCACAACTTTTTTCTGGCGGTCTGAGCCCTGCGGCTTATACAACAGCGCGGCTAGTATATGGATTGTTACAGGTTGAAATCAGATTCAATCAGAGGCGAAGAAATCCTTGAAATCAGAGGCTTCTTATTTACCGTTAAAGTTCAAAATGCCCTCAAAATTTCACCCGCGTGTCCCTAGCTCCGGCAACAGAGTCGATCTCCTGGAGGTTTGGAATCGAGAAGCGGCCGCTGAGACCAGCAGTGGTGTCGGAACTTTAAGTTATAAATAATAGACGTGATACGCTGTCTCGAGACGAAGTGAGTTCGGCTCAAAAGTCAGACAAGAACAAAAGCGAGTCAGGTTTCGGCCGCTGACTTGATCCCAGCTGGAGAGCTGCACCTTGCCTATTGTGAGAGCAGCGTGGATAACTGAAGACGCTGCGTATTACGCAGTTCGTTTCCGCTATTTCCTCACCCTGGATGCTGGACCCCGTTTTCAAAACTAGTTTTGAAAAGCTTTTGAAGCTGGTGCACCACTGACCTTTCTACAGCGCTGACAGCACCACTGCACCCGCGGCTTATAGACCACTGCGGCTTATGTCTGAACAAGATCCATTTTCCTTCTTAAATTTAGTGGGTGCAGCTAATACTCTCGTATAGTCCGAAAATTACACTAAATTATTTAACACTTGAGCGTATGAAGGTGACTCTTCATATGAAGATAACAAATATGAAAGAGCATGATGTGGCACGGTTACGCAATGGTTAGCCCTGCTGCCTTGCAGCAAGAAGGTTGAGGGTTCCAATCCAGCTCTGGAGCTTTGGTACTCCGCTTTCCTCCCACAGTCCAAAGACATGCACAGTCGGTTAACTGCTAACTTACAAGTTTACGCTACAGTTTGAGGAGGAAGACTTTATATTAACTGGGTCATTGTACTTGAGTTTTGCTTTGGTTCAGAGTCATGGTTAAGTTCAGCTGTTTGTTGTGGATGGTTAGTTTTAGGGTGAGAGCCTGGGGAAAGCTTTGTGTGTTTGTGTGTGTCTGAGGATGCAGAAGTGTTCGTAGGAGTGTGACAGCTAATCAAATTGACATCCAACCTGCCACTCAGCAGACAGAAACATGAAACAGGAAATTGCTTTTGGGACGACCAATCAGAAAAGCTCTTAATAAACAGGAAGGACGTGTCACAGTGGTGCTGTCAGGTGTCAGTCACGTCCACAATGGCCTGAAAATATTCCCCTGCGATGATGTCCATCATCTGCTTATCCCACCTCTGTTGAACACGTCTGTCAGGATGATGTTCCAATCTGACAAATCATTATGACCACAGTGGAGTTAGAGGAAGACACAGGAAGGTAGGTTGGATGTTTATGAACATTCATTGTTGTCGGACATGTCCCATTAACCAAGTGACTTTCAGGCAAACAATAAATACTTCTTTCATTACCATATAAAGTCCACCCTTCCCTTCATTACTACCCAGAAAAAATACATTTTTAAAACTATGAAGCCGTAAAACTTTCAGTGTGGCGTGGAAATGTATGATTTAGATTTTATTTTGGGTGTATTCTGTCAGTTTCTTTGGATTTACAATGGCTCAGCGACTTGTTAAATTCAAGGTGGATATAGAGCCCACGTGTGACCGATGCAATAGCAGCCAACGTAATAATGATATGTCATTTTAATTATTTATATTCAGGATTATATTTCTTTTTCTTTATTTAGTTAGTTACTCAATTGAATGTTGACATATATACCATGTATATACTTTTCATGTATCATTATTTAAGAGGTTTTCATGTATCATTATTTAAGAGGTAAACTTGCATCAATATTATATAATATTAATTAATATTAATTTAATTATTTTTAATATTTTAAAATCACCTCCATCAGGGAGGTTGTTTTTGACTGCAGTGATTTTGTGTATTTGTTTTTGTTCAACATAACTTGAAAAGTTATTACAATATTATTTATTTATTTATTTTTTCAATTTACATTTAATGTTATACATTTTTCTGTTTTTTACTCTTGAGGCATCTAAGCACATCTATCAAAACACTAGCTGAAAGTGACATTTACATATGCGAAATATGAACAATTTCTTGTTGTACATTTAACAATTTGATGAAAATAAGCTAAACACTTTTAAGGAAAGGATTATTCTGATCAATTGCAGATGTTTCAGACGCATTAAAATAACTATGGTGAAGAATATGTAATGTGGAAGATGTGACATTTTGCACTGAGTTCATGTCAATATTTACGGTGGCAGCAAGTCGAGTCTCACCATGTCAAACACAGTGTTCAGTAGAAGCTCAGTTGAATTGCAGAAACATAATTCAGCTAATATTATTGCGACTCACACTCACACTCACACTCCGGCTTGGGAACATCTCTTACTCAAAATGAGAAAGTTACATTTTGGAACCAGGACAAACAGCGACTTTAGTTTGTGGACTCAATTCCTATCACCTTCACGTCTTCAGACTTCGTGAAAGGCAACATAATATCGGTGATTGAAGATGTTGGGGTTAGTCATGTGAAATCAAAAGTGCCACGGCTTCAGCTATGACAGGCACCGTGTTCAACATGATGGGCAGCTGGATGGTCTCTCTAGAGCACTCCTTATCTCACCCAGCATTGCAGCATCGAGGGCTGACAGCGATCCATGGCGTTTATTTCGTGCCACGCCACATATTGGTGTGTGTTCAGAATAAATGTCAGCCATCGACGGCACAGGGCCACTTAAGACCCGACATCCCCACACAGGCAAAAACGACATCACCGGCGCACCGCAGTTGATGCCTACTGAAGCAGTATTTGACGGGACTAAACATGCAATTACTCTGCGCTCTTTTTGTTTCCATCCGAGCCAATCCTCTTATTTAAACAACAACCTTTCCAGCCCACTCCCGTGGAAACAGCAGCACCATCACAAACCATTTTCCACACGTGGAAGCAAGATGGCATCCGTCGGAGAGTTTAAAATGATGCGGATAATTGAACACATACTTTTCAGCCAGTCGCCTTCTTAAATGGCAAACGCCATTCCAAAACACTCTACTCAGCATCCCTCAAGGGCAGGCGACATATTTCTACCCACAACAATTATGTATGGAATTACTGTACGATCAAATGCTGCTTCATTGAATAGAACTGATTTGTCTCAAACAGCTCCCCAGCTGTTTTACATAGTGACGATAACCTGCACATCGATGGCCTTGAATATATTTTTACCCATTATAAAATAGCAGTCTGTTTTTAGATGAGTTTGGAGACTTTGATTATTTCCATTATACGTTACATTTGAAGGAATTAAAGGCTATTTTCTGCAGACCAGATGCTTCGCCTTGAAGCCATTCAGTACTGCTTCACCAATGTTTTTGCAGATTATGACATACCTCTTTTTTAATGAAGATTACAGGGATATTCAGAAATGATAATGGATCGGAATTTGCCTAAAAGCATGCTTTTATTGCGCTCTAAAATACAATGGAAATAGATGGAGCAATGGTCCACACGTGCATTCACTCATTCATTGACATATTTTCACATGCTTATCTTGCTGGAAAGCGTAGGGCAGGAGCCCATCCCAACGACTTGGGGCGAGAGGTGACCTTAAACAGGTCGCAAATCTGTCTCACACATGGACGGACAATTTCAACAATTCTGCTCAGTATATTTTCGGACTGTGGGAGGAAAGTGGAGTGCCCGGGGGACACCCACACAAGCACAGGAGAACAAATAACTCAACATAGAACCGACACAGGTTGACTCCAGGAGGTACCCCAAGCTGGAATCACACCAACGTCCCCCTCACTGTGAGGCTGCACCACGAACCACTGCCCCTCTCTACTGGTCTTGGTCTCGCATGTTAACTCGAGCGCCTCACAGCACTCCATCAGGAACACATCCAACCCAACAACGTTCCGTCCCGACCCCCAGAATGTCTAGCAGAGCTCTAAATTTAGAGTGTGTTCTGATATAACAGAGTGCCAATTTTCCAACATGACCACGGAAAAAAATGGGAGTGAAAACAGCAATTAATCACCTTCGCTAGTGGACTTGAATAAATTGAAGAAATCATCGAGAGTCCTGAGCCTCTAATAAATCAGTAGTTGTGTCTGTCCTCCCCAACGACGTCATTAGACATCTTTTAATATTAAAAGCTCTTACGTTACGAGAACATCACAGTCAATGCTGTTCTGGTTAATGAGAGCTCAGAACGGATCCTCAAAGTGTCAGATGTTCATGTGACGGAGGACACTAAAAAAGTATTTCCTCCGCAAACCAAGCTTCATCACTCTTCTGAGGAGTGGAACTTCTGCTCCAGCCATGAGCACCTCATATACAGGGGTTGCTTTTTTGGCTTTAAGGTGTTTCCATTATTGTGTCCAACCCCTGTTTTGAGTTTTGTGTGTTTGTGTAGCTCAAGGGGAATTTTCATTCATTGTACTAGGGCTGGCTGATATGACCTCATATCATTTTCACAATAAATTGGCTTGTCTACCTCGATGACAATAAATGTATGATAAATCCCCCTCTCAATATTGGTCTTGTTTGAGGAAATGGTGAGCGTAAACATGTGAAATCGAGAACTATATGGGGGCCAAGGGTTTAAAACACATCCCAGTGTTTGTACATATATAGCATTAATCTGTGCATTTGTACGTAAAAGTAAGTATATTGCAATCCTTCTTTCACATTGGAAAGCATGGTTTCATCACCATTGTGGTTGAACCTTCAACCTTGATTTCAGTTGATGCACCCCAGCTAACTGCGGTTAGCATCACCCACGTTGGTCCTTAAACAAGTTTGTTTTATGCATTGCCTCAAGTTATTGTTTGATTTGAGTCTGAAAATAAATGTCTGCCACGTATATTCTATGTCTTCTTGTTGGTTGCTGTGCTGAGCATGTTCCTGAACATGTTTGTGGTGCCTCCAAGAGACAGTTTGTCAGGCCTGCTGCAGCTGTCGATCAGGGGCAAGCATGAAACAAGGCACGTGGTCGGCTGGTGTTTTTGCTCCACCGTAAAAAAGTGTACTAAAGTGAAGTTGATCACTATCGTCACATGACGAGGGCCATGAATGACAATTGTGATTTTGTTACTCGGCCTGAATGGAGTCATGTGCATTAAAATATTGAATTTACTGACATGGACAAAATTACGTTGGTTATCAAAGTAAGGCCAGGGTTACTGTGTACGTCTTGTACGTGCATTTTATAGACCGGTTTGGTTCCAGCGATTTAGTCCACTATCTTTAACAGACTCTGACACAGATCACTTTGTAGGAGGGTTTCGCTGTAGCTACTTTATTACTTTACTTGGAGACTGTGGTCTGTGTGGAGGTCGGTGCTCCCTGAGTGCTTTTGTAGTTGTCATAAGGTAGTGCACAGTCTCAGGTTTAGCAGTGCAAGTCTTCAGGTATGTTCACACCAGACACGACCAAAGCGACTTCCCGCTGCCTCTCAATATGTGTTCCAAAAAAGTGGGTCAGTCCAGGGCCATCAGATCCTTTGGAGGCACAATAAGCTTCGAAGGTCATGAATTCAAGCAACCGTTTCCTTTGTTTGCCTTGTCAGCGTATAGTATGTCACTGTGAAAAACAGATTCTGATTGGGTAACCCACCGCGACTTGTCGCCAGAGTTTAGCTTTTACAACTGCACCATTTGACATGGATCATTTGAAACGGGTTGCTCGAAATTCAACGAAGCTACGACCATGTTGACGTTCCACAATCTCCGTCTCCGAAATCGTAGCTTTATATTGACTTTACGCTAGTGGCTTTTCTTTCGGTGGCTGAAGTGAGAGCAACTCCTCCATCCATCTTCTGCGCTGTCTGCTTTATTGTACTTCGACTACTATAGCTGCATTTCTATCTTCTGTTTCCACAATATTGTGGCCATAAAATATTTCAAACCAGATCCTGTGAGCTGGAGAAAAACCCGGCGTCATCAAATCAAAACAAAATGTGTGTGAAATTTACAGCACTGCAGAAACATCGAAATGAAAGGAACACGACAAGAATTCAGCATTGCACCAAGGACAAACTCAGAAGACGCCTTTAAAAAAAAAAGGCATCTTCAAATGTATCACCGTGCGCATTGTTTGTATCTACTGAAAGACTGTTGAGTGACACCGCCATTGACGCCAAGCTATTTTCCAGAAGGCATCTTCCATCAAAGCGCTTATTCCCTCAGTGCGGAGTATCTGTCTTACCAAATACTTGGCGCGTCCGTTCCGCTGATTTCAAGGAAGTCGTATCTGTCCTCCAATAGGAAGTCGTTGAACACGAGAGCAATCGTGTCCCCAGGTTCGGCCAGGATGGACCACGTGCAGTCCAAGTTGTTGTCGTACTCTGCAGGGTATCCAGGGCTGGCGATTGACCCTGAAGTGCCTCGTAACGTACCGCCGCACGCTCCCTCCGCTGTTTCGGAAGAGGACACAGAGATGAGTTCCTGTCATCACATATCACTTCCTATTTAAAATAAACAGTCTATATATTGAGTTAAATGCAGGTTGTGGCGTTGACTGACTCATTGCTGCAGTGTTCATCAGCGTTTCATAACTAAATATCAGGGCTTGTTGAAGTACCCTCTCGCGTCAGTGGCTAAGCATCTGAAACATGTTGTGACATTATTTTTCTGATAAATGAAAGTTAAAAGTGTTACTGCGCGGCGCCTAATTATCTCTGTGGGACATTTATTAATGAACAATGTTCAAAAGAGCAGGGCTGAACACACTTGTGTAGGCCACTTACACACTGAAGCGCCTTTCGAATGCTGCTGCGAGCTCAGTTCTATACACCAAATATAAATATTCAAGATGAAAAACATGGTCATGTGATGTTGTTTTTTCCTTTTGTGGATGAATCGATGAACATAAAGAACAAGAAGCGAGCAAAGAACAAGAGTTCCTTACATCACAAGCACACACTGAACTTATGCATATTTTTCTACTTTACTTCCATGAAATCTCACCAAACCAATCAAAGCAGGTTTTGAAAACCCTCCATGTCTCGAACAATGAAACCGGCAACTGAGGATTGTTCGTGGAGACATTCACTTTTTTTTTTTTTATATGCTTCTATCATCTTTTAGAGTCATTGTCTGCCTACAGATTGTGAGGTACAGTATATCTCTTTAACTCAGAATTTATTTCCCATTTTATTCTGAAGTACTTTTATTTTTATTGCGCTAACCAAAGACTGTGAGAGCCAACATTTTTAGAGTAAATTGTCAAGTGAAATTGTCGAAACCCATGCAGAAATCATTTTTATGTTTCCTATTTTACATATACTGACATTTCTTTTCAAGCGCTACTGGATGAGTGGAGGGACAAACTCTCACTCCTGACGACGGTTGTGCAGTGGAATGTTGGCATGAGGATCGAGAGCTCATATCCCTCCCGACTTGCTCTTATTTTCTCGACTACGTCCAGCTCTCGCCGCATTTCTCTCTCTTCCATGTTGGGGCGCTCACCTAATATCATGCAGCTGAAGTCACAAATGTGTGGCCCTTTGTATACAGTTACAGTTTAACATTGGCCTTACATTCTGTAAGAGTTACATTCTGTAAGTACATTCTGTCAGTATTCTGTCTCTCTATCTACATTTAGGGATTCAACATCCATCTTACATGCCAAGTGAGCGCCAGGTTAGATTGGAGCTCTTAACCGACATAATCTCTGCTCCAATGACCACTTTGTTTTCAGATGGACCCTTCTCTGCTGACCTGCATTCTAAGCCACCCACTTCTGCTCCCCATTCTTCAACTCCGTTCATTTGTCAACCGGCGTCAGTTCATTGTTTTGTCGCTCAGGTGAGACCCTCTGTATTCTTGGACCACTTTGGATCATGGCCTGTCCCTCTTTGGTCGTTCGCTATGCGCTTAATGTTCTTGGGTTTCTGCATTTCTGTGTTCTAATCTGCCGCCAGGGCCTGCCCGACCCTGAATGTCATGATGAGTTTTGTTTTGTTTGACCGTGCAGAGGACACAGAGTTATTTCCTTTACTGGTAACTTTGTCTCCCTCTGTCAGTGGTATTGAATATTGAGTTTTTTGTTGTCTAGAATTGTTACGCCTGTGATGTTGCTTTGTATATATATATATATATATATATATATATATATATATATATATATATATATATATATATATATATATATATATATATATATATATATGCAGTGGTACCTCGCTTTTCGAACAAATCGGCGTTCGAACAAAAATTTCAAACGAAAATCCAGAACTCGAACGCCCCTGAAAAAAGCCGGAAAAAACCATAACGTGCGCGGACCGATCAGCTGACCCACGACGCACTTTGTTATTGTGTATAACGCAGCCTCTGTATGCAGACGTGTCCCGTTAGCTACATTGACTGACTGTTCTTTCTTCATATTGAGGTGTAAAACCTTTCCTGTCTCCGCACTGGACCGTGGTAGAGTGTCACAGGGGAGGTGCTGGAGCGCTCACTCCAGGGTTTGATGTCCTGTTGTGGGCTGGAGCTGGGACAGGGATGAGGCGAGTCTGGGACAGAGCGTGACTTGGTTTATGACTTTGTCACAGCCAAACTGCACAGAAGCGCACATTCAGAGCTGGACACGCACCGGGCACCTCTTCACTTCTGGAGAGACGTCACTCACTCGGCAACCCCTCCCACATGCAGCGGCCACACACATAGAGGAACAGCCACCTGCAGCAGACACTCTACATTCACTCCTACAAAAGACTATTTTAAGGCTTGGAACGCTTTATTTCTTTTTCCAATTCATTGTAATGGGAAAAATCAATTCAGATTTCGAACAAAACGCTTCTCGAACGGTCGTCTGGAATGGATTGTGGTCGAGAACCGAGGTACCACTGTATGTATATATATATATATATATATATATATATATATATATATATATATATATATATAGCCCTTGCTCTTGCTTTAGAAATAATTTGAGATTTCGCTGATAAAGTTGTTCAAGTCCAAACATTATACAGCAGAAACTGCCATCTGGTGGCCCCTGAAATTATGTTCCTGTTTCATGAAACCTCATAATGTGTACGAGTTGACAAACTGTCTATAAGTGTAAACTTGTTTGAGTATTGTTTTGAAACTTATATTTGAAGTTCAATAGCTCAAAATGAGATAGGCAAGGGATGTCAGGCAAATGTCAATATCACTATGGTATTTAATGTGTGTATTGTGAAGTGTCAAGATGCAATGCAGACGGCTGAATTCAGCGTCACGCTGGGACACAATTGATAATAATGAATATTTGACGGGTGAGAATGTGTTGACCTGAGAGATGAGGACCTTGAAAACCTAAACCAGTTCACCACCTGAAGACATTTTTAGGCTCACATTTCCCAAATCCAAGGGTGCTCTGGCTAAGGCAATATGAAGACCTTGAGCATGATTAAAGTAAAATCAATATCCATAAGCTCTGCATCAAATCCACAAACTTAAGACTCCCTCTTGGGGTCCTGCAGTTCTCATGACCCTGCCCATCTTGTTTGTTTATTTCGAGGTTGTCTGCTTGGACAAAAGATGAAGTAACGTACCTCTACAAAATGGCGACGGGAAGTCCCACTGTGCCCCAGTCCCAGGTGACACGATACACGTCAGGATACTGTGACCCTCCAGCACGAATCCAGACTCGCAGCTGTAACGGATCTTGTCCCCCATGTTGTAGCGGGTGCCATGGATGACTCCGTTAGGAATGAGCCCGGGCGTGCCGCACATGTGACTGGGCAAGACTGAAAGACAAAAAAAAGACGCTTCATGTAGACAGGCTCCAGGATACATCAGGTGCATTGAGTTCTTGTAAACAAACCGACAGAGTCAAATGGATTCAAACCTCATGAGCAGGATGAACTCCACTCTTTCTAGTGAGAGCCATATTTTTAGGGCAACTGGAGCATGTTAACACGCTGAGTGTGTTCGCCCTGACGTGGCTGTGTTGTTTGCACGTGTGTGTGTGTTGGGGATTGCAGCCGCCTAATGTGTGTTTGCGCTGGCTGTTCCAATTAAACGTGAGCGCACAATTATACAGAGCTCCACCGTGAGACTCAGAGAAATAGGACAGAAGAGCGGGGTCAAGAAAAGTCACGCAGGAGGCAGACAGGAAGGACCGGAAGGAGGAAGGAATAAAAGGAAGGCAGGATGTAAAAGAGGAGGGGTCAAGGGACTGTAGACAAAGGTGACGAAATGGAGGGGCCACAGGAGAGAAGAATGTCAGGGGAAGATGTGACTATTTGCAGTTCGCCTCATTCAAGTATAATGTCATCTAATTGGCTCAATATTTGTATGAAGCCGGACAAAAGAGAGTCGAGCTTCAACGCGCCATGTTCCCAGCTTTGTTTTCACCAGTTCAGACCTCCAAATTCATGTCCAAAACTAAAGCACAGATGGAGAGATGTGCAGTGGGATGGAGGGAGCTTGACAAAAAAAAAGTGAGTGAAAGTGAAAGGACTTGTGTGTCCGAGCCAAGTCATTTGTCACACTTATATGACCGTGCAGTCTCGAGTCCGTTCGACTGGCGAGGTTTTGCGGCCAGGACGGTGCACTGAGGTATCGCATCGGTCAAAGTCATGCGAAAGAAAAAGATATCATTGGGGAGGCGAAGTGCACATTGCTGTTATTATTTTATTCAGTTTTTTTCTGTAGAAGTGGCTCTGAAAATGGAATGGAAATACTATTATTACTGCTATTCTTCTGGTCAATGTGTGACAAACATCGCTGACCCATAGTTTGGTATTGATTTAATAATTTTTTACCTGAGGTTGAATTCACAATAATATAATGTTGAATAAGACGTGACATTAGCATACTGTAGCTCCCAAAATAGTTGCTGACAAATTGTTCTCAAGGCAAGAAAAGAAATAAAATAAAATAGAAATATATCCAGACTGGGTCTGAAGTTAATTTACATGAATTCATTACAGACAAAACTAATGTTTTAATTCAAATAATGCAGATTATAAACTTTTTTTTCACAGGGAAGATGTTTCAGTCATCAATTCCAGGTACCCCACATTATGACATTATGTGATGTTATAACCAAAACATCCAGGATGAAAGAGACAGAAATTTATGTTACAGAAACTTCAGGAAAGAAGCACAAAAAATGCTGTTCTAGGCACTTTTAACAGAGTAAAGAGTCCGCACTTCCATCCTCAGTTATGTGTACAGATAACAATACAACATGTATTTGACCATTCAAGTCTTTACATTTAAATTCCCTTGCAAAAGCACTATTGCTCCGTAGCTAACACTAAACCTAATAACGTCTCATCCTTGACGCGCCATTTTGGAATTTAAACATTTAGTAGCATCGTTGTTGCTTAGTCATTAAAAGAAGAAGAAGCAGAAGAAGTGGTATCGGATTATATCACTTCAATGTGGATTAAAAAAAAGAAAAAAATGGGACTATTTGTTCGTAATAAAAGCTATCATTTGGCACAGGGAACTAGGATTTAGTCAGTCTAATAAACATTTGAATTAAACAATAGAAAAAAAAGGTTGATGGAAAGAAGAATTGATGCAAATTTCAAATAGGAAAACAATGATAATGTCACGTACTAAGCCATAACTTTAACACTCTGGCTAAAGTTGAAGACACATCAGGTCAGCCAGGGTATTTGTTATTTTATTTTACTTATTTTGCTGGATGCCCACAGTGACTGTTGCGAGATCTTGAATCGTGTGCCAGACAAAAGCAGCAGGAACAATGCTGCTCTCCAGATCGAGGAGCAGACAGATGACACCTGAATGCACCTCCGCAGGGCCCTGAAGTGCTCACCCAAAGATGTCTTAGCCGGGTTGTTTTCCGCTTCACGCGTAAATAAACAGGTGCTGCTTGCGAAAAACTCCAACGTCTTTTCAGCCTCTGATGACAAGCATGTATCCGACAGAACACCACTACCAAACTCACAGTACCTGATCCAACAGAGGGGAAAGTTTCTTCAGAAGCGTGATGCGTGACATTCTTATAGTAGGACACTCTGTGATAGAAGTGAACCCTAATTCATTTGACTCACCTTTAATTCACAATTTCCTGACTGACATGAGAAGGATAGTGTCATGGTTCTTGCTTTTACTTCATCACTTCCTGTGTTCCGGTTCCTTGTTTTCCTGTTTGCTCTCTCACCCCCTCCAGCTTCATGGCAGCGCAGCTGGTTCTCATCCCTTTGCATAGATTTACACACGTGGAGAACCAGCACGTGCTGCCAGATGATCGTCTTTTGTTCTTGTGGTACGTTCTCTCTCGATTGCTCCGTTCGCTTGTGCTGTTTATCTCCCTGTTTTGCTCCGCGTTCATCTCCTCGTTCTGTCACCTTTGTCTCTCGTCTCACTCTATCTAGCTCTCCTATCGCTTGCTCCCTGTCATTAGCTCCGTGTTAGCTTCCTCCAGTGTTTGTGTTACTCGCTACTTTAGTTCAGCCTGTGTGCTACTTATTTCCTCGGTTAGAGTGTTGGTTTTCACCTCTACCGAGCGTCTTTTGTTTTGTATTAGCCTCGTGACGGTTATATCCATATGTTTCTTAGTTGTCCCCGTTTTCCGGCTTGTATTCCTTACACCTGCTTTCTGTTTCAGGTTTATCGCCTCTGTTCGTGTTTGTTCTCCGCGCTCCGCTTCTGTTGTCGTCGCCCTCAGTTCACCTTATTGTTCGTGTTTGATTTGTGTGTTTATTGTAATGATCCGCTAACAGAACTCCCGCTCGTCCGAGTCCTCTGAGTTTGGAATCATCTGCTCATCTTGGATTAGCAGTCACGACAGGAGATTAATTGAAGAGTTGGTGCGAAGAATGCATCAATAAGCTTCAGAACAAGATAATTAAACTTGTCTATCGAATATTCAAAATCCTTTGTATGGATTTCAGGGAGTAAATCTGGTCCAACACAGGACCATCTCGCAGTGATGCCAACTAAACTATACATATACACCTGCGGTTCCAAAACCACGCTCGGGTCTGAAACACCACCTTCTCACTCCGCCTTTGATCAAAGTCACCTTTTGCCTTTGCTAACCTGCCTCCCTTCTCCACATGCCTCAGTGGTGGCCTCAGATTCAACCCTCACTCATGCCACTCCAGCCTCTTGGACGCGACTAACAGCCTCGAACTCTCCACTATTGTAAGCTTCACCATACAGTCATCCCCCTTTTACAACCATGGTATGCACATAATGCCAAACGGTATTGACGCCAACATATGATTGGCGATGACGTGGATTATTGCAGACTATCGTTGGGATGAAGATAAATTTTCACACTGAACAGAGCCAAATTGACATTCGGTGGACTTTCATTGCCGCAAGCCTTTGAAACAGACGCTGGGTTCAGTCAGGCTCCTCGTATTTGGCTTGGTCTCATGTTTGGTTCACAGTCAGTCGGTAGAGCCAAGTGGAACCAGAACAAATGTCAGACGTGACTGCAGATAATCCTGAAACAAGTTCTGTCTTTTCCTCAAAATATACGTTGTAGAAGAAACTAAGGTAGTATTTTTGTCTTTGACCTGCCGTATGATTGACAGGCCATTGCCATCACTGCATCCAGGGATGACAGTGGCAGATACTAGTACCTACCCTGTGCGCCTCTTTTGGACTACGATTCAAGGGATACGAATGAAGGATGACAGTGGGTCATTCAGATTGATTCAAAATGATTCAGTGACTTTAAACCAATGTGGTAGCTTTGACACCAAAAAAAAAAATCCAACTTGTCTAACTGAGGAATAATACCTAGATTACAGACGTATGCAGTGAAGATTCCTAGATTCCAGTTGTTTCTTGTCAGAGAATCAATTAAGCGTTAGCGCTAGCTTCTACTTCAATTTAATTTTTAGTTGTAGACCATTCAAATATCAAATGACAGTGCAAAATTTCTCCATGATGAATTTGTGAACAGCCCTTGTGGTTTATTCATTTATTGGTTACTTCTATTATTATTATTGTTTATTTTTATTCATGTATTGTATTTAATAACAATATTTATAGTTATTACATGTTATTACTATTATATTAATTATAGTTATTACATTATACACACACACATATATGTGTGTCTTGGTGATGGTTGGTGTTGAAGTCGTACATACTGGAGCTTCACCTTTATAAATCCAACAAACCAAAAGTAACTGATTTAGAGCATCTCCTCTCCATCTCCAGCCGAAATGTTTCCATGAGTGACTCACCACTTTGTCCTGCCCCTGCTCTCCTGGAACATCTGGACGGAGGTCAGAGGCAAATAGATTGAGATGAATCAATGTCATTAAATTCAGAGCCCAATAGATGTCCAAAAGTCCAACTCGCTCCATTAACTACTAACACCTCAACTGAGTCCCGTCCATTAAAAGCATACTTCTTTAATCTGTGCTTCTGGATCTAGAGGTCCTGCTGCTGGAAAAGTGCCAGAGATTCTCAGCTAAATGGACTCCCCAACTCGGCCAGCGCTCCCCTGGTGTAAATGCATTAACAGCTTCACTGACACACACCACATAATAACTCTGCAAGACCAAACACTAATGGAAGTCCTGGCCAACGCCAGCCAGCGGCCATGACAGGGTGAAGGCCTCTCGCCTCCTGCTGAGCTCCCACCTTTTTGATGTGCCATCCACAGAGCCGCGGTTTCAAAGCACTGCCGCTGTAAAATCACACACTCAAAAGGGACATTCACCTTCTGAGAACACAATTTCTCTGACAAAACGAGCTTGCACCATTGATTCAAACCACTTCAGAAGTGAGTTAGAGGACTATTGAGTTTAGTAGCTACTCCTTTACAAGTGTGAGAGCGACCGCTTATGAACAAGGCTGACTGCAACACAGTCTATGTGTCATACTAAAATAAAACTCCATTCTAGGCACGAAACGGGGAAACTTCTGCGCTAAGAAAATAATGATCATTTTTCTAAGTGCAGCATTCACATGTCGGATCTTTTGTGAGTCACCAGTTGAGTCACTAAGGTGGATCTCTCCAGCACATTTATAAAGAACTATATATTTATATTTGATATGTCATGTCCACAAAGTGACCACAAGTGAGGTCAGCCTTGACGTGTTGAACTCCTTTATTTCGTGAGTCACTTACACTCAGATGTGAACATTGGAGAGATCCCATCATTCGCTGTTGAATACCACTTTCCGAGAGTCATTCTTACGTGACTCAAGGGCCACTTATGCTCATTATTACATTTGTATCCGGACGTGGACGGAGCCTTCTGTCTGTGCTCTACGTTTCCGCAAATCTTACTGATACGGACCAAACGGTGCAGTGCCACCGGAAACCGTGGAGGCAGTGTTGCTGTTACTATGAGACACCAAGAAGACATCGACCATCGTTGCTGTTTCGAAGTATTTTAAATATGGTGCCCATTTTGTAAACTTCCACTTGATAGAACTTTATTACAAACATTACTGTTATGCTGGCTCTAGGAGAAAAACAGGAAACGGAAACACACACACAGGGGAACGACAAAATAAGAGCACGTGAAAATGAACATAAGTTACATTTTCTATTTTGAAGGAAAGCTACATATAATAAAAAAAAAAAACAAAAAAAACGTACTCCTTTAAAGACTGTCAGCGACAAGATGCAAGATATTCCCTTTTTTTAAGAGGCATGGAAGCCAGATAACTGTATTGGAGTACAGGTTTATTCAAGCAACAGAAGAGGTAAAATAAAAAAATAACGCAAAAACAACTGTCTAAGCTCAAGATAGTGAGGGAAACTAACGTCACTGCAAATGCTTGAATCCAAGCATCAAGATTTATGTATTAAAGTTTCAGCGAGTCAGAGGCTTTTGAACGATCACGTTCTAATTCCAACCCCCACGAGTGACAAAGATCCACGTCGGACTCGACATGCGCGTTGAAGAGGAGTTGAAACGATGAAGCCACATGATACGCGGTGATGGCTGGGGGCGCATGAGGAAGAGCGGCTTGGCTCCTCTAAAAGCAGCCGTCTGATAACGCTCTGACCGCTCAAAGGGCAACGTCGGGCTCGTAACAGTTGTCAATGGAGACGCCACCTCAGAAAATATTTGACAGAAAGCGCGGTAATGACCGGCCATCATCAGGGGACGACAAAATTGCTTCTTTCACTGAAGACTCCGGCCTTCCGTGCTCCATTACAGCATCTCGACATTTACCTTTCCTCTTTCTGCATTAGAATATTCTGCCGCTTCACAAGGTCTTTCTGACAAAATGCAGGACAGTACGTCCAGCACTACCACTAATGATGTGAGATGGAGGAATGATTTTTTTTCTTTCTCAACACTGCAATAATGAGGCTTAAAAACACGTCTGTGGTTAATGTGGCTTATATTTAATTTATATTTAAAGCACTCTCCACTCTCTCTGTGGAGTACAATGACTTTACAAATGTGCGATTCCATTCGGGCATGTTGTTTTGGGACTGGTATTGTCTCCAACAGTCAGTCCCAGATAATGAGTGTAACATTGTTAAACTTGACGCAACACATTCTTCCGGGACGCTCCAGAGAAATGCCTCCAAAGTTAAATCCCAGGTCACCACAAAAGAAATGGATGACTCTTAGCAGAGAGTTGTGCTGTCAAATACTGGCTACTTTGATGGATTAGAGCCAGACGTACACAACTGAACGAAGAATGAACCTGGCTAACACATTTCACTCACTTCAACCATGCGATGTGCACAGCTCCTTCCATATTAAAATGTATCAACACCGCCTTTCCCATGTTTCCTGGGCGAAAATGTATTAGCAGGGCGGATGACATTTCCAGCGGTGCTTGTCATCAATCACGTACTAAACAGAGTAATCACGGGTGCGGCTACACTCTGCTAAACATGCGCTCGCCGCAGCCTTCTCAGCTCCGATGTGGAGCTAAAACAATGGTCACTAATATGGAACTTCCACCATGCTGTAATGGCCGGTGCCATAAAAGATCAGCAGTCCCACACTTTTTATGTGCACAGTAACAGCAAACAGAAAACAGCAGGCGACTGTAAAACTGCTGCAGATGCACAGCATTTAACAACTTCATTGACACTCTGTGTGGAAGTGTATTCGGTCATTCAGGGGATTGTGTTAAAAAATTAACATACAAAAGAAAGTTTAAAAAAATATATATATATATAAAAAAAAATATATATATATATATATATATATATATATATATATATATATTTATATATATATAAATATATATATATATATATATATATATATATATATATATATATATATATATATATATATATATATATATATATATATATATATATATATATTTCTTTTTTTTTTTTTTTTTGGTCCGACCTTGGCTGACCCTCTGATTATTTGGCAAGGAAAACATATTTTTACATGGAAAATATTTCGCAGGCTCCATAGTTGGGAAAAATACTCAACATGAACTCCAACTTGTGACCTTACATTAAAAAAGCAAACACACTTTGGAACACAGTTTGAGAGCGATGAGCAGGGTTGCCACCACTGAGAACTAAGTAGCATCATACTAAAAACACAATTGAATTATTTCCACAACTTGCACTTACTCTGGAGAACAACCGGCTATTGCCATGTATTACGAACTTAGACCTGTGAGTTTTCCACTTTGCTATCGCTATGTTGTGAGGCTGCAGCTTGAAAACTGCGACTATATTTTGACATCACCAGGCACCGGCCACAGTCAATGCCATAACCTTTATAGATATTTATCTGATTCAATCGTGCTATTCTTCGTCATGTCTCAAGCAACAATGATGATGACGGCGAACGCTGTATTTTCTCCCGTGGTTTGTAACGCATCTGTTTCCACATTTTCTTTTTACATTCACACTGCCTCCATCACAGTGTTTGGACCATGAATCCGCTCCAGAATGTGGAGAGAACGGACGCATAGAAGCTGCGCTGCCGACCACTGCTGTCACTCTCTGTCCCACTGTATGATCTCTTGCTCTTCTGAATCTGATACTGTCTAAATCGCTCTCTTGCTCGCGGTTTTGCTCCTATTGCGTAACTAAAACTGCCCTCCTCTGCGTGACTGGACTCAAAAACTTTGATATAAAAACACGCCAATATAGCTCACATTGAAGCTACATGTGTCGGCCGCCTGTTTACGTAAAGTAGCAACTACATCAGGCTCCATATTTACAGACTGACTAGTCGACAGTAAGTGCCACGATGTCGCCTGTCACAAATGGTGCCAGATGGGTAAAGTAATTTCCAACCCATTTTCACACTCAATGCGTCAAATGGCGACTTTCTTCAAGGTACTGTTGAGTCCTCTGTTGACACCGTGGTCAGCTTCCAGCGTTCCACGGTGACACGTTAAGCTGGAGGTGCCCATCGCCATCGATTGCAAAAACAATGTTCATAGATTGCATGGCGAGCATGAGGAACCACGACGACAAGCGGATCGTAGTCTCAAGAGAGTCGCTGTTTGATGCCTCAGGAGTGAGAATGTACATGGACTGTTGCTTTCAGAAGCACTGTCCTATTTTCTACAAACTTTCGACCACGTTTCTAAATGCGATAATTGTGTGTAAAGTTCAAAAACTCGATATTCAAACACCAAAGCCAAAGAGAGTTGACATATTCATTGAGCAGCTTCAAGAGTGCAGTGACCCAGAATCCCACTGAGAGCAGAGGATGGGAATAAAAGAGCCCAAAAATACCCAGGCCTTCTGAACCCGACGTTCATGTCCCGTTTGAAAAACAAACACTCTGTCAATGGAATGATGTGACAGCAGCTAAATTGAATTCTAAATATTTCCCAGCACTAATCTAGACTTTGCCGATTAAATTATGACACCCATTTAGATTTACATTTATTATTTGTCAATTAGAGCGTGTCAAAAGAAGATGAATAATTCTGTGTATTTATGGCTCCGATCTGGGAGCGTGTGCTGCGGTCGATTATGATCAGGTGGATTTCGGCAACACGGTCCTTGACAAGAGCCGCTCCTGATGAGATTCGGCTGGAGCAGAGCTAGCGGATCACGGAACAGAACCGGGCTGTTTTCAGCCTTCAGTGTGTCATGTTTACACAAAATAAGTCCCTTTTAAGTCTAACACGACTCATGACCTCCCTTATACATTTTTCATCTAGCGGTGTACTACGTGGTAATTACCAAGTATGCAACATGCCAAGTTGAATTTAGCTGAATGGCATCCGAATGAATCAGTCACAAGGGGGTGAGAGTCGACGAGTGAGCGCCAATTAATGTGACAGGAGCAGCGAGAGAGGATGGTAGGAGAGGAGCCTGTGTCAGCCCGGATTGACAGTGGCACCCCGAATTTACCCAAAATATAAATGAGAGAGGAACACTGGATGTCACAGTTGCAAGTCTGGAGCCATTTTCTGACTTCACCTTTATAGGTAGTTGGAGAAGCAAGTGCTTTTCTTCGTCTCAAACTTGCACAGATTTGGAATATATTAAGTATATTAATATAAAATGTAAAAATACATTAAAATACGTCTCTTTGTGTCATGTTGAATCTTGACGTGCATGTTATGATAAAGTGTTTTTCCAATCCAGTGTGTCAGGTTGCTGTTGTCAGGAGCCATGAAATCTGCCTGAGGCCTCGACAGAGCAGGCAAGTGAACGGAGACAGTCAGCTGCCAATCGGATCTCGAGTCAGCGACAACCAGGCCGGATCGTCTTACACTGGTCCTGACATGTACACGTCCTGTGACTGGATAAGCACTTGTGAGAGCCTGGGAAACAGGGACTTCCCAGTCAGAGAAGCAACTGTTTAGGTTTGGTGGCTGGCTGGCAACACCATTTTCAAGATGGACCCACTTCATAGAGGTAGAAACTGAAAATAATAATCTCAAATACACTTGTTTTAAATGTTAACAACGCCCAGTTTATCGGACAAACTCTGAGAGAAGGGCAGACTCTTAAAATCGCCCTTAGTTTCAACAGTATCTGAGAGGAAATTCCAAAGGCAGGAACCCACAAAAACATGTTGTTTGACATGGTCCTGATTAATAATAAGTTTTAAAGAAAGAGTCTTTTAGAAGTAAATAACTGAGAATAGTTTTAAATGGATGTTTTTATTGAACAAAATATGGTGTGGCTGTTTCACATTTAACATTCTACTCAGCCTAACTGTGTGCCTCATGTTATTAGCTATTAATAACAGGGGTGGTCAATTGAATTTCATCAGAGGCAACAACATATGAATGTTGTGGGAGGGTATGAAGTCAAAAGACAGAAGGTCAGCAGAAAAGCCATCTTAAATTTAAGTAACATTTTGCAGCTAAATATGTATATAATATATACATACATTCTGCAGGTTTTTCTTTTTTTTTCTCAGGGACAAGAGCTACATCTAAAATGAACATCACTTGTTAAAAAAAATAACAAAATAAATAAAAATAAAAAGAGTATTTTTATTTTATTTTTCAATGTGACTATGGGGGAAGAAAAACAAACAAAGAAAAAAACAAAAAAAATAGTTTTATAAAGAATTAAAATAGTAATGACAATGGAAAATGTAATATCATTTTGGAGGTCTGGTCAATAAGTAATAATATGTTCCTCAACACTTACACAGCATGGTTCCAGCGGTGGTCACACATTTGAAAACAAAGTGGGATTGATAAAAAATAAAGGTTAGAAACCAAAACCACAGAGGAAACGTAATATTAACATGGCTTACACAACAAGTAGAATGGAAATGCTGTCAGACAGAGAGACAAAGAGTAATAGAAGTCATAGAAACTACAGGTATTCTGAATAAACAGCCAATATGAGGGCGCCAGCAAAAACATACATATATAGAAAGTAAACTCATTCAAGTCGAAATCTCAACATTCTTCAGATTTCAGACGAGGACAACATGCCACATATGGCTCATGAAACAAACAAACAAACAAAATCCTTTTGAGACTCAAACGAAAAAGAAAGAACGGACTGCAAACTGACTGAAACACTCGATAACTTCCCATTGTAAGTGACTGAGGTTTATGCCACGCTAGCGTAAACACCAATGCTAACGTGGAGCAAACTTAATTCGAGAACATGTAGCATCACAAGACCCGATCCAACCCACAACAAACAATTGCATGATGTGATCCATCAATACACCATGCTTTGTTGTCTGGATGTCTATTTCAGGCCTCGTCGCTCAGACCGCACTCTGCCCCAATAGGAAACATCAGCAGAACAAATTTCAGGACGGAAGATCCGGTCCGTTACTCTCACCAGCTGCGCTGAACACCTGCGGGGGATCCACACAGCTGGACGTGTCATTAACGCAATAAAAGTCCAATAAAAGTCTTGCGAAAAAGTCTGGGTGGAGGGATTCAACATGACTTCTGCAGGACTTCTGCCTTTATGGTCGCTGGTCCCTTGCTCATCTTCTGACTCCCTCTCTTTTCCATCCATTCATCTTAGCTTAGCACGCATGAACCGAGGATGCGCCCCACCGTGGGTACTCAGCACACACACACAGAGACACACAGACAGACAGAGAGTTCAGTTTGTGACTGTCTCACGCTGGAGAAAACAAATCCAGGGAGCAAAACAGTCGCTCATTTCATGCTGCCCCAAACTGTGCAGTTTAAAAACAACACCTGTAGAGATCAGAGCAACAAACCAACCTCCCGTCAGGTCGGCAGACGCCTCGCCAAATAACAGTGCCTCATCTTGGTTCACACAACTTAAGAGAGAAAAGAGCAAGACATCAACAGTTAGGAAGGAAGCGTTCCTCTTAACCACTGTGCCGTTCCAAATCTTTAGCAACCAACTCTTCCAGAAAATGACAGAGTGGAGATTTATCATGGCAGACGCAGTTTAAATTCCTCCAAATGTGCCTGGTCTTGTCGCTCCTCTGGTCTCAGACCCAAACACCTAGCCTTTACCAAACAATTGTCCAATAGCCAAAATAGAGCTTTTAAAAAACTCTACTATTTTATTCATCCGTTCCTCAGTCACCAGCCATGAGCTGGTTCAACAGACTTTGTTGAACTGCTTTTGTCTCCACAAGGGCTTCTTTAAATAGAGTATGTAGCAATAATAACACTTTTGCTTAATGTGCTTCTGACCAGCAGTTGCTATGGAAACAGTGACCCAGCCTGAGGCAAGAGAGTGCTGCGGGGCAGAGAGACAGAAGACCTGGGGAAACATCCGTCACAGCCTATAAAATACAACACCAGAGCCAGCTACAATCATTTGCTCTTAAAATAATCAAATGTGCTGTAAACACTTGTGCAAATAGGCCGAGGAAAGGGTCTGGAGATTATCCTGTAATTATCATGCCAAGTTTAAGACTCCGCTCAAGATGGTGCTTCACTCCACAAAAACTCCCGTAAATGTTTATAAAGCACTGAAGCATCCTGGAAGCACAATTAATCCACTCTCTGTTCGGGCGTTGCGTATTAACGTCATATTTGTTTTTGGCGACAATCGATTGATCCCAATTGGAGGAGGAGAGGATGATTTTTTGAGCGACTTTCCTGAAGTCGTAACAGCGTTTCTAGCCCTGTAGAAGCAGCCAGAAATTAGGGACCCTTTTTCATCCCGCGCGGTATCGAAAACGCACTGTCAGCACATGATCACCGTCACATATCTAATGCGTGAGGTTTCCGACAATATCCTCATGAGATCCCACATCTTTCGACTGACGGATGATTAACAAGGATGTGATGCAGCCACACAAATCCCATCTATTCTCTCTGTCACCCGTGTCATGCTATCTCCTCCTCCTCCCTGCAAAATCCCCAACAGCACAACCGGCCCCGTTCCTTTTTTCCTTCCTGTCAACATGGCAGAAAGAACCCAGACCTGACCCATTCTGGAAAAGTGACAGTGGCCTGCCTCTGGCTGAGGAAACATCAGAGGGGATGGAAAGAAGCAGGATATAAAATACGGCTCTGTCCTCTTTGTACAACTGTGACAGTGCCTCTGTTTTTAAATGAAATATAACTGAATGCTTATCCACAATATTCCCCACAGGCACATGCAAGTTGACGCACACGTGACATGTTTAGGCTGGCTTGTCCAGTTCCTTGTTTCTTCAAGGCCCATTTATGTTCACATAGTTCAGTCCGTAGTCTGCGCTCACTTCCTCCGTATTTCTGCTTGTTTCCACAAAGATTACCAAACGGACCAAACGGAGCAGAACCACTGGGGGCAGTGTTGCTTATACTACCTCACATGTAGCTCTGACAAGAGACGACAATTCTCCGTCCTTCAGTCGTGATATATTTAAGCGCCTCACCGAGCACCGCCTCCTACAACGCTGCCTCTGTTTCCTCTTTTGTGCAAGAGCTTACATGATCAATACTTCATCCGCAGTCACCATGTTTGTTTTGGAGTTTGTTCTTGTCATCGTCAGTTAAGGGATTTCAAATCTAATGGGAGGCAGAGCACAAGGCCTCACAACAGGACTAATTGGAAACAAATGGTTACACGGCTACATCTTAGACAGTTCAAAACATCAGGATGCAGCCGAAGCAAGGACTTCTCCCACGGAGATCGACTCCGGCCTACGAGTCCTCCTCGGGAAACTACAAGAAAACATGTCTCAAGCGCACCACAGGTCTGCCCTTGGGCTTCCATCCACTTGGAGAAGCGGGGTACAATTCAGCCCGTGGGCGTCTGGGGGATTTCTGAATTCCAAAGCCATCTCCATTTTCTTCTCTCAATGAGGGTCTGCAGCTGTTAAAGTTTCTCCTGGAGCTGGTCGGGGCTGCTTTCTTGTTTTTGTTGTCACTTCCTAAAGCAAGTGAGGGATCGGCTGTTGACCGGTGGATGGAGAGTTTTGCCTCACAGCTCAGCTCATTTTCAACAACCACAGATATTATTTATTAACAACTGGAGGCTGCACAAAGCCAATTAGAGACAACATTTGCAAAAAAGAAGGAATAAATCCTTACGCAACCGGGGGGAAAGAAAAATATGCTAATATATTTGCAACTTGGACTCGATAGAGTAGAGTGGATCAATCATTTTTAGGCTGAAACTAACACAGTCTCAGTCCAAAGGTGTTGCATTTTGAGAGGTGAAAACTCTATAAGAATTAGGGCGATATCCTTCACCTTCACCTTCACCTTCTTCTGCCGCTTATCCGGGGTCGGGTCGCGGAGGCAGCATTCGGAGCAGGGAAGCCCAAACTTCCTGAGTGGAAGACGTGACGACGGGATTGAGGAGACCCTCGAAGTATTCTTTCCACCGCCCGACAACATCACCAGTCGAGGTCAGCAGTCTCCCCCCTGCGCTGTAAACAGCAATGGTGAGGCACTGCTTCCCCCTTCTGAGGCGACGGACGGTTTGCCAGAATTTCTTCAAGGCCGACCAATAGTCCTCCGCCATGGCCTCTCCGAACTCCTCCCAGACCCGAGTTTTTGCCTCCAAGACTGCACGGGAAGCGGCACGCCTGGCCTGCCGGTACACGTCAGCTGCCTCAGGAGTCCCACAGGCCATCAAGACCCGATAGGACTCCTTCTTCAGCCTGACGGCATCTCTTACTTTCGGTGTCCACCACCGGGTTCGGGGATTGCCGCCGCGACAGGCACCGGAGACCTTGCGACCAAAACTACGTGCAGCCGCACTGACAATGGAGGAGGAGAACATGGACCACTCAGACTCCATGTCACCTACCTCCCTCGGGATCTGGGAGAAACTCTCCCGAAGGTGGGAGTTAAAGACCCCACTGACAGTGGGTTCCGCCAGGCGTTCCCAGCAGACCCTCACAATACGTTTGGGCCTGCCCGGTCTGACCGGCTTCCTCCCCTGCCAGCGGATCGGACTCACCACCAGGTGGTGATCGGTTGACAGCTCTGCCCCTCTCTTCACCCGAGTGTCCGAGACACGTGGCCGAAGGTCAGATGACACGATCACAAAGTCTATCATAGACCTCCGGCCAAGGGTGTCCTGGTGCCATGAGCACTTATGGAGACCCTTGTGCTCAAACATGGTGTTCGTTATGGACAAACTGTGACACCTGTCCCCAACCCGTAGGCGTAGGGACGCGACCCCCTCATTCACCGGGGTAAACCCCAACACGAAGCTGCAGAGCTGCGGGGCTATGAGCAAGCCTACGCCAGCCCGCCGCCTCTCCCCGCGGACAACTCGAGAAAAGTAGAGGGTCCAGCCTTTCTCGAGGAGTTGGGTTCCAGAGCCCAGGCTGTGCGTGGAGGAGAGCCCGACTATATCTAGCCGGTACCTCTCAACCTCCTGCACAAGCTCAGGCTCTTTCCCCCCCCAGCGAAGTGACATTCCATGTTCCAAGAGCCAGAGAATGTCCACACAAACCAGGTCGTCGGGCCCCCCGGCCTCGACTGCCACCTAGTTCTCTTTGCACCCGACCCGTATGACTCCCTCTGTGGGTGGTGGGTCCGCAGGAGGGACGGCCCATGTCATTCGTTCGGGCTTGGCCCGGCCGGGCCCCATGGGCAGAGGCCCAGGGTGGGGCCCCGGCTGCGCCATGCCGGGCGACGTCACGGTCCTTGGTGTTTTTGTTTTTGCCATCGGGGCTTCTGGTGTTGCATTTTGAGAGGTGAAAACTCTATAAGAATTAGGGCGATATCACTATTTGAAAAGGTTGTCGCATGAAAATGGTGAGAGATGAAGGCATACTTTAACTTCAGTGCCACCCAAAGTTTGGGATGGAAGTAAATCCCCTCATCTAATTGGTGTATTATGACTTCCCCTGGTGTCACATAATCTTTACAGGAGACATACGTCCTCATCTCTGAAGCAACAGTGATGGCTGGCTAGCATCACTGTTGTTTATGACCATGAACACGGGCCACACCCCAGCCACTACTATGAGCGGTGTATTTTCTCCCATGGCTTACGCTGTTTCCCCTTCTTACTATTTTTCCTCCCACATTCCTGCACGCGGTCGTGAGCCTTGGTTCACATCAACACATGCAGGTCTCCCACAGAGCTAGTGCCTCAGTGAAACACCCTGGTGAAACTAGTTGGATATTGGACGGAGCTCCGCTCCGGTATTGGCGGCGGCGTCCTCTTCCGCGTCTCCATTAGGGTTCACTGATCGCGGACACACTCTCTAAGGCTACTACTACTAGAATGAAAGTGTATTTTTGGTCCATATTGCCCACCCCCAGTGTTCGCCATGTACTCGTGTAAAGCAGTAACTATGGAGCTAGATCTCTGCCACCGACATGAGCGAACTTGTTTTGGTTGTTGTACACTCAAGACGTGTTTTCTGACGTGCTCACAACCATCCGCGTGCTCAACCTCGGGCTGGCTTGTTCGAAGTGTCATATATATATCCACCTTGGTCTGCTGGCTCAATATCGCATACGCGCTCGCTCAACATTGACGTTCAGCAAGCAGACCGAGGTTGCGTGCGTGCGTATAACACTTTGAACTAGGCAGCCTGAGGTTGAGCGCACGTGTATGTGACGTTGAGCGAGCAACAGCATGGTTGTGAGTCCAGAAATCATGTCTTGAGCGTACAACAACCAAAACCTGTTCGCTCATGTCGGTGGCAGAGATCGAACTCCGTAGTTACTACATCAGGCATCGAAGTTGCTCCTTAAAAATGCCACTATACTGTCTGTCGCGACTTTGGAGCTCAAAGGGTTTTAAGTGCCACTCGTGTAAGAAAAAGTACGTTCCTGTGTAAATTCTGACTCCCAGTTACCAACAGCTTCGCTCAAGGCGCACACTTCTCGACAGCATACTTCTAGCTGATGGGCACATGACATACTATATATTTCAAGTAACATCAGAAGTGTAGCCACATTGACATGTACATGAGTGTTTTTGGTTCAACTGAAACACTTATGCATGAGCATGGAACTGCGAAGGCTGATTTCTGCGTCAACATTAGACACAAAAGTCCACTTGACAGTAGTCGCAATGGGACCCCTTTGGAGAGAGAAAGTAACATCAACATTACGAATAAACCCAGCGGCACATGCGCAAGAGCATGAGTGAATGACGATTTTACCTGTCACTTTTCACCATGGATGATGCAGAGGTGAGCGAGAGACTTGGTCCAAAGCCCTGACTTGATCACTTTTTTCTGATCTAAAGTGGCTCTTTATTTTTCGCTAGACGTAGATATTTGCTTTACTGTGATCTGCGTAATAGCCATGGATGTCTGAAGATGACTTCAATTTAAAACAAATCTTTTCGACTAAACGGGGCACAATGAAAGCCCAAGCAAGCTGAACATTACAAAGGATGATAGAGGCGTGGCTTCACTGTGAATCAAGCCTTAATGTTTTCTTTCATCACATATTAATGCTACTATATGCTCCACTGTTCGATGGTTAAAATACTCCCATGTCTCAGAAAGCCACAGACCTATTTCACGATACCACTGGGAGCCTAAAGTAAGGAACCTTTCTCGCGTTGCTCAACTTATCGACAGCCTCCCCGAGCTGGCGAAAGGTCAGAAACATTGTGAAACAGATTTATGTATTAACCCGAGAGAGCTTAGATGAGGCGACTCAGATTTACGCAAATATCGATGAGCGAATAGAAGTCAACACAAAGCTGCGAATCAATGAAATAGGAGCGTGAGTATTCATTGCTTGAATGTTTAAATACACATTAATCATGGCCGCCCCTGTTCCCTGTTGCATACCTCCCACACACACACACACACACACACACACACACACACACACACACACACACACACACACACACACACACACACACACACACACACACAAACAAGGTCCAATGCATCTTCATTTAGTCTTGCTGTCCTCAGGGCACATTTACATCTGTCAGCTCGCTACACGGAATGGATGGATGGGTTTTCGTGTCTCTCTTCATTCACGATACATGTATGTGAGAATCCATCCGTCTTCTCGCCGGTTCATGTGAATGCAGGCAGCAAATTAATCTCGGTATACCTTGAAGGTTGGTATCTTTGTCAACTGTGTACTTGGGAGATGAGGCGTGTTACTGTAGCGCCATTGTTTGGACACATGCGCTAACTTGTGTGCGTGTGCGTGCGGCTGTGCGTGTGTGCACGGAAATATAGTCAATTTCCTTGGTGGGTGACAGTTCATGGTCCCCTGGGCAGCACAGAATTGTGGGTAAATTCGATGTCACAACTATTCCCATATATCATCGGAGTGACAATGACACACATGCAGACACACAAACATACATTTGCTCAGTGCCAAGGATCACAATCATACGATGATATCAGAATCCGCTTTATTGCCAGTTTCAGTGAGGATCCCACCAACTAGGAAAGTGCTTTATTACATTGTGCAACAATGGAAAAAACAAAAAAAGGTCCTTGTACCTTCAGTATAACACACCAGTTGCAACAGGAGCCCCGACACATCAGTTCTATGGAATTACAGCCCTTTTACTTATTTTGAAGCGCTGTTTTCACCTCATGAATATGACAGCGTCCCTGCAGCAGAGCTGGTCAGTGGAGGCGGAGCTCCGGTCTCAGCGGAGAATTGACCGGGAAGAGAACAAAACGCCTCCAATGTCACCAGTCTGATGTGACGAGTCTAATAATGTTAGCGGAATGATGCACGTTCTGAGTTTGTCTGCTCCACAGGTATCAATGCTTAACCCCATTTTCACAATTTGGCAGAAGCAATGTCACATTTTTTGCGGCTTTTTTTTTTTTTAAGATGCTCCACGGAAATCGCTGACCTACGACGGCACAGCAGCTTACACACCAGCGAAACAACAGATTTGTATTGTGTGATAGGTATCCATGGAGTAGCAAGTTTTGAAAGAGTTATGTGAAACATAAAGTCAATTATTTTGTTTTCATAGTTTTGACAAGAATAAGTATATGAATTACATTTGAATTGTTTGATATTTTCAATATTTTTCAGAAGTGTGGAGATGCTTTGCATATTGTGCCTCAGCCGAGAGAGAGAAATAATAATGAACAAGAACAATACTGAATACTCAAAAAAACTACTACTAACCTAAAACTACTACTAAAAAAGAAAAAAAAAAGAATTTTCATGGTCAGTAGTTCATTGTGACATGACCATTTACAAGTCTGCACACCCTTTTTCTAGATTAACAAGAACATCTTTACCCAATTACATCTCTTACCAACAATAACCTCTTCTGAGCCACTTCCAGCAACTTCCGCTGCAACTGTTTTGAACTATTTCAAAGACTAATTCATTCTTTACTCTCAAATCCTCACAGGGAGTGTCTTACTGCAAGGCTGAAGAATATTTAATAGAATAGATTTTGTAGAATTTTTATAGAATTCTATTCTATTTATAGAATACGAGATTTGAGCACTACTCCGTTGTTGCAAACAATGTAAAAAGAATATATCAAAAACAATCAAGCAAGCAGAAAACAACAAATAGGTACTAATACATAATATGTACACAAGTAGCAGCATTAAAAAATAATAATATTTAAAAGTATTTAGATTTAATTTAATAAATAATGAGGATGAAACTGCAAACTTGATGCATATAAGATGTGTTAAAATATGACTATATTTAAAAGGTTAAATCTATTCTTTCAAATGAAATGCTTTACCCTGAAAAAACTATGCAGCCATTTTGAGCTGCTGCTTTACTTTCCATCATTTTCACGCTTGTGCATTGACTTTTTCCCACTTGGAGGAAATCTAATCTGTATCAGACACACACCAGTGTCTCACCCACACAAGCGTTCACATGCTGTCCCCGACTTTGGAGCTCCGCTGTGATCCTCCGTTTTTAATCTGACCTGATTTATCGCCGTTTTCTAACAGTCATCCTGACACTGAGGCAATTGGAGCGGGAGCCCCATTGTTTTCGGTTCTGCTTGGTTGAAATCCACTGCTGACACTAACTCAACACTCTCTGCACGCGTTTCACTGTGCGAACGTGTTGACAAGGCCATCAATGTGAGCTAACAACACAAAGTCAGATTGAAATACGGCAGGACGGAAAACAAGGCTGCCTCAGATCACATGGCGGCACCATGGTTCTGGATACACGGGTGTTCCAAAGGCAAACCAGGATTATTGCAATGAGTCTGAAAGCCAGAAGCTCAGGTCAGCTGAAGGTCTGACACAAGGGCTAAATGAGCAGTATCTCCACGCATGCTGAGGTCAGCAAAAAGTGAAGCAGCAAATGAGACTTTCTTGAGAAACTGTTCAACATATTTTCCAGACACATTTTCTTCACGACATTCAGATCGAGTGACATCATGGTAAATGGTAAATAACTCCTATTTGCATGGCGCCTTTCTCATCAAGCTCTTTTGTGATGGAAAAACTTTCCCTTTCACTCTTAGCAAGCTACAAAACAATTGAGTCCAGACACCATTCATGGGCTCTATAAAGCATTAAAAAATTCCAGGGTCTGCTCGATGTTTTGCTAATAAACGTGTCACCCATTTAAATGCACACTCAGACACCGATGGCTGTAGGCCGCGACGCAGCGTGCCAGCTGAAGCATCGGGGGACACGATGTGCTTTCACTGAGACCTTATAGGCAGCTTCAAATATTCTATAGGAAGGGGTTTATGTCGTGCCTGCTGTGTAAATAAGAAGTACCTTCCTGCCTGACAATAGGTGTTAGGAGTGGGATCATGAGGTTTCCAATAATGGCCACCTCCTGCATCAGACCATGGCAAAGTCATTGCCCCTTTATTATTGCTCTCTGGTCCTCCACTGCTCCCAGAACTTCAGAATACCATTAAAGAATGATACCTTTCAGGTTGTAGGTTAGAATTGTTCGGGCCAAAACTGAGCAAGAATCCTCCCTTTACTTCTCTGCTCCGCGTTTCCGCCCCCGTCCACTGACATAGCTGCAACCCTCAACTATATTGAAAAACAATTTGAGGCAAATATGTTTTAATTCAGGCTATATATTTGTGACCTTACTCCAAAACACATTTTCAGCTACAGAGTTAACACGGACGGTTATATTCATATGTCTTATTCATGCAATGTTTTCTCGATATTTATCTAAAATGAGTCGATCTGCTTGCTCCCAACTGGAGTCCAGAGATGAAAACCCCTGTGAGGACTTCTCATATACGATGCTGGTGGGTTAAAAAGGGGGTTGAAATTGGTTTGGAGGACTTTTTTTTCTGAGAAAGTCAATACTTGGGTCAATAATAAAATAATTGCCTCCTATGTGAAGGGGACAACAAGTTGCTCCATCAAGTCTTCAGTCACTAATACAGACATAATTTGAGATATAGAGACATAAATATTGACTTGTACATTTTAATTTGAACACAAAATGAAAGTTTAAAAGGACAAACTAATGTAGATATTTACAGCTAAGCTTTCATATTTACCTTTGATCTAGTTATGGATGAGGATTTGCCTGCAAAAAGCACCGCCATTACACACAAAATACACAGTGAAGACAAATAATACAGCACGAGGAGTCGAGCCCTTCATGTCACGGCCGGATGTCTTGTCGTTTTTTTGTCCCCTCAAAGCTAATGAGCCTGAAAGGCTGGCGTGACGCAGAACCCCACAGCCAGATCCATCATCTTTTAAACAAATCAGGTGCAAGATCAATCAATGCTCACGGAATATTTCAAGTGTTATGAAAAGCGCCGTGTCGGCATTTCTTCTCCTGCAGGACAAGCTCAATAAAAATGTGTACAGGTTTGTGCTGAAATCAATTATGTCAGCGCACCGACGCGTGTACAGTTTTGTTTAGAGTCGACGCCAGCTGCGTGTCAAAGAGCAGAAAATTCCAAGCTTTGTTTGACACAGAATATTACAAGACATCAAAAAAGGATTGTAATAACTGAATAACCATGTTGCTTTATAGAAAACACACCAACTAGCTCCTACAGTGTGAACATGATATATTCTCTCTTGACTTTCACGATTTTTTTCCATATACTTTATGGACTCGCAGTATATCAGACATACAACACCCCAACTTTACGACACTTGTGTTGCAGGGCCAGAGGGTTTGTGGTTCTGATTTACAAGGTTTTCCCACATAAATGTGAATCTCATTGCTAATGCAGCGTTTTTTAACACTGTATTTTATCGTTCAGATCCACTGCGCACGTTCTATGTGTCACTTTAATGTATTTTTTACCAACAAAATACTGACTCTGTTACTGCACTAGCGAATACGTTTGACTCTATGAAAGCAAACCTGACAGAGCACGTGCTGTATTTTATGTTTTTCAATTGTTAAAATGGATAGATGTGTATAGCTGAATCTCAAAGGTCATATTTGATGCAAACTCCTCATAAAGATGAGATTAAATCTGTTGTTCTTGGCATCAAACTTGATCATGTCTCTTGCTTTAGCTCAGCTCTGCTTGACAAATGTGTGTTTGGGTAGGGGAACATTAGACATAAAAACCACGTAAGCCCCCCTAACTCAACTTTTACACTCCTGTCTCGGCTCTATCCGTGTGTGTCGCAGTAGTGGGTTGGAGAGGAATAATATTCGGGCTCGTATATTTCATGAAGACAAGCGTTTACTGCGCAGTGATGGAAAGTGTGTATTTGTTTATTTGAATTGAGGGTGGGTGAGGGGAGGAGGGGGTGTCTGCCGCGTCCTGGATCAATACTTACTGTGTTCGGGGAGATAAACAACCCCTTTAGGACTTTCTTAAGATGGTGGCTTACACACATACACACATGTGAATCTCCATCCTTGTGGGGACCTCTTTCCCCAGCCTCTCACCCTAAACCTAACCATCCAAAACAAATGGCTAAGCTTCACCAGAACCAAAACTGAAACCAAATGATAATGACACAGTTATTATGAAGTTTTAATCCTCAAATTCAGGTTCTGCCAAATGTCCCCACAAAGGTGTTTTGTCAAGAATTGGTCCAGACAAAGTAGAATAAAGAAGCCCATGTTTCACGCTCACACACACACACTCCAAGTCCTGAACTCTTACTTTCGCCGACATATTTGCTCGATAAATGCCTGCGTGTGCGCAGTTATTGGTAAATCTGTCCGTAGGTGCACGCCGGCTTCAGAGAAACCCACGGTCATCAGAGCTTGTCGGTGTGTTTTATTTGCTCGCTGACGGAGAAACACACAGCACTGTTGCTGCACAGCCAATAAAAAAATATCTGTGTGACAGATTGGACTCAATGGTTGCTGGAGCACAGAACAAAAGAAATATGACGGAAACACAGAGCAGCGTGTTCAAACACTTGTCTTGTGTTGAGCATAAAGGCTTTGCTAAGGTCAATAACTCATTCAGCAATTATATGCAAATATGGAGCGATGAAAATATGCTCCATCCTGTCTGGGTTGTTTTGGTAAACAGGGGTCAGGGTGCGAACGCCGTGCAGTGGATTTGTCCTCTCTTCTGAATCATGCAGAGGAACTGTGGGAGTTTGGCTCTGAATCCTGCTTCATTGATGGTAGGAACTTGGTGACTTGGCCTTGTAATAAACATGGCAACTACAGCCGAACAGGTCCCTTCCTGGCCAGCAAGGGTCAACAGTTTGACACCCTCAAAACACCATTGCTTATCCAACATCTCCTGGACCAGTGGTGGGCAATGGAATTTGGAATGGAATTTTGTGGCTAGATATGAGAAAATTGAGGAAAAAGTGTGACTACAAGGAATACAATTAAAACAAACACCACTTGCTTTAAAAATATATAAAATAAATATATAAATAAATAAACAATACGACTATCAATAGCTATGAGGCAAGAAAAACAGACACAAAAATAGGTAAAAAAAATAAAATGAAGAGTTTCAATAAAAAGTTTTATTATGAATTAAAATAGTAACAAATGGTGTTAAAGTAGTTTTGCTGAGACACCATGAAGGCTGCATCAGTACAGACAAAGGGCTACAATTGGCCCAGGTCTGTCCTCGACCAATCAGCTGCAGCCATGAGGCTTGCAAAGGGGACGGTGTATGCAAAGTGGCTGACCTGTACCAGCAGTCAGCCACTTTCATTGATCAAAAAAGCCAAGATAACTTGTGTGATCCATTTTCTCCAAAACAATTGTGGGAGTAAAGGTTTCGGCTACAGATTCCTAATGACGTATTTTTGAAAGAAAAATAATAGTTGACAGGAAAAAAAAAGAACAGAAAGGGGGCACTTCCCAAAATAAGGCCCTAAACCAATATTAAATAAAAGGTTAAAAAAAAAAATGTATCAAAAAAATGTCAAATACAAATAATAACATTTTTGAGGACGTTATCTTTATGTAAAACGGGAATAAAATGAATAATACCACTGCTTCCCTCAGGGGGGCAGCAGGGGACGGGAGGTTATCCCACGTACTTTGGGCGAGAGGCGGGGGATTTACGGACAACAGAGCACGCAATCGACTTCTGTATTTATTGGGATGGTGGGAGGAAATCGGAGCACACCCATGCTAGCAGGGAGAGGACATACAAACTGAGGTTACCCCAAGCTGCCAGCGAACTGCAACCTTCTTGCTGTGCGGTGGCAATGCTAACTGTGCGCCCAGAGATGATACATTCCTCAGTAAATCCTAGTCAAGAATCACTTCTCTCTGTGTTAAAACAGCTGTACGGATTCACTTTATTTCGGCAGAAATGTGGCTTGATGAACAAAATCTAACTCCACGTTTTTCTTTGTCGTCGCTGGGGATCAAGGATCAACATTGATTGATTCGTATTGATCAGCAGACCTGAAAATTACTTGAGGGTGTTGGAGCTTTCGTGCACATCCACGTGGACACATTCATCATAGTTAAATAAAGACGTACATTATGGCTTATTTTCCGCACAAGAAGTCATCATGAATCATGTGGACGCACACGAGGTGGAGCACTTTCAAAAAGACAATATCTACAGCGCAACACAACACAAGGTCAGGATGTTTGCTTCTCAAAAAAAAAAAAATCATGGAAAATTGCATTTGCGATGATTTTGATCCGTGTGAATGTGTCAGGAGAAAGGCATCTCCTCGCACAGTCGAGTGTCTCTTGCAGCAGTCAAGATCATTTCGCTAGATTGATGGCGGGAAGTTGAACCGTGAAACAATCGGACGTTGAGCGCACCTTGCTTTTAACAGCTCTTTATAGAATTTTAACACGTTCCAACGCTGTTTCCATTTAAATTGTGTTGAGCCCAGAGAAAACCATTTCTATGCTCCAGGAAACTCATATCTGACATGGCACGGGCTCACACAACCACACGCACATCGAGGGTGACAAAGTGACAAGAGAAATGAAAACGACATCACACACCTCGTGTCACTGTGTATCGGAATCTACGAATATACCGGAGCAGGGCGTGTGGTGTACTGCATACATGTGCTCTCACTGGGCATCCTAGTAATAAATACTTTGACAGAAGACACCAACATCTACTGCATTCAATGATTTTGTAACCCTAATTCATAACTTTGATATTGATGGGCAGATGAGGCTTCATGAAACAGTGTTCTCATTTTCAGAGAGACCACTAGATGGCACTCTCTGCTCTATAAAGGTCAGATTTTAAGAAACACTTCAGTGAAACCTCACATCATTTTTAAAGCAACAGCGCAACATCTACCGAGCACTAGACACGAGGACGCTGTTTCATGAAGAACCATCTGCCCATCACTAACCATTGCTGACCAAAGATGGAAATGGAGTCTATTCTAGTGGTGAGGTATCATGAAACAGTATTGCAGGGTTGATGGAGCAGTGTCCTCATTTTCAGAGGCCACTTGATGGCGCTATTGGTTTAGAACTGATGTGAGGTTTCATTGAATTAGTTGGTCAAGTCCAGACATGTTACAGCAGACAGTGCCATCTGGTGGCCACTTAAAATCAAGACACTGTTTCATGAAGCCTCATCACTGTTCACACTCATCACCTTTTCCAACTGAGGTTTAACACACACACTACATTATTATGGTGCACATGGAAGGAGCAGATCTCATGAGTGAAGTGGTGCTGGAGCTCACACCTCTCACACGCGCACTGACACACACCGCATCCGTGCACACACGCGGGAATCATTCATTGATTCATTAACCACTTTGTTCCGTCCATCCATCTCTCCGCAGCTGAGTGTGAAGGACGGCGGCAGGAAGGACAAAGCCAGAGCTGAAATAAAGTGCCCGAAGAGTCGAATGGCGGCAAATTAATGATGTTTTAATACACAGCAGGAAAAGTAGAGGGACGCGAGGGAGAATCAACAGATGAAGGAGCGTCCAGACCATAAATAGAAGGAGCGTCCAGACCATAAATAACAGACCTGAGCGGCGCCCCATGTGTGCATGGATAGTGCACGAATGGCCACATGAATGAATGTTAGTCTTTGATGTTCCATCACAAGATATTTGATCCCACATGTGAGAAACAAAAGAAAATTCTTGTAGAAAAAAGCACTGTGCTCTATTGGCAAGTGCTCCAGCGATGAGCTGAACACAGTGCACCGACATTTTTAAACCTCCATCATCTCATTCAGTCTCCAACATCATGGATGTTTTGGTGTGGGTTAAGGCTCAAGTTGATGATGAATGTGGGAGTGAAATAAATATTAATTCGGTCAGATTTTTTATCTCAATTAATCGCTCTATAGCTGAGTTAACCTGCGATTAATGTCAAATATAATTTTGAATCTGTTCTCAATGTAACATAAAGGAAGATTTAATAAACACCAGAGTTAGTGTTTACAAAGTTCTGCTTCAAGCACGTTGTTGAGACTCTTCTGAGCCTCTGAGTTCATTCTGAAGAATGTCTCTGTCATGTTGGGTCGTTGCAGTAAACTAATGTTTGCATGAGGAAAGTGTTTTGGACACTCGAGTGTTGAGAACAGCCTCATTTAAGTTACACACAATGTGTTATTAATTTGCCATTAAAGTTAACTAAACTGTAGTGCGATTAATTGAGATTAAAACATAATAATAATACGAATATATTGACAACACTAGTGATGATATCGCACTGTATAACATGGTTACTCCGCGTTACTTGGGTTAAAAAAAAGCCACATAAAGTATGACTGAAGTGCTGATATTGAAACTTCACAGTGTTTTTCATTCTTTTTTCTTTTGACAACAAACTCCCTCCGTCTGGTTCTGCGTTCCTCTTATAAATGCCAGTTGAGCCACACCTTGGAACCAACTTTGGAGACTTGTCATTTTGATGCTCGGTTTTAAAACTCTCTTGCCTTTGACAACATTAGCTCCTCAGAAGAACAGGCTTAGATCAATGCCACCAAAATGCAAGTCAGCTTCTTCTTCCTTTTCCACAAATGCGCCTCCTAAAAACCAACTTGTTCAAGACAGCGAAAAGTTCACCAAACACTTCTACATATGATTTATTGTTTGTCAGTTGTCCCGCGCTCTCTGACAAAGGAGGCGACCCCATTTTCCGGGGACGACCCATGGGTACCCTTTTAAATATCACTGAAGTCTGACGCACTTCAGTGTGTCTGCAGTAAAACAGTAAACAAGTGTTTATGTGTAGGATTTTTTTTGGCCGCAACATAAATCAGATGGTGATTCGTGTGTAGATTCTGTGTCACTCTTTGCTGCCTATTAAAAAAATCTAATTCCGCCTTTAAAGGGCAAATGCTGCAACTTTTTTTGAGCGGGATAAGAGAAAAATAACATTAACTTCCATCCTTGTTTCAGTTATGTATGTACATGTGCACAGATGCTTTCTCACATCTGGGGAAGGAGGTGTCCCTCAGAAGAAGGACGGTTTTCCACTTCCAGGCGCTGTTTGTTCACCGATGCTTGGCATCTTTGGCAGAGCAACATCATGCCTCAAGCAGCTTCCCGGAGGGTGGCATCCACCTCTTTTAGTCCAAGTGTCGTGGTCATACAAACAAGGTTTTTCAATCTTTGGGTGGCTGAACTCGGCTCACGATACCTCTCACACACTGGAGGCACCTAACTCTTCAAGCTGGATCGGCAACCTCACAAGCACCAGAAACTACCCACAACTTCTCTATATTATACAGTAGAACTGTTGCTGTTGTGGCACTAGATGGTGAAGAGATGGTCAGAAGTCACCTTCTTCTTCTTCAGGCTCAATGGCAGCACAATCTGTCCGGGCTTTAAAAAGACGTTTTTTGGCTCCTCCACCTTCATTTTTTTCTTTAACTTGGCAACTTTTCAAAATCGTGTTTGTTGCCGCTCACCCCGGGTCATGACCACGGCGGAGTGCAGCGTTGGGACAGTGTCATTTTTCTTCAGAGGAACGTTTAAATCAGAGACAGGACAGGCTGCATATGAATGAGATAAGGTTGTTAAACCGCATTAATACTCTTTGCGAGGAACTGCCTTTCTCTCTGGGATGAAAATATTTGATCAAAATCTGCTATTTTTAAACACAGTGGCAGGTACTTCGCAGCTGTGAGAGAACGTGTGAGTACACATGTGAACGCAGCGTTGGAATGTTTAATGCACCTCGGAACGCCTCGCCTCACTCCTGACAGCAGAAACTGGGAAGTTGCCTGCAGGTCATCTCTGACAAGTTCTGGAACATTTAGAGTGCTGGCAGCAAGTTTGTAAGATACAGTTTGTCAATGTGAAAGCTCTCTAGGTACAGAGTGTGTCTGAGCAGCCCCCTGCTGGAGGCGTCACGCCAAGCAGTCACAATTGTTTTTTATTTATTTAGTTATACATATATTTTTTGGTTTTTCATTTATTTATTTATTGTTAAATGACGGTATTAAAAAGTGAGACAAAATGTGAAAAGATAATCATGCTTCATAAATATTTTAATTGACAATAAAATAAAATAAAATGTTTGGTTTTTCTGCCATCCGGCAGACGGTTCCGCAGCATCCGATGCAGAACCACCAGATTCAGGAACAGTTTTGTTCCTGGTGCCGTCAGGTTGCTGAACGTTGGACAATAGCCGCAGTACTGTTTATTTGTTTATATTTAGTACATTATTTAAAAAAAAAGTATTTATTTATTTTTGGACATATAGTTTAGTTTTTGGAAACCAGAGGCCTCAGACCGAAGTTTCGTTGTCATAATACAGTGATATGTTTTTGTGCAATGACAATAAAGAAAGTCTAAGTCTATCTCTTTAAAAAGCATTTGAGATGTCATTGATCGCAATGAGCTGAATCGGACAGCAGGTGGCAGGAGCATTGTGCATGCACAACACATTTTGTGGGACAACTCTCAGAGCACTGACACTTCACTAAGTGATGATACATAGGTGAATTTGTCTGAATGAATCAGGACGTGTGTAAATTTCACCCAAACAGTAATTGCATTTTTCTTGTATAATTCACTTGAATTATTATTGCTGTAGCTGTTTTAGTTGAGAAAAAACATATTTTAATGTTTACATTGCTGTTAATTACCACGGCTTGCTACCAGCGATATGTTACGACAGTTCAGTCTGAGTAACCTCCATTTGACCCTTGACTCCTTGAGCTTCATATCATATATATATATATATATATATATATATATATATATATATATATATATATATATATATATATATATATATATATATATATATATAATAAACAAATAAAATTGTGTTTTCACGTCTTGGATTTGGATTTGGTGACAAAACTATTGGCCACTATTTCAGAGAAAAAAAGTTTTCTAAAGGACTCACTGATCCACAGCGCTTGTTTGGCCTTTTAAAAGGAACTCCAATCGAATACAATCTGACCCAGAGAGCGTGTATTTCCTTTGATTTGTAGCTTTGTTTTTTTTCTTTTCACTGCCTGTTATTTTTCAGCCTGACTAACGCACAGCTCAGGTGCAACAACGGCTCACTGGATTTCAAATCACTGACACGTCTACAGAAAAAACCCCATCAACAGTATGTGCTTAAATGATATTGTCGAGTTCACGGTGTAGATGCGGCGAGTCGCCTGAGGCGTCTGCCCCAAAACAAACCCAAATACAGAATTGTCGTTGCACTTTCCTGCTAATTCAATTCCATAGCTCCAGGTCAGAGCGATACGAGCAGCTCAGACAGTGACCGGGGCTTGTTAAAAATATGTCAAGAGACGCCGGCGAATGCATTTGTCACCCGGTGGCCGAACGCTGACAGTGAGTATGGCGCAACATGAATGATTTGCCATCAAACAACAGAACAGCGGTGCTTGTTTCCAGAACAGCACTTTAGGAAAAGAGACTTGACAAAAGAATTCCTGTCTTGTGCAGGTCAGTTCGCCTCATGTCAAGGGGACAGAGAGGATCGGGACTCTGGTTCACAGCTGAGAGACGTAAACACAGACTTCAAGTGGGCATCAAGGCCCTGAGTGAAGACGCTGCGGTGAAGATGCTCAGCTTAATCCAAGCACAAAGAGGAGGTTGTTGACTCAAAAAGATGGATTTTGTTTTGTAGCTTGTCGAGCATTGTTCTGCAAAATCATGTGACACATTGACATTGTTCAGCAACATGGCTTCTTCAAGTCTGCTGAAGGGGCCGTATTGTGCTTCTTTTTCAGCACTCAGACTCGGAGCAGCTTTGCATCAAAATATAGTTTGAAATGCTTGGATTTGTCAAGTCATACAGACTTTTTCTTTGACACAAAAGACGCACAAAAAGTGTTCCGGTCCAGTCATAAGAACCTTGCCTGTCGCACGTTCTCCACTGCTTCTTTTCCATGTCGACGGCGAAGCTTGTGTCTCACCTCATGTTCGCCAGCGAGTGAGAATCATGTGTATTGACGACCGTGTCCATGTGTCAATGCAAGGGCTTTGATGTGTGATCAAGAATTCCTATTGTTCCCGGCACGCCTCCGACCGGCGTAAACAGCACGCAACACTTTCATCTAAAATGGGCACAGATTGCCTTGCTCCTCTCAGATAATGCAAACTGGCATATTGTGCTAATGGAAGGTGGCTTCCTTCACGCACTCCGAGCCTTTCCTCCCAATCTTCCTCTTTTAAACATCCCTATTGTCATTTTTTTTTCCATCTCTGCTCCCTGTAATGCTGTCTGCAGCCCCCTCTGCAGTCACATTGATCTTAGAAAGCTTTATTTTATCTCTCCTTTTCCAAGTACTTTCCCCTCTTCCTATTGTAAACTCACTCTCCATATCAGCCAGCACTTCTCCTCTTACTTCCCTCGGACTCACCATTGAGGCATTTATAACTAACAAAGCTGAGTCGTCTCTGCAGGCTCACGTATATGAGATTTTATTCTCCTATCAAACGTTCCATCTCCCCTTTATATCATCACTCAGCTTTTCCATATTCATCTTCTCAGAGTACTATCACTGTATATAATTCCATAATTTCCCACCAGCCTCCGGTGCAATTTCCCCCCCTCAAGACTCTGCAAGTTGTTTGTTCTGTCTTTTTGATGTTTTTCCTCCAGCCCCTTTCAAATATACACTTTTCTTCTTTCAATTTCACTCTCAAAAGCTTGGCTTCAAAATGCTCAGTTAATAACCAACGTCCCATGGTGGTATCTGCCTCGCACGTCCTCTTTTGATACACCTGAATATGCATCTTAATACTTTGAATTATTTCTGAACTCGCTTGACTCTTAGATACTGCTTCCAATGAGGTGAATAAATCAATTAAATTCATTTATTCATTTTGCTCGCAACATAAACAACCTTCTCAGATGTCTATAATAAACACACACACACCACAGCTCCAGCAGGAACCAAATAACACAACACAAAACCGCGACGCATGGACACAACACAAGCTCTCATAAACTATGTTTAATGGATTTGTTTTATGACTTGAGTCTATCTACAGGTTTATAATGTGTCGCCTTGGCACCAGAGACTGAATACTTCTGTACTTCAGATGGTAAACTGTCAATTTTACTGGCCGTATATGTTTGTGTTTTCAATCATTATTCAATGGCACAATGGGATGAACTTGATGAATAGTCATTGGGCTACTACTACTCATAAAAACAACAACAACAACAATAATAACAATAAAGAGGAGAAGAAGAAGCCATGAAGGACGGCCATAATGATTCAGAATTGAGTATAAAATCATCTGCCATCTCAGTTTATAACTGGCATGGTTCAACATGGATGTGACTGGATCATGTTTTTTTGCTCTGAAAATAAAATAAAATAAAATAACCAAAACTAGTGATGGGCTAAGGAGGCTTCATGAAACAGTGTCACCATTTTCAGCACCCACAAGATGGCGCTCTCTGCTCTAAAATCTTTGGATCTTAGCAACCACTTCAATGAAACTTTGCATCGTTTTCAAGCCAACAGCATTGGAAATAAGGACACTGTTTCATGAAGCCTCATTGGGACATGACTAAACAAGAAAAGAGGCGTCACTGACTGCATTGTTTCGCCATAAATTTTTTAACATGTTTTGCCTCCATTCTGAATCAGTACTTCTGTACTGCGTTATTGCGACCTTAAAGAAAGAAGGCACCGTAGAAGCTGGATGCACAGGAACATCGATACCACCACGTCCTGCTTTATCCCTCATTTAGTTTACAGAAATATCTCCACGGCTGCCTTATGCAAACAGCTTTATTATACGATACGTGATTTCATTTCTTAAAGTGCTGCGTTGTAGCACACACCCAGCCGTTATTTTATTTTCCAACCGTGGCCCTCAGGTGACATAAACATTCCGCGATCATTTAAAAGCAGGCTGCCAGCCGAGGATACGCGTAAATGACATTGTTTCCACGATGCTCGAGTGGGCAAGAGCCTCCCAAAGGGCAAATACATGTTGTTTTGATTCATCTGTACATGTATCTCGTCTCCTATCGCTCCCCTTGGGTTTTAAATAGACCAAGAGTGAGAGGGAGTGTAACCAGGGGAAAGTGTGAGGGCATAAATATGCAATAATGCAGCATATGCGCCTGCCAAAAAAAATAGTGGCTGTGATAAGGATAATGTCAGACAAGCTAATGCGGGCGCCGGCATATTATACACTGGGAGATATGAAGCCATAAAATTAATATTGGACCAGTAATCCAAGGAGAATAAGCAAAGGTGGATTTATAATTGTGAAAATATAGTATAAAGAATATCAATATGAAGAGCAAATGACATTAAAAAAGCATAGTCAGATAGTGTTGACGCACTGATGTCAGGTTTGCTGGTACAGTTCTTGGGAGTGAAACCGCCCTCTCGCTGGCGTTCGCAAGTCTGCTGCATCGATTAGTCCGTGTCATTTCCCTCAGGGAAGATTCAGGGAGCAGGTGGCACATAATAGGCCTCTACGCCTGTGAGGAGTGGCTTATGTCGACTGAAACAAGTGTCTGTTTCATCAACAGAAATGACCAAACACCTTGAAAAGGGAAACCCATTCCTTCCGCCTTATTCTTTATGAGCGAGAACCTTGTCCCTCGCTATTCCTGAAAGGTGTAGACTGCCACTTTTATTCGCCTGAATTGCATTTAAAAATGGCATTGTAAGTCGTTGATACAGGTCAAAGTATCGGCATGCCCAGGTTAACTGGGAGACTAGATCTGTGCCATGGTCTCCTCCCAGTTGGACATACTGGAACACCTCACCAGGATGGCAATTGAGAGGCATCCTGACTCGAGCCATCGGGGAGCAAGTCAAACATGGTACCTGTCCTCACTCTATAACAGAGTAGGAGCCCACACACCACTGACAGCGAGTCAGAGGTGAAGAAAAAGAGAAAGGCATCTCCGACTTCTTGCATTCTGTGCTGACAGAAGAGGCCAGGGAGGAGGCTCCATGGACCTTGATGTTTGTTGATGGTATAGTGATTTTTAGGGTAAGTAAGGGGCTTTTCATGCTGCTGCCTGAGTCCCATTCGCCCCCCGCTGTGAATGTGAATTCATCATCAGCACAGCGACGCCACAGTTTGCAGAAGTAAAATAGAATAAAATAACCAAGACTAGTGATGGGCGAAGGAGCCTTCATGAAACAGTATCCTCATTTTCAGAGCCCACTAGATGGTGCTCTCTGCTCTACAATTTTTTGATTTTAACACTTCAATGAAGCCTCACGTCATTTTTCTAACCAACAGCGCCATCTACAAAGCATTGACAATGAGGACACCATTTCATGAAGCCTGATCAGACCCTCACTAACCAAGAAAGGAGGCTTCAATCGCTTCATCGTCTCTTGACGGATGTATGTGATGGTTGCATTGTTGAGTTGAGGTGAGGTTGCACCGTGAGTGACGGGTGTCTGGTGAACTGCTCTTGTTTATGTGAGTCCTTCTACTAAGAAGTCAGGATCATGACCAGCTTATTTACCTGTCAAGCTTCTGTCGTAGTAAGCAATGCTCTACAGTGAAACGCAGCATGGATGAAACAGGTCAAGTTGAGGACAGACTTCTGAAATCGGCTGAACGACCACTAAATCCAGATAACAGCGAGATTATCCACTGTTCTAAAAGCTTTTTTTTATATTAACATTGTTTATATTACTGATAATGGTCCTAAAGAAAGTAAGAAAGAAATCAATGGCAGTGAAGAAGAGAGTGCAGGCAAGGTGGGATGGCTGGATGCAATTGATAGAACTGCTGCAGAAAACGTGAAAGGGAAGCTCAACAACTTCATGAGACATGCATGAACCATGAGATTTAGAGGTGGCAGTGTTGAAGATGCTCAGATTTTCATGGGGAGTGAAACAAGCTCGGAATCGAGAACATCAGAGCTCAAGAGGAGAAGTTAGAAGACATAGTAAGAGAGAAGAGATGGTGTGGACACGTGGAGAGAAACAAAGAATGGTGATGGTCGAGACACCAGAGCTGGAGAGGAAGACAACCAACAAGGTTCATGGATGAGGATTGGTGGAGCTGGAGGGGGGGATGAAGAGAAGTTCAGGTGGAGGAAGATGGTTCACTGTGGCAACTCCTGATGGAGACAATTGCTTTAAAGCCATGAGAAGCTAAACAAGACTGGGAGACGCTAACTTCATTCATACTAGGAACCTCAGGCCGCCACCTCTACTATCCCCATCCATGTGATCGGGCTTTTCACTGACAGGTAAGACGCGTGTCTGAGTCAGCGTTGCGTCACGACCGTCGTGTTTTCAGAGAAAAAAAAACCTTCTCAACACTTTCAAAGCCCAATCTCAGATAGCATCTCTCACCACTCCCCGTCGAGCCTCTTCCTGCTTTATCACCGTCTTTGCCTCCAAATATTCCGAGGAGCTCTTCACAGATTGAGCGGAATATTAATCGGTGTCCTTATTTATGTTAATTCATGCTAATCTACGCTCTCATCGACTCTCGACGGGCTCGTTATCTTCAGCGCTTAATACGGCCAGGAAGAGATTCGCTCTCTGTGACCCTTCAGGTTGCCAGTTCAATTCCCTGTGAACTGAACCCCGAGGCTTCAGCAAGTCTGTTTAACCCAGCGTGAACCAGCATTAATACCTACCACTAAACTAGCTGCTGCATAAATACCACAGTCGCCACAAGAAGGAGACGGAGACACCGGGGACACGTGTAGGCTGGCAAAGGTAGAGAGTCAAGTCGATGCCAAAAGAAGATTACAATATGAATATATGCATGAAGCTGGAAAAAAGTTATAGCAAATATACTTCTCAGTGTACGACATAGTGTTCGAGTCAGACGCGAGGCTCTTGTCACTCCATATTCGGTTCTGATTCACGAGAAAAGTAACACAAGATCTTGGTGTTTTTGTATTGAGAAACAGTGCCGGTTCCAAAATGTTATACAGCAAGAATGTTCAATGGTTTTAGTGCAGACCTGGGCAAAGTGCGGCCCGGGGGCCAAATACGGCTCTTTGACTGTATTTATGTGGCCCTCCTGGAGTTAGAGCAAAACTATATTGTTGTTGTCTCTGACATTTGAATTATGTTTTGTTCATTATGATGCAACTGAAACGTCAACTTTCTTGTTTTATTATTTTTCTTAATTGTTTGTCTTTTCTGTTGACTATTTTAGGAGTATTTCTTGTCCCTTAAAAGGCATCAGACTTGAAAGTAGGTTTTTTGAAATGTATGAGACACATCGAGTGGAATGTGGTTTAAATGAAAGAAAACACAACAAACCAACGTTTTCGTTTTTAAAGGACAAAACAAGGTCCCTGTTAGTGGTGTCAGTGATGGGCTGATGAGGCTTCATGAAACAGTGTCCTCATTTTCAAAGCCCACTAGGTGGCACTCTCTGCTCTAAAATCTTTGGATTTAACAAACACTTCAGAGAAACCTTGCAGCATTTTTAAACAAGCATCTAGTGTGCTACGAAAATGTTCATGTTTCATGAAGCCTCATGAGTCCATCACTGAATAATGCCACCACTCTTTGACTGTATTTTTAATGTGGCCCTCCTGGAGTCAGATTGAAACTATAAAACCGGCATTGTTGTTGTCGCTGACATTTTCATCTTGTGCATTGTTTTTGTTCATTATGATGCAACTGAAGCGTCAACCTTCGTCTTTTATTATTTTTTAAAATTTTTGTCTTTTCCGTTGAGTATTTTAGGAGTATTTCTTGTCCCTTAAAATACATCAGAATTCAAGGTAGATTTTGAAATGTATGAGACACATCGAGTGGAATGTGGTTTAAATGAAATAAAAGACAACAAACCAACTTTTCTGTGTATTTTTAAAGTTCAATTTCATCATCCCACATGATGTTTTCACTTGTTTTTTTTTATTTTCAGTATTCTCTTACCTTCCTTTCTTTGGGTTTGACGGCCCCTCAATGTCAATGAACAAAACGCACCCAGAAATCCAGTTAGGCTCTCCCCGTTTTATGAGCTGTTTAAGTTACTGACTTGAAAAGAGCGTGATGCCAGACACGTGCAGCTGCATGATTAAACTGTATCAACAGACAAGACTGAACAGGGGCAACACAATACAATATTAATGTAGCATTGTTCACTTCTTTACACGAGGAAGATACTTGAAAACGCTCCGGACCAGTTCACAGTAAACCCATTTCAGCCAACGGTAGCAAACCAACCATGGATGAATCTAGCCATGGAAATGTGCAGTTCATTTTCCATGTCCCATCACTTGAGAACAAACCTTTCTCACTTACAGGAAACAATGTGAGCAGGTTTCAGAAAATGATATTCACTAAGACAATACAATATGGACCAGACAAGTCAGATCAGTAGGAGGGACGTGTCAAGAGCTCATTCAAACAAGGTCCCTCCTAATAATGGTCTTATGAGGCTTCATGAAACAGTGTCTTCATTTTCAGAGCCCGCTAGATGGCACAACCTCTGCGCTAAAATCTTTGAATTTAATCAACTTCAAAGAAACCTCGCAGCATTTTTAAACAAACATCTATTGTGCTCTGAAAATGTTCATGTTTCATGAAGCCTCATGAGTCCATCACGGAATAATGCCACCACACTTTTGCCTGCATGGTTTGTTTTCCTGGTCGCGAAAACGCTGTAGCGGTTAGTGCTGCAGCATAATAGCAAGAAGATTGTCGGTTCGATTCCGGGTAACTCTTGGGGTGAACCTCGACTGAACTCTACGCCAGCCACTTGAGGCAAGTCTTCAATTAACCTTCTAATGTTTTGGACAGTGAGCTGTCCTCACGCCAAAACACTGAGAGAACATTCAAACTCCACACGAAAAGGGCTTACGTTGGCTTCTAAGCCGGAGTCGCCTCGAGCGGGATTTGAACCCTCAAGCTTCCTGTTGTCAGGCGGCAGCACTGAGCATGACATCCACCATGCCACCTCCCATTAAATCATCACCGAAAACACACTGTGCTAAGGCACTTGAAACCATTTGCTTTATTTCTTTGCACTTATTCAACATGAATTACATCTTGTTCTCCGCTTTCCATGCAACATTCTGAAAGGACAAGCCACAAATTATGGAAAAAAAAACCCATTAAAAATATTGGTTGTTTTTTGCCACACAAACAAAGGGCAACAACAAGATCGACACAAAGGAATCGACCATCAAATTACAAAAGCAGGCAGCTCAATACAGTCCCATGAATGTGTGTGGCACTTTTTCCTTTCAGGCGCCACAGATCGATTGATCGGAAAATGCCATTACGACATTTTTTTTTTTTTTAAATCAAAGCTTGGGTTTTTGTTAAACTCTCCTTCTGATCTAAATGCTGTTGTTGATTGAAAAATAATGTCATCAAATCAATTTAAGCTTCAGAAATAAGAACAAATAAAGTGCTGAGTCATCACCCCTGGGTGAACTCCAAATGAGTCTCTACAAAAGGCCGCTCAGCACTTTCTCTGTTGTCGATGACACATTTCATCATTGACTGATGCCGCAATCTAATAATCTGTCACATACTGAGGATGTCCAAAAAAGACGTTGCTGCGAACGGTCAGACGTTTTTAAACAACCAGGTAAGAGCTCGTGATGTGGAGCAGAGCGACTCAGCGTTATCACCACACTCTCATCTGCACAAAATATTCGAGTGCTGAAGTGGCAAAGCATCTGATAACACACAGACGAACCTCGCACTCCAGTTCAGGGGCATCAGAACGATCAGTTTGTACAAAACTGCATTATGAAGAAGGAGAGTTTGCACAAAGAGGATTTCACTGCGATTATCTTTATCACCTTTGGCAGGAAGAACAAGAGCAGCCGCGAACAGAAGCGGCAGGATGTAAAACACAGACACATGTGAGTCTCGCTCGGGTCCTGGCTGGTGGTGAAGTCAGGACTGCAGACCAGGTATGGTGCTCCCTCGGTTTGCCTCCCTCTGGAGGACATGATAAACCCTTTTTCGCCTTCAACATACTTCCACAGTAGATAAAAGGTGACAATTCTGCAACTCGCATCCGCCATGATGACTTTCCACGCTTAAGATTTGTGAAAAAGTAGGTGTTTACTCATGCTCAAGTCATTCACTTGAACATGCTGGACCTGCTCAAGTCAACAAACTGGAGGGAACTTGTATTAATAACAGCGTTAGCAGGCAGATAAAAGGACAAAACGAAGAGCAGACGGGATTTTTTTTTTTTTTTTTGACAGGCGTGGTCGTGGGTGGTAGCAGTAGCAGAGCAGAGGGAAAGAAAGAGAGAGGAGTAGGGAACTCTGAGCACTGTCAGATCTCCAGGGGACACACTGATTCCACTGATATCTTTGATAGAAAAAAAAAACCAAACTTCACAACACACTTCCATCGCTACACTGCCACTGTGATGCACACAGGCGGCCTGACAGCCTTCGCATCACTCACTCAAGCTTGATGAATATTTCAGTCAATAATTTATTTTATAAAACCTGATGAGAGTTTGGTTGCTTTGCAGCTTATTTGGCTTGAATTGTGGTTGGCTGAACCAAATACTTTAACACCTGTTTTATACATAAATGATAAGAAACGATTATTTTCCTTCTGTTTTTACACTACTCTACTTGCCATATTCTGCTTTTATTTAGGCAAGTGTCTTGCTGTGTTCTTCCTTTTGTCTTTGTGTATATATATATATATATATATATATATATATATATATATATATATATATATATATATATATATATATGTTATATGTTATATGTGTATTTGTTTTACGTTTTTGAAAACAGCCTTATTTTATTTATTTCACTGTATTGCTGTTTGTTTTACATTTTTGAAGACACTTTTATTTTATTTATTTCACTGTATCGCGGTATTTGTTTTACATTTTTGAAAACAGCCTTATTTTATTTATTTCACTGTGTTGCTGTATTTGTTTGACATTTTTGAAGACAGCTTTATTTTATTTATTTAACTGTATTGCTGTTTGTTTTACATTTTTGAAGACACTTTTATTTTATTTATTTCACTGTATCGCTGTATTTGTTTTACATTTTTGAAAACTGCCTTATTTTATTTATTTCACTGTATTGCTGTATTTGTTTGACATTTTTGAAGACAGTTTTATTTTATTTTTTTCACTGTATTGCTGTATTTGTTTGACATTTTTGAAGACAGCTTTATTTTATTTATTTCATTGTATTGCTGTATTTGTTTGACATGTTTGAAGACAGCTTTATTTTATTTATTTCACTGTATTGCTGTATTCTTGAACCATGCACCTGGCCTCACTGGTTTGCGGATGTGCTTGACCTTTACTTTTGGATTTCATTCATGAAGCACAGTTCACCAATAAAAAATTGGATTTCACATCTTCTTACTGTATTCAATTGACTAGTCATGCATTACATTTTTTTTTATATCCTAGACCTCAAATTCTTTATCAGGAGACCTTTTACTTTGCATTTTCAGTCTCTTTTTTTCTGGTTCGCTATTTACAGAACATTTTCAAGTCATGTTTCCATTTTGACAGTTTTCAACGCTGTTACTTTGCTATAAATTTTATTCTTTTATTAACTATATCATTATCATATTAACACCTCACTTGAGGTGTAAAATTGGGCAACACAATGTGCGTGCAAGACTGGAGGAACGCTACAGTTACAGCTCAATATATTGACTAACACCGAGAGAATTATTGAACAGCGAACATGGGACGGTGAGACAAGACAATTCGGCATTGATTGGAAGTCGATTATCCACTGGCTAGCTCATAAATAAATAAATAAAAAGGCGCATTTTGATCATTCCTTTCTTGTTTCTTCATTCAAATTAGCAGGTGTCATTTTTATTCATCTGTTGGTTTTTATGGCATTGAAAACAGGATTCCGTCTGAAGGGCTTTTTGAAATTTCATCCTTTCTTTGCCCAGTTTTCTGCACAAGATGAAAAAGCTTTAAATTTCTAAGCATATGTGACAAGTGGCTGCTGGCTACGAAAACATTCTCCACAGATGTTTTAAAATCCCTGATCTGATCGAGCCCAGAGCGAGACTCACGCAAACTGTCACACACACCGCTACGCGCAATAAAAGAGCAACTTTCACACTCATGAAAGATGCATACAAGTCCTAAATGTTACATCAACACTTGCTTGTTTGTGTGCGTCTGTCATCCGCCGGGCCGGACAAGATCGGGCTAAGTTGAAACAGAGGGACGTATCGAAGCGTGACAGCGATTGTGCGGGCGCCTGGATGATGGAGGATTTGGGGGAAAATCCTGCTGCTCCATTCTGAATAAGAGCAGCGGCGTATTCTGCTGTCGCTTTCTCCAGAAGCAGAAATAATGCATGAGATTTTTCCCATCAAATGTCAGAGGGAAGATAATGCCGGACGCAGATGGAGAACAGAGGAATCCAATGTGGGTGAGACATATTTCCCTTTCCCATATGAAACACAACTGCGTGCAGTTATCCTTCTGACGCACAGCACAGTTCTGTTGTTTTTCACTCAGCACAAGAAGACCACGGACGACCATATCCAGCGCTTTAAAAGACAATTGGGACGTCCCACGTGAGGTCAGGCGCGCCGGAGGGCAATTAAACGTGGGCATGCTGACTCACTCGCAGCAGGAGTGAGATGAAGCCCCATAATTACCTCGCTGACGCGCTGATCCTGAAAACCATGTACGAGGTGTAAATATGAGCTTTGCTTTGTAGGTTTACAATCCCACCGCTTTCCTGCTCAGCAGCCTCCCACGCTGGATTCTGACAGGTTTCAGACGACTGCAGCGGGCTTTTGCATTGTACAGTTTCTAGTCGAGCTCCAGGAGGCCCGGCGCTCGGCAAACATCAACACACAGATGAAAGAGCCAAACACATTTAAAAAGTGATGCTCATTATCGCGCCCCACACAGTCAGAGAGTCTGAGATTGGAATCTGACAGCTGGAGGGGCTTCTTTATGGAGTCCTCCAGGCACCTCTGCCGTCCGAGGGTCCACTAACACGTAGCACTTGCAGCTCATTTTTTGTCTCTTGATTGTGAGTCCCAGTCCAAGTCAGTTCACGCCATGTGATGGATTGACTGAAAGTAAACAAACCCTCTTGCCCAAGAAAAATATCATTGGGGTTTTCTGTTGTTTTCTGCACTTAAATTTGTCGACCTCCTCCAACATGTCTTTGTCTGCACGTATTTCTCTGTCTGTCTCTGTGAACAAGATACTGTAAGTCAAAAAGTTCTGAACATATTCAATTGAAATGAATATGTGCAGTACATCCATATATCTCTTTTTCTTTTGGCTTCTCCCTTCAGAGGTCGCCGTGGCGGATCATCTTCCTCCAGCTCACCCTGTCCTCTGCTTCCTCTTCTCTCAAACCTACTTCATATCGGTACTGATACCGATAACATGGATTGACAATGAATTTGAAATCAAAATGATGACACCTTCTTTGTACTTGATGAGAAAAAATTGGACCATTAAATGATTTTAAATCACACACGTTTTCATATACGTCTTCCAGGAGGAAAAACATAGAAAAAACATGCAGAATGCAGCGACTATTCTGTCAAAAGGACGACTGAAAAACATTGATTCGACATGAGACACAGTTTGGCGAATCTCTAGAGCCTTTGCTATCTCCGTGAAATATTCACACACTGGCCACTCGTAGCGGGACTCTGAGACAGAGAGCGCTGTGTTTATGAAAGTTTCCACTCTGGACATTTTCAAAAGTTTCAGATTCAGGAGGCTGACGGACGGTGCACCCGACTCCAAAACTCCGACCAATTTGGTCGTTTCCGTCTCCATGTAAACGTCACATGAGAAAGGCTGGTGATCTAGCTTGGGCATTAGCTTAGCGTTCCAAATGTCACTCTTGGACCGGCCGGTGTTGCTAACCGCTGCGCTAACAGCCTGCTGCTGAGGAACCAGCGGTCTCACTTTCATGAGCCCCGAAAACTCTTTGTGCTCTGTCAAATGCTGGCGCTTAAAAATAGTGAGAAAAAGCACTTTAATGTGCAGAACACATTGTACATCCTTAGCAGTCCTCCTTAGAAGGTGAGTCCTCCTGAATTGACGTGAGGGATCGCTGATATTGCGAGTGTGTGCAATTATATTCATACTTATTTGTATATTTTATTTATTATATTTATTTATTATGTATTTCTCTTTTCTTCAGATTTCATTTTTAGTCTATAAGCTCCATGTTGGTGACTGTACATGTTTTTTTTTTGTTTGTGTGTTTGTTTTTTATCCTTTAGGAGCCTCCCAACAGGATTGTTTATTATTATTATTATTTGTTTATTTTTATTTTGGTTTTCTACTTTCCATCCTAAACTCTAGGACCCAACTCTTCAAGTCCAGCCGCAGCTAACCGAATCATAATCACATGAGCACCATGCTGACCATGAAAAAACAACTACAATCCTGTAGTCTGCTTTGCATTCTATTACCGTATACACACAGTGCACCAAACAGTCGGAATCATCAATTCACCTTGATGGAGTTGTTGTCATGACCGTTTGGATCTTGAGTTCAGTAAACTCATTTAAATCCAGGCACTACAAAATAAATGCTAGCGGCTAATCGAGCGGTAAACAGTGAACAGTAGCTGACATGACGCCAGGACACGAACAATGAGCTCAAATGTGGAACAGCTGCCTTCTCCCTTCCTTCCTTCCTATTGTTCTGAGCAAAGGTAATTTAGGTTTATGGGCACATTTCAAAACCCAAAATGGGGAGCCATTGTGGCAGGAAGGACCGTGCGCTCACACAGACAACATCCACGTTTTGTTTTATTGACCAACATCTTTTATTTTCAGAACTTAATTTGTGGAAAAAGTGTCAGCAAAACAAAACAAAGAGCCAGCGTTCTCCTTTGTGAGTGGAACTATGAAAGATGTATTCATTTCTATTCTCAGAAATCACACCTGGACTACAAACACATTTCATCCAACATTGGCCTCCTTTTTTTTTCCTGCACAAAAGGATTTCTCTCGTTCACTTGCACTCTCCTTTCCATGAAGAGACACTTCTTCTTTGAGTTCCTCCTAATGCCTGTCTCGACTTCAGTGTTCAGGCACGCATACCAACACCCACGTGGAGGATTGCTCTCTATCAGCTTAAGCAGAGTTTGCCATGGAGTCATGCAAAGTTTCAACTTAAGACCATCAGCCAAGCGAGTCAGACTGAGAACACGTGGCTCGCTCCGATTGATACAGCGAACAGGATCGCGCACACACTCTCCATCTCTCTATTCTGTACACTTCATGCATTCATGCGCATTCACAAAGACAAGAGAGCTTTGATTCACAAAGAGCCAGAATGACTGACACATCAGACATGCGTCGATGGCAGCGAGGGAGAAAGAGTGTGAGCGGGAGGCATCACGGAGATAAAGTTCAGAGAGGGAAAGAATTAAGCAGAAGAATAGATTTCAAGAGGAAAACTAAGAAAACATAGCCATAATGTCGACGAAAATAGCAGCAGAATGTGAAATTCTTTTAACAGGTTTAGAAGCATCCGCGACTTATTGAGGCAGGAGAAAATGTGAAGTCATTGAAGCTCACAATGGCAGCAGATGAGTTAAAGTTGAAGTCAATGACAATCCAGAGAAATCTAGCAGGACGTAGTGACGGATGAGACTAATTCAACTTCACCGATCCCTCCATTTTTTGGCATCATTGAGCAATAATCTCAGATTATTCGCCCGCGAGGAAAGGCTTTCAAGCTTTAGAAAACCTCAACACCAATTCATGTAGTAGTAGTGGTAGTTGTAGCAGCGGTAGTATTAGTAGTAGTAAATAGTTGTCGTAGTAAGTAGTAGTAGTAGTGGTACAGTAGTAGTAGTGGTAGTTGTAGTAGTAGTAGTATTAGTAGTAGTAAGTAGTAGTCGTAGTGGTACGGTAGTTGTAGTAGCAGTAGTATTAGTAGTAGTAAGTAGTAGTAGTAGTGGTAGTTGTAGTAGTAGTGGTATAGTAGCAGTAGTGGTAGTTGTAGTAGTAGTAGTAGTATTAGTAGTAGTAAGTAGTAGTCGTAGTAAGTAGTAGTAGTGGTAGTGGTAGTTGTAGTAGTAGTGGTACAGTAGCAGTAGTGGTAGTTGTAGTAGTACAAGTAGTATTAGTAGTAGTAAGTAGTAGTCGTAGTAAGTAGTAGTGGTAGTTGTAGTAGTAGTGGTACAGTAGTAGTAGTGGTAGTTGTAGTAGTGGTATTAGTAGTAGTAAGTAGTAGTCGTAGTAAGTAGTAGTGGTAGTTGTAGTAGTAGTGGTACAATAGCAGTAGTGGTAGTTGTAGTAGTAGTAGTAGTAGTAGTAGTAGTAGTAAGTAGTAGTCGTAGTAAGTAGTAGTAGTAGTGGTAGTTGTAGTAGTAGTGGTACAGTAGTAGTAGTGGTAGTTGTAGTAGTGGTATTAGTAGTAGTAAGCAGTAGTCGTAGTAAGTAGTAGTAGTAGTGGTAGTTGTAGTAGTAGTGGTACAGTAGTAGTAGTGGTAGTTGTAGTAGTAGTAGTATTAGTAGCAGTAAGTAGTAGTAATAGTAAGTAGTAGTAGAGGTAGTTTTGAATAGCGAAGTACTCATGTCCATGCAACAAGTCAAGAGTAGAGTTTTCAGGTTATTAATGCCATTTATTATTGATCAAACTTATCTGACGTAGACTGTGACCAAGCAACCGCAGGCTGCGACCCCCCGAGCAGGTCATCTGTGATCTCGCTGCCCCGTTTGAACCACCACCTGCTCCTTCAGGTGTATTTGCGTGGTCGTATTGGGCTCAGCGACAGTGACTCAGGTGACCAAAAACACTGGTCATGGTCACTCGGCACAGTCGGCACAGTCCACTCTTTTGCTCAATGTGAGCTTTTTTAAATCCAAAATAGCTCCATATCTCCACGGAGAAAGGATGTTTAGTAGTGACACTAAGCTAAATAAAAGTTGTACAGTCTGAAAAAAGAAGGGAGACATTGCCCTGCCACGCCCACATCGTGATCACAATGTTTTAAGAAATGATCGCGCCGAGAGGCTGCTAGAGACTGAAGTCCTGACCCGACTATAACTGGGATTGAAACGCCCGGCCAATAAAAAGGCATCGGAAGTGATCAGAAAACAACACCCCACCTGTCGGACTTCCATTAGCAAGATCAGATCCAGTTTCTGTCAAGCCAAACATCAACTCACTCACTTCCTGTTTATCTTTAGACACCACCGTGGCACTGGGACGCTGCACTGTAATACGTTTTTAAAGCAAAAAAGATTGTCGCGCAACATGGGAGCCACTGTGTTAATCCATAAAAGCAAGTGGGAGACAGATTATTAAGGGTTTTTAATTGGTGTCTGAAAATGGGAGTCGACAATAGTGTGCAACAATAAAAGGCAATGACACAAATGATACGGAAATGAATCTTGTCGCTGGGAATTAAGAAGCGATTAGTCAACTCTTTGAAATCACAATCCGGATGGTGAATGTCTCAGTGGCTGGGGACTTCATTTGAATTTGGAGTTCAAGTCAAAACGGAGCTCTGAAGATGGAGCTATCAGGTGGAACTCACTTAGCCGCAGACTCATCGCGACTCCACGCCACAGATGCTCCTGTGCGGTGAGACACTAGTGCTGTGACTATATCACTAGTCTAACACAGCCTGTGACCTTCATGAACACCAAGATTCCATCTGCCACATGCAATTGAACTGGCACATCTATCTATCACTCTTTATATACTTCACTTTGCTTCACTTCAGCTCCCCCGCAAGAGCCAGTGCGAAAAACATGACTGGCCTATTACAGCTTGTTGCATTGAAATAAAGCAGGCAAAAGCACAAGTTATAATGTGGAGGCAAATAGGCATCGCTTTTCATCCAATAAATACCATGCAACAACAACAATAATAATAATAATAATAATAATAATAATAATAAAAATAATAATAATAATAATAAAGTAATACTAATAATACCACTACTAACAAGAAGAAGAAGAAGAAGAAGAAGAAGAAGAACAACAACAACAACAACAACAACAACAACAACAACAACAACAACAATAATAATAATAATAATAATAATAATCAAGAAATTGTAATAATAAAGTAATAATAATAATAATAATAATAATAATAATAATAATAACAATAATAATAATAAAGAAATAATAATAATAATAAAGTAATACTAATAATACTACTACTAACAACAACAACAACAACAACAACAACAACAACAACAATAATAATAATAATAATAATAATAATAAAGAAATGATAATAATAAAGTAATACTAATAATACTACTACTAACAACAACAACAACAACAATAATAATAATAACAATAATAATAATAAAGAAATAATAATAATAATAAAGTAATACTAATAATACTACTACTAACAACAACAACAACAACAATAATAATAATATTAATAATAATAATGATGACAATAGCAACAACAATAACAACAACAGCAACAACAATAATAATAATAAAATTTAATAATCCAATACTGTAGCTCTTATTGGATAAAAAAATTGTGCATTTATGAATGAATGCTAAATAATGGCTAATATAATTGCCTTTATTCTTCCCTCAATGGGGAAATTTGGCTTGTTTGCAGCAGACTAATATTAAAGACAAACATTAAATACATACACAAAGCAACAACACAATTGAAGGGTCGACAGCACGGTCATCGAAGGTGAAGCCGTGGATTTCCACGTTGAGTGCACTCAAAAGACCAAAACACGACCAGAAAAACAAAAACAAAAAAAAGGCTCAGAAAGAGGAAGAACTGCCGAACCAGGTGCCACTTGTGTAGGCGCCTTTGATTACAGCATTTGAAGACCACGATACAAAAAAAAAAAAAGAAATGGCAGGATGATTTCTAAATTACGACAGATAATGAGGGAGAAAGTTTAAAGCCTGAGGAAAAGAAGCCGAGACATTAAAGGCCAACTGCAAAATGAAGCCTCATTAGACTTTCTTTGGTCTGTAAACTGCAATTTAGTTTTTTAAATATCAACCTTTATCTAACATATTCAGCAAAACTGCCACTGAAATCACATCAGTGTTTTTTTTAAACTTTTATCTACAGGTCTAAATCATCAAATAGATCTGTTCAGAGTTTGTAAAAAGTGATGGTATATGAATGGGAGCACACACATTGGCAGTGCTGCTGTTTGTCAAGCTATGTTCTACCTATAAAAGACGACACATACAGCTGCTAAAAGGAGCCATTAGTGAGCGTTCTACTTCACTGAACTGAAAAGTTGACTGAACTTCCAGGGTCAGAGTGTCTGTTCTGACAACCCAAAACTATTTAGCGTTCGGTACCAATGATCACTCCAAAGTTTCAGTCGATGCCATCAGTTGATGTCAGCTCTAAATGTCTGTATTTATATTTCAAATTACTTTTTAACTAGTGGATTCTTGTATATTTGCAGGGAGTAATACCACCAACTAAAACTGGCACAGTTCATATCGAAGCGCATTGATCTCTGCGCCCGACCTTTTACCCTTCTAGTCTCCCTCCGTCTGAATATTGAAACGCTAACAGCAGTGAGTTTATTAATATTAATAAAGCTCATACATATGTAATAACTTTGAGAGTTTAGCACCATGACACAGGAGAAATGATGTTTGGATGAACAATGAAAACATTTTTTTTTTTCTTCCACACAACAAGACAAAGCCTGGCGCTTGGATCAGTGGATTAGTTCCACAGTTATCCGGAGCGTCGCCGTCAGCTTCTCATCGTTCACCCGTCGCCCGGCCTCATTCTCAGTCTCTACCTGCCCTGCTTTTGCGAAAGTCATGCAGTTGAATAATTAAAGTGGCTGGTGTGTGGAGCCTGACTTAAAGTAGAGCTGACGTTTGCAGCGGAGCACTTGATAGGTGACTTCTTCAACCTTCCAGATTCCAGTCTTGATAAATCCTCGTCACTTCTGCGCCTGTCTGACAGTGCCATAGAGTCATTAATATTGCCTCCAGTCTCAGTTGGAGAGGACCCATGTGACTTTTATTCCACCTCCTCGCGCTGTTAAGTCATGTTTTCCCGACGATCCTAGCGTAGTAGGACCGTCACGAAGACATGAGATTAAAGCAAGAGTGACAGACCACCTCATTTAAAATGGAGGAAACGCTTCTTTACAGTCGATAAGAAGAATAACATCTCCAACAATTCCTGCCACGCCATGCTCTGCTGTAGCAATCTGTTGCTTTCTGTTCGCTCTCACATCAAGACTCTCACACTGGAGAGAACCGTGGGTGAACAAGTGAAGCACTTTGCAAATCAAGTGACCAGATGAGAGCAAACACTGGCAGTGAAGTTGAAGAGAGCGTTTCTTGGGCTCGGCCTGTGCTCCCCCGCAGACGTTCAAACACTCGCCCAACATGCCGCTCCGTACTCTCAGGAGCGTCGACACATCACTCACGCAATGCCAGTAATCTGTTCTTTTCACTGATGATAGTTTTTTAAGCTATTTTAAGGAGTTGTGTTTAGAATTGACTTATTCTGGTAATGTAGTAATGGGAGCTGTATTTTGTTGTAGTTCCTGGCTTCAGATGACAACAAAGAGACTATGAGTAAATAGGTAACATTATGTAGGAAGGAAAAAAATCTCTCATGATATAAAATGCTAAATCATAAGATGAATATGTTCAGGGCTTTTGAAAGTAAATGCATCAAGGAAACAAAACAAACACCAACTTCACTCATTTTCTGGCATGAAGAAATACTAATACTTCCATCATGCCTTGGTGTCACACGCCGGAAAACAACTTCCTAGAGGACCTCGCGAGACTTTGGTAGAGGTGAACTACTGTACAAAATCTTTGGACTCATCTGCTCCGCAATGTCGCCATGATCCAGAAGAGCTTTGTTGTGTTATAGTTTAAGCTGTGTCGTGGCAGGAATCTGACTATACTGTATGATACACATCCCGATACTGGAGTGATCATACAAGACGATATATATGGGAATGAAACAATCATATTACAGAAGAAACAATATTATGTGCGTAATACAGTGGAACCTCGGTTCTCGACCACAATCCGTTCCAGACGGCCGTTTAAGAACCGATTTGTTCGAAATCTGAATCGATTTTGCCCATGACAATGAATGGAAAAAGCAATAATGCGTTCCAAGCCTTAAAATAGTCTTTTGTAGGAGTGAATGTAGAGTGTCTGCTGCAGGTGCGCTGTTCCTCTATGTGTGTGGCCGCTGCATGTGGGAGGGGTTGCCGAGTGAGTGACGTCTCTCCAGAAGTGAAGAGGTGCCCGGTGCGTGTCCAGCTCTGAATGTGCGCTTCTGTGCAGTTTGGCTGTGACAAAGTCATAAACCAAGTCACGCTCTGTCCCAGACTGGCCTCATCCCTGTCCCAGCTCCAGCCCACAACAGGACATCAAACCCTGGAGTGAGCGCTCCAGCACCTCCCCTGTGACACTCTACCACGGTCCAGTGTGGAGACAGGAAAGGTTTTACACCTCAATATGAAGAAAAAACAGTCAGTAAATGGAGCTAATGGGACACGTCTGCATACAGAGGCTGCGTTATACACAATAACAAAGCGTGTTTGGGGGCAGGAGATCGGTCCGCGCACGTTATGTTTTTTTCCGGCTTTTTTGGGGGGCGTTCGAGTTCTGGATTTTCGTTCGGAATCCGAAGCAAAAAAAATCTCGAAATCTTTGTTCGAACTCCGAGATGTTCGAATTCCGAGACGTTCAAAAACCAAGGTACCACTGTACTTGTTGCTAACTCAGTAATACAATTAGAGTCCTACAGAGGCTTAACCAGTTGTGTTACTGAACCAATTGACTTGTGTACAAAAGAGGCAGTCATATCTTGTTTTTAGGACTATAGGAGGAAACTGGAGTGAAACCTGCAACTTACATTGACCACCTTTCTCTGAAATAAATTCTTGCTTTCACCCTGAAATGATTTTATCATACACTTTTCTGTACTCTATAAAAGGGTGGCTCTGTCACTCGCCAGTTCACCTTCACAGTGGGACAGACACCTTTTCAGTCTAGTTTGGAACTTTAAGTGTGAGAGAGCATCCTGTTCCCCGGCCTGATGTTGGACACGCTGAGTAAAACGTCTTCATTTCAGCCTCTCTTGGTCTCGCTGCACCGTTTCAGAAGAGATAAATGCCAATTAAGAGTATTTCAATTGTGAATTCTGCTCTGAAAAACCATTTGTCCACCAAAATTCAGGGGGAAAATGACTTTGAAGCTTCAGTCCTCCATGAAAGGAAATGTTTGTTTGAAGATGATTTTTTAAAACTAGACATCATTTTATCGGATTTTTGTAAAAAAAATAAAAAATAAAATAAAATAAAAATCTGTCCGATTTTTGGACGGATTTTCACAAAAGATTTAAGGCACTGAAGTAAACATGTATTCATATATACATATTTTTAATTGATGCCTTATAAGCTACGACCCTGAGGTATTGCTTTAAGAACAAAGCAGAGTCTTCAATGTAGCTCTTGATACATGAGCCAACAAATGTACTTCTCCAGCAACTGTTGTTTCTCACAGCCGTCAAACGGGGTTCTTCAAATCGTTTAAGCCTTTAATTCATTTCACTTTAATCTTCCGAAGGCAACAAAAGCCGAACCCCTGCTTCGCGGCGAAAATTGAGTCCTGGCCTCAGTGGCTCTGGTGGCAAAACTTTCCGATAGACATCTCTGATTCGCTGACTGGCTGGAATTGGATTTGTTGCATGAACAGGCAGAAAACAACCGAGTGACTGTTGGCAATCTGTTTGCTGGTAACCACGCACATACACACACACGTACACGCACACAAATAAAGAGAAAAATACTTGACTGATTTGGGTTCTCACAGCGCAAGCTGTCAACACAGGCTGCGACTCTCCAACCTAAGCAGCGGGAGAGAACACTTGTGTGTGGGATACATCTGAAATGGTCAGTGATTTTGCGATGCACTCCACTTGTGGGGGAGAATTCGGCTGCTGATGTTTATAGCAGCCGAGGGCAAGACAAGCAGACGTGTGTCATGGTTGTTGGCTTGTACGGGTGTGTGTGGGTGAGTGAGTCACTACTGGGGAGAATAAGTGACATTTGGATGAGCAGGAAGTGACCTGTATTTTAGGAGTGCTGCGGTGCAACTTGTGACCACCACACTCCCACAAAAAGAAATGGACAGGTACCGGTGTTTGACAGGTCCAAATGTTTGACCTGCACATGTCAAAATTCAGCCAAGATTTTTCACTCACTATTATATGGTAAAAGCTTTCATTGTTGGTAGCACTCGGTGAGAGACAGTGGAAGAGAATTTGGCTTAAGAAATTAAAGGGGCCCTATTATGCAGCGCAGGTGGCTGACCTCTGCATCAATGTAAAAACTCCACTGAAAATAGTCACCCTTTCCGTAACTAAAAATAATGGTTACACTATAGATGAGGGAACATATATTACCATGAATAAACTACTTATTCATATATTCAAATATGGAATCAATCATCAAAGTTAGTGTCTTGTCATGCCAGACTGGAATAGTCAGCAAAAGTTCACACTAAATCACAAAATAATAACTTAACTATAATAACTATATTATTATAGTTATAGGTAACCACAAATTTGTGTAGCTAATTGTTTTTTTTTTTTTTTTGGAGAGCTAATGGAGGGAGCAGTCGGCTAGATACTTGAAATATGAAGCTTTCCAAAATAGAAAAGTAAAGGTGAATGTCTGAAGGGAATGGGAGAGTGGTTGTTGGAAGGAACAGTGTGACTAAAAAAAAAAGTCTGAGTGACTCACCAACCTGAGTCACTTTACTCAGGGAACTTGTGTGTAAGAAAATCCATTGTATAAAATAATATGTCTTAGTCCTGATAATATGTTCTCCACTGGAGGTTTTGCAAATGAATGTACATTTCTCCTGACAGTATTTGAAGTACCGGAATGAGGCAGCTGCTTCAAATCCCAACGAAGGACATGGTGAGAAACAGAAAGGGTGGGAAGCTTCCTGCATGTCTTTGCCTAATGCGACCTCAACAGTGTTCTGATCAATGGGCGAGGTGTCTGCACAGTCAGCCTTGTTCATCTGTCTGCGCCGGAATGTTGCTGGCGGAAGGGCGAGCCATAAAAAGAGGAGGAAGATGTTTTTTTTTGTTTTGTTTTATGCCACAAGTCATGTAGGCATCCATGATATCAGGATCAAACCAGAGAGAAGCTTTCATTATTTTACATCAGTGCCACTGTTGCACCGAGGAGCAAAACATCTCGTCCTTGCTATGTTCGCGTTGTAACTTCCACAACGAGGTTTTAAGAAACTCACAGTAGCAGCCGACAGCCTGTTCATTTATTCACAGCGTCACACCCCACAGTGTCTTCTGAGCGCATTCTTACAGTGGAGACAGAGCAGTGTCGAGTTCAAATCTCACCGAAGCCAATTCTGTTTCAGTAATCAGATAAACTGGCTGGCAGGAGCCGCGCGGCTCGCTGAAACAACCCGCTACTTTCTGTTCGGTGCAGACAGAACGCTGATGTCCTGTGTTCAGCTCACATTTTCAATCGTCTCCTGTGAGACGCCAATTTGCCACAACTTGAAAATAAAAATAGAATAAACAGAAGTTGAAATATGTAATTCAATAGAAGCTTTTCATCGCCAGCCGCAAAGGAAAAGGTGACGTCCAGCTCGGTCTTCACACGACTGCGATGTGACCTACACTATCATCCAAATGTTCCCAGTGAATGACGTGTGTGGGAGTTGGATGAGACTCCTGGCTGGATGGGTGTCCAAGTCTTTTCTCAAGAGGATTGAACAAAAAAAAAAAAGCAACCAGAGAATTGCATTATAAATTGCATTGGCACCAATGTAAATGGGTGGAACAGGACAATACTATATCGTCTCAGGTCCGTGTATGATTTGTTCATTCAATTTTTGTTGTGAAATGAAAATTGAAATGATTAAAATAAAACAAAATAATGGCTTGTTTTTTTTTATTATTCGTTTTATTAAAAAATCCATAAAAAAAACAAGTTGGATTTTGTGCTGAAAACAAAATGACAAAAACGGGGAGGTTGAGCCGTTTGAATTGAATAGTTGGTTTTTAACATGGCCGTTTGAACCGGAAGGGAACCCCACAACCAGTCGGGAGCGCCAACGTTGAAGATGGAGCGGAGTCATGTTGTTCCGAGAAAGCAGGCACGTCACAGTTCACGGAGAAGACATGACCACCGAGAGAATCTCGACTATGTTCCAGGTATCAATGATCTAATAGGTACACATGTAAAAGCTATTTTTTAAAAGTTAACTGCCGTCGGTTCTTTTTTTTACATTGACCAGGTCAACACACGTCGTGTGTACATCACTGATGACAACGTGGCAATGTTTCCTGACGACCGAGGCAACTTTGACATCCCCGAGCCAACAATGAGGGGGCACTATCAGGTGCACAGAGATGGCTTCAAACCACTGTCTCACACACATCCGACTTACGATCTGCTTACGACCACGGCCAGCAGATGCTTTTTTTTTTTTCAACGTCTGGCACCACAGCACGTAGCAGCCCAGCAACATGTACGACAGTTACGTCAGCACAGTATCCCAGCATCTCACTCTCACACAGCCATCTATAACCCTCGCGATTGGCTATTTAGAATGGCATTCGACTTACGTCCAATCGGACTTACGACCGGTTGGTTGGAACCAATCCCAGTCGTCAGTTGGATGCTACTTGTATTCATATTAAATGACACCTCCTAATGGTATTTTCATTTTTGTTATTCTGTTTTCAGCACAAAATCCACTGCACGAAAAACGACTTTTTTTTTTGTTTTATGGAGTTTGTCTATAAAACGAATATTACAAAATGAGCCATTATTTTGTTTTAGTTGTATCATTTCAATTTTTGTTTCAAAACGAAAAGTGAATGAACGAATCATACACGGACTGTCTCAGCCAAGAAGGGTTTCATTTTGGCATGTGGATTGTTGAATGGTCGGCATGTAAATGACCATCTGCAGACGTTGTGATCGCCTGGTGCGTCAGAAGCACAGTGGGCAAACATGACAGCAAAGGAGTGGAACACCAGACAGTGATCTGTGAGCAAATCCTAGAACAAACCTCAAGTCATGTACCAGGAACCTTGAACTCACTCTCACATGGTGGTAAAATCTGACACAGTAGTTCAGATCAAACTCGCCTCTCGTCGTACGTTCATTAAATACTTCTGTCAAAGCTGCTGTCAAGTTGGCCGCAGTATGTCGGACTGTCGTATTAGATCCTGAACGTCACGTTGAGAAGAACATTCTATTGACAAGGTTAAAACAACTTCTCAAAAAACATTCTTTGCCCAACACTGACTGCAGATGGCGCCGAGTGCTCCAGGCTCCAGGTAACAGAAGCATGAACATCAGTCAAGGGAAACCAGCAGAAGAATTGACCGGTGTTTTGGCATTGCTTAATATGTAGGAGCTACAAAAATAAACCAACACTGGTAACCAGCCTCTTTTCTTTTCTTTTTATCAGGAGCTGCAATAACATCACACCCGCTCACTTTTGAGTTATTGCCGACTTTGTGAAACAACAGTCAGATGGCAGAACAATATTAATCATCACGCCCACAATGACATGAAGTAGATGAAAACTGAGGCAGGGAGGACACATTTATACATCAAAATGAATTCAATGTCCCACATTCACGTTTGCTTCTTAGTGAGTCCTGGTTTTTTTTTTAATCACAGTCTTGGTGAGGCCACAAGAGTGCAGAACTGTGAGGGTCTAACACGAATCTTTAAAAAAATCCCGAAAATGTTTGGCTTTTTTCCCCAAAATAATGACGCAATTTTGCCAGCGTGACGTGTGGGATGTGCTTGCTCTCAAAATTACTCAAGTGTCTCTGGTAAGTGCTGGAAAACATTTTTTAGACAGGAAAAGTAGAGTTCCAACAAAATTTTGCTCAACCTCCAATACGAAAGCCTTGTCATCCATGGAGTCAGAAGCCCACAGAGAAAAGGCTTCAGAAGATACATTTGCTGGTTATGACTTGCTGTTTACAACGCTCCTTCACAATAAAGTGTTACACATAGTATTTGGTTATGAAAATTTCTGGGATCCACGTCGCCCATCTGACCGATCCTCTCCACTCCAACTAGGGTGCCAGTGTACGTGTCCACATCGGTCCCCTTGTGGAGTGTGTCTCACCCACCATCGGATGATGATGTCACATCCTGTAGCTACGATCACGTCAGGAAAAATGTTTAAAAATGAGACAGAGAAACATGAAATTAAAGATTTGATGGCACTTTCTCCTGCACGCCAAACATTTATATCCGAAAAAGACATTGTTTGCCATTAGGTTGCAAAGATACAACAGGCAAGTCGGACACATTCTAGGGGACCAATTTGCTACCTACACCAATTCATTGTTCCGGCTCCACCCGCACTGTACATTGGGGTTTAGACTAAGACGTGTTCCATAGCACTGCCTCTGCCTTCTTGTGGTACTGCAGTACGGTCCAAAAACGTGCCCCATAATTCCACATCATAAACCATTACTATGGACACTGGTGACCATGACTTAGCTCCTTTTATATTTCCACATTCAGGTAAATTTATTACGGCACTGCGGTGATTCCATAACTCAGTCAGTGTTCCAGGCTTCTCTGCCTCACATAGAGATTTGAACTATAATTTCATATTTAAATATTTGTCTGCTTTATATATATATTTTTATTTTTGTGTTTGTTACATTTTGAGATTTGTTCTTCAGTTCAACACAGTTCTGCATTTTTTTTCCTCAGTATTTTTCTTTCTATCTTTAATACCTTATGAAAATCATAAACGGATTTCAGTGGAATTTACATGGTATATTGATAATGGCACAAAGAACACATGATAAAATGCTTGTTTAGCACGAGGATTCAGTCCAATATTGCTAAGCCGTTGCCACCTACTGTCCTGTTGAGCTCATTGACGATCAACAATATTTCAAATGCTAGACGGGTACGTTATGATGCAGATAAAATCAATGGAGAACGCTTGCGTTGGGTGAAAATCACAAGAGGTCTGCACCATGTGAGCACTTTTTGAGTAGCGTAGGCTAGTTTACTAGATTATCAACAGCACCTGACAAATTCCTGAAATGAGTGCCACAAAGGCATATTGGTGTAAAACGGTTCTCTGCTCGCAGGCAGATAAGCAAGTCAAAGTAAAAGAAACTCTGAGCCAAATGGAAACTATTTCAGTGCGTGTGGTTGGAAGTCTGAGGGATATGGATCAATTCTCCCTCTGTCTGGCTGCCAGCTTTATAATCCAACCATAAAGTCTTGTTTTGGAATCTCTTCTAACCACGCTCGGCTGCGTGTCTGCAGAATCCGATATCGTTCGTCTTCAGAGTGTTTACAAGCCGTGCGAGGTATAAAAATACATAACAAGTCTGTAATCAGTGACGCCGCAGCTAACAAACTCACCAGATCATCTTCCAGAGAAGATGAGACGCCAAAGAATGTGTTCATTTGTGCTGACCCAATTGTTGAATCATGTTCCCTCCTACCTTCCCGCGTGGACTGGAGAGACACACTGAGCTGAGTCGTGAGTTGAACAAACTAAAAAAAGAAAGAAAGTAATAGAGTCTTCTGCAACACGCGGGAAAATACCTGGCGAAATAGAGGGATTTTCATCAAAGGCTCGAAGGCTGAGAGGAAGTTTGTGGGTTACTTTTATATTACTGAATCAAATGATGGAGCCATACATACAGTTAAAAAACAAAATATTGTTTATTATGCATCAGTTTGACAATAGCACAATAAATCACGATGGTGGCTATAATCAAGTTTTTATATCACCTTATTTAAACTAAAGCTCTTTTAATGTCTTGACAATATTTGTATAACAATTTCAATGTTACAAGAATTTCAAGTCCATTCAGAGTAGTGGAAACCCTGGCCGTTGAGTAGTGAAAAACATCCCTGAACCAAAGCAAACAGGAGCTTTTGTTTGCTTTTGTTCAGGGATGATTCCTCCATGTTTGTTGTTGTTGTTCTCATCCTAGCTGCCACGTGTCTTGTGCATCAGTGGAATCAGTGGACCAGGAACTCCTGCACTGACAAAAGTTCCCTGTTGTCTGGAGAGAAAACTGTTCAATTAAATTTAATTGTTTGTAGTTGTAATTAATTATTTGTAATGATCTTGTAATTAATTCATTGTTATTAACTTGTAAAAGTCCCACCGCTAATATTATACACATATACATATATATCTGACAAATGTGGATTACAGCAATGAAAAATATCATAACAGCAGTTACATAAAGGCTTATCTCTTGATGCGACGTGTTGAGTTTAGAAAAAGAAGTTATACCAGTGGCTTTTAGACACAACATTCAAGATCTCTATCACTGTTAAACTATGACGCAATCAAACAAATGAATCATTAGTATTTTAGTCACATTGTGGTCATGGACTGTTTGTTCTACAGTCAATCCAGACCAGAACCTCCTGTAACAGGAACAGTTTCTTCCCCCTCAGTCGTGAACAGGCCTCGGTGTTTGTTTATTTATGAATTGCTTCTATGGCTATTTTTTATTTTTATTCATTTATTTTATTTTTTGTCCATTATTGCACAATCTACAGAAGCACTTTTCTAGTTGCTGGGATCCTCACTGACATTAGTGGACCACTTACAAAGGTTCCCTGTTGTCTGGAGAGCAAATGAATTTTTTTTTTTTTGTTGTTGTAATGAATTAATTGTAATAATCATCATAAGTCCCACCACTTATTTTATTTTATTTTATTTTATTTTATTTTATGATGATTATTGCAGGTTATTCCAAAGCAGTCTCCCAACAAAAGCTGATTCTGATTCTGACTATCCTGCGCTTGCCGACATCTCATGATGTCTGGGGTATAATCATGTGATGCCCACCATTTGGATGATGAGCACAGTTAAGGCTTTTTCATTGCTCTATAAAATGCAACCTGCTAAAACCCGGGCTACATGAGACATCTGCTGACGGCAGGACGCAGCGAGATGTATGGCTGTTCAGCCCCAGCCACACGGGCGCCACAGAGGAGGTTTAATGGTGAGCAGGACGGGCTGTAATTACATGATAATAATGAATTGATTGAGATGAATAAAACAGTGATTATGTGGATGTGAGCTTTAGCTTTAATTGAGTGATTACACATATCTAGATTCCATCTATCTCATTTGTTCACACGGGTTCAGCGTTCTGAAATGTTTTTTTTATTCCAGACTTTATGTCGAACCTTGTAGTGTTTCCTGTCCTCCAACTGAACCTCATTTATTCTGACTTTTCTGTGAGATTGTTGTTGCGTTTCACCCAGTGGTGTAGTCTAGTTTTATATTGCAATACTTTTTTACATCCATACCTGAATGATGCATCCTGTCTCACAACCTGAAACGCCACAGTCACGAAAACATGGAGTATCTCGGGAGGGTCATGAGTAGTTATGTGTTGTCAACATGTCAACTTATCACAAGAAAGAAAACAACATTATAACTTATAATAAGGCATGACACTATGGATCGCACTACATGTATTTTGTCGAGAACCATGGCCTCAGACTTACTGATCTCCTCTGTAGCTTCAATATGAGGGGCCAACCTCTTCACATTCGCACCATATGTGGATGAGAGTGAGCTGTTTTCCAAAGAGTAATACAATGAGCTGACTTGGATGACAACAGCACTTGTAGTGGTAGTGATGAGGCTTCATGAAACAGTGTCTTCATTTTCAAAACCGTTGCTTTAAAAATGACGTCCGGTCTCACAGAAGTGTTTCTAAAATCCGACCATTTTAGAGCAGAGAGCACCATCTAGTGGCCTCGGAAAATGACACTGACACTGTTTCATGAAGCCTCATCAGCCCATCACTACTTTTTGGCTTTTACTTTATTAAGTATTTTAGTAAAAAAGGTGCAACAGACAGCACCAACCCACCTTTTTAGAAACTGACTAATACTTTGTACTGCATTGTAAACTGTAAACAAAGCAAAGAAAAATGATAAAACGCTACATAATTCATTATCACTGCTTTGCTGAATGAATATACTGTTTTTTGGTGACTTGGTGACATCAGGAACGTGAGATGTGAGAAACATTTCTGTACCAAGAACGATAAAGAAGAGTGAGTGAAGAGCAGATTCACTTCTGACCTCGCGGATTAAGCATTACCATAACACCAGGCCTGAGAGGCGGTGCGGCCGCCGTGTCACCCTAATCACTGCGGTTCCACTTTCCCTCCATCAAAACACGAACGGCTCACGGAGGTGAATTCAGGTGAGGAAGCCTGGTGTCTCAAGTCCAAATACGCGCAGCTTGTCACCACAGTATTCATCTCGGAGTGCATGACAGTGAGTCCACCCCGGGGAGAGATATGTCTGCGCGTGTGCGCCGAGTGCGTGTGTGCGTGGAGAATCTATTTTTAGTCACGGCGGAAACAGAAAGAGACCCGCGCACAGGTAAGAGTTCAACCAAGCAAGCGTGATTGTTACAGTCAGCTCCCTCCCCGGCGCCGCGCGTCTTCACCTTCTCTCTTTCATTATTAACCATCCTTCTGTCCTCATCCTCTCACCCCCACTTTTCCTTTTCGCAAAAACATAAATGAGCACACTCATACATGAATTAAGCACCCAAGAGAAAGAATGGCAAAGCCAAGTGTATTTGTCTTTTTTTTAAGTGCTGGTGAAATCTTTGGAATGACTGTGAAAATGACTTGCAGGAGCCTCCCAGCGTTTATGCTCTCTTTGGTATTCCGACAATGACGCCCATCTCTCTCTCTCTCTCTCTCTCTCCGCAATCCCTGCTTTCTGTCTCGGCCAGTAAAGTGTTTGGTATTCCAGGATTGTCTGCGCTTCTTTCCCCTACAGTCCGCTCAGCCTTCTCTCTCCTCATGCACATTCTCTGTTGCCATGAGCTTCCATCCTCACACACCGATTTACATCTCCTGTTGTCGTTTCTTGTTATGTGCGCGGCGTACACGCCCGCACAGTGAAAGCCGTCGACTTCTTCCTCAGATGTTGTTTTTACAGCTCGGTGCTGAGCTGTTCACCTGTTCGCAACATGACATTATCTTCAGCGTATAAACAAAGTATAAAGTGAAATATTGTTGGATCAAAAAGTACTACATTTCTTATTATTGTTCCTCATAAAAACCCTGGACCTTAATAAAACATTAAGAAAGATTTTAGAGTTGAAACTAAATGATTTTTATTTTATTATTATTATTTTTTTGCACAATTCTACTGTTTTTAGGGCCCACATTAGTACATTATACTGGCACCTTACACTCCTAGTTGCACTTTTTAGTTGTTTGCACTCTCACTGTCAACTCGACACTGTTGTAAATGACTACATATTTATTTATTTTTACGGTTCTCCACCCACTATTAAGATATTTACGTCGAGTGCAATAGGCATTAAGCTACTGCATTGTGCACAAGTAGCCCTGTCAGCGCACTACAGTATGTACTGAGCACTGTGGCTGCCATTTTATTTATTTCATCATCTCATCATGCAAGCAACAGTCATATATGTTGATTATGTTGTATTGCAGGCATGGTTTCATGTTGCATATGTCACTGCATATATATATATATATATATATATATATATATATATATATATATATATATATATATATAACAAACTCTACTTTATGCGTGAAAGAGCAATGCAAACCAAAAGGGAAGGATCCCAGAGGAAGAATGGACAGTAATATGTAGGACATTGTACTCATTGGACATTGGACAAGTACTCGCTCACCATGCTGCCGTGAATTTAGTTGGAAGACTATGGCCAGGTATTTTACGACTTCACGTATTGGTAACAATTCATCAGCATGTTGAGGTGAGAAAATGTAGACACAATAAGACCAATCGATGTCATATTTTTTGGGAGTGTCCAGACATACAAAGATTCTGGAAAACAATTCACAAAGCTTTGGAGTACGTTTTCAATATCAAAGTTATTTTATTTGGATTAGTAAAAAAACTAAAAAAAGGACAAATATTTCATGAAAATATCGTTGGTGGCTGGAAAATAAAGGCCTTCACAAGGAAATGGCTGACATGTGATACCCCTGGCACGGGAGCGAGACACTGTCAATGACGTTTATAGGATGAAGAAAATAACATCTGAATTTAAAGACAGATTTGTGTCTATCTCGCTGGAATAAGTGGAGAAACTGTTTTTATTCAGCTTTGGTCACACGTCTGCATTGACTACTGTCTCACTATCGTATCATTTTGTATTAATATATATCATTTCCATGAACACCCCCTTGTTTTTTTGTTGTGTTTTTGCTGCAAATTTGGCCAAAAGTTTTTTTTTTCTTCTTCTTCTGCCGATGCATGGGTTTTAACTGAAATGAAAAGAAAAAACCCTGGAGATTAAAACTACAAAAAGAAAAGTTAACTTCACAGGGTCTGTTCTCACCTCTTTCTCTAAGTAGATTAATAAACTATATTTTAAGTTAATAGTGCAGGTGGTGTAATTACAGTGTAATAATAAATAAGCTTCTGACATAAGATAATATTAGATATATAAACACTTCATTTGCGAGTTTGTCAGGAAACTTGCTTCATTAGTAAACCAGTGTTAGAATCACGAAACTTGAAAAGAGCTTGAAAATGCTGAATATTAAATAAAGAGTAATGACCTTCTGAATTAGAGCTGCTAAGCATATGTTCATTAAGCATTGAGCGCTTGCTAACAAACATCTGGCGCTTAACACAGAAAGTGAGGCTGATTTTTTAATGGCCGCCAAAATAAGGAAAAATAAGTCGAGGTGAATGTCAAACAGCTGAAAGTGGCTCCTTTCTCTGGGCCATGAAATGTTCCCCACACCAGACAAACTGACAGCAAAATCTAAAGGCAGCGACAACAGTACGACGCCAACACATTTCCCCACCGATACGTTATGAACTCTGCTTATCACGCGAGGGGGGAGGAAGTGGCAACATGCCGGTAGATGGAAATGTTTATCTCTGGTCTCGTACACCTTGTAAGTATGCTATTAGGATGAATGAGCAGCAGTAAATCACAACCGCAGGGACAGCAGATAAGGTCACCCTCTACTATTCCCAAGCTGTGGAGCTGCTATCACAGTATCAGACAAATGCAGACTTAAACAGGCTTTACAGGACCTTGGATCACACAATACATTGTATTTAGAGCAGGGGTCTCAGACTTAGGGCCACCAGAGGCTAAATCTTGGAGAGACTGGGCCACAGACCAGGAGAGCTGTTGTGTTCCACTTTCTCCATGTCATGAGAGTCAATGCAAACCACCTGAGGACCAATGGTAACAGTCGGTATATGAGTAAAAATACTAGCTACTGCCAACAAACTTCAGAATCAGAATCAGAATTTAATTTATTGCCATGGTCAGTGGGGAGCCCACCAACTCGGAAAGTGTTTTGGAATAAAGCGCTGAAAAAAATAAAAATAAAAATAAAAATAAAAATAAAAATAAAAATAAAAATAAAAATAAAAATAAAAATAAAAATAAAAATAAAAATAAAAATAAAAATAAAATAACAAGAAAGAATAACAACTAGGCTGTTCACAAATTCAACAGTCTGACGGCCGAGGGGAAGAAGCTGTTCCTGTGACGGGAGGTTCTGGTCTGGATGGACCGTAGCCTCCTGCCAGAGGGAAGAGGAACAAACAGTCCATGTCCAGGGTGAGAAGGGTCGGCTCTGATCCCACCTGCACGTCTCTGGGTCCTGGAGACATACAGGTCCTGAAGAGGTGGCAGGCTGCAACCCATCACCTTCTCAGCAGAACGTACGATGTGCTACAGTCTGCTCTCGCAAGAAACTGCAAACACATCAGGGGATATCTGCACCTTTAGTTGAGGAACACGTTTCTAATCTGTAGAATTTTACTTTGTGTTTTCTGACACACAATCTTACACAGCCCTGAAGTTTCAAGACTGCTCCGAGAGAGGGGGTGTGGTTTAGAGGCAGCTCGGAACAAGCTTGCATTCTCATCACTTCAACTAGAGTGATCAGATTCAAACCATGTTCCAGGACGACTTCATCCCAGCGTTGGCAAATGCAGTTATAAAGCAAAGAAGCCAAAGAAGAGGGCCGGAGAATCTGAAACGTAGTGAGGCCAAAACGTACCATTCCACAAAATGGCCTTTGAGAAACGGAGAGAACCAGGGACGGTGTCGGTCAGAAACTGGGTTCAAGGCTGGTAGCTGTCCGGTCCATTTACTCCAACGATGACGGTGAAAAATACGAAGCTTTATCTATGGTGTAATGATTTGTGTAGAGCAATTAAAGGCACAAACTTGAAAAGCACCCAGAGCCCAGACCTCCACCAATGAGCTACGTTCAAATGAGTTCACAAAGCACAACATACCATGAAATCTATAAGACAAGGCTCTTGACTCAAGAATGATGTTGTCACTGAGCACACAAAAGGGAAATAGGAAGTTTGTTCAGTGGCAGAGGAACATGGGCCTCAGCAGACCAAGAGTTCACCTGTGGTTCAGCAGAGCTTCTGACTTTTTTTAAAATTTATTTTATTTTATTTATCAACAACCACATCAGAATTTGGCACCACAGTCACATGTAATTTGTTTCATTTAGTGATCCAAATATTTTGTTTTATTTTTTGTATTTTTATTTTTTTTATGAAGCTGAAAAACACTGCCAAAATTAAAGCATCTGTCAAGGTTTCTGAATGTGAATAAATTCAGTTATTGGATAAATATTATCTTGATATTAATCTTGATAACAGACAGATAAAGTTCCTAACCTGGTTGCTGAAGAGCCAGTGAGGAGGTCAACCAGAAACCTTGACAGGACTTGCGGAGTCATTATACTATAAAACTATGCAGCGTTTTGAACACATCTGCAGCCCGAGTGCTTATAAAACCAGCACCTCTGAGCATCTCAGTGTTTGTGTCTTCCCTCTTTGAAAAAGCCAGCATCAATTATGGCCAACTTTGCTGCCCCAACAGGAGCACACACAGCGTCATGGAACCAGCGGGGTATTTGACATTGCAGCTGAGATCGATGCGGGTGAGAACTACTGGTGTAAGAGTGACAACAGAGTTACACGGCAAACCCTGTGGTGAAGAGCTTCCCATGGTGCTTCAGTCAATGGGAGCTAATGGTGTAAAAGACAGCTTCTCTGACTGTTGGCGTTCCCTCCATAGTCCAACTATCATACACTCAAAAATGTTGGACCGCAGGGCACCTTTACACACCTTTATCATGTAAGTACAGGTATAAGCTGCTCAGGTATGGTGGGAAAACACTGTGCTGTGTGGAAAAGGACAACACACTTGCAGAGCACGCGCCACTTATAAACAGAATCAATGCTGACACTGTCTTTTACATCAGGTCCCTGTCACTCGCCGCCTACTGAAGAGATGCAGGTCTGTTCTTCATATAAAGGTGTGGAGGCTCTTTCAATGTGCGTTCATATTAGTGCAAATGTATTCAAGTGTGTCCCACATTAAAGTCATCCTCTTATTTTCATCAAAGCAGCGCTCATTATGTTTACACCAAAACCCATTAAGTTCAGCCATCGCAACTGTTTGCACTTCAAACGGCGAATATGGTTCGTGTTCATATAGCTGCAACGCTTTTCATTAGTAAACAGCACAATCAAAAGGAAATCCAAATGAATTTATGAGCCTTTGGAGTGGCGCAGGGTTGCAACGTTCCGACACGGCTTACATAAATGCTTGTTGTTATTGATCGGTTCTTCGCTTATTGGTCTGATCAGACAATGTCAATCTACCGTCATAAGAAATGTTCAACAAGTGACTAGCAAAAAGTGTGCATTTAATATGTGCCTGTACCGAGTAAAATCCATCAAAAGAGATGAATGTACTGAGCACGTTTTCATGCAGAGACTGGTCAGACTAAGGCAACAGCTCAACTATCGGGTTTGCACTAGTTTGTATTGGGTGGTACCAATCCGATCCAGTATCCGGATTTGGCTCTGATTCCATTTTTTGACGGATTGGAAAGTGCTGATGCAACCAGCGAATATTTCCTATCCATGAGTCTGATGTTGTCATCGGAAATTTCACTGGTCTTCCAGCTCACTGCAAACTGTGGTATGGACTCTCTCTCTCTCTCTCACTCTCTATATATATTTATCTCTCTCTCTCTCTCTCTCTTGACAGACAGACAGACAGACAGACAGACAGACAGACAGATAGACAGATAGACAGATAGACAGATAGATAGATAGATAGATAGATAGATAGATAGATAGATAGACAGACAGACAGACAGACAGACAGACAGACAGACAGACAGACAGACAGACAGACAGACAGACAGACAGACAGACAGACAGACAGACAGATAGATAGATAGATAGATAGATAGATAGATAGATAGATAGATAGATAGATAGATAGATAGATAGATAGATAGATAGATAGATAGATAGATAGATAGACAGACAGACAGACAGACAGACAGACAGACAGACAGACAGACAGACAGACAGACAGACAGACAGACAGACAGATATAGATATTGTTTTTCTTTTTTTTTTTTTTTTACATGATTTCTGACTTTTATGACTTCCTTTCCTGGTTGAATACACAAAAATAATGACAAAATAATACAGTAAACTATCGGTATCTGCAGATATTCATATATCTGCGGGTCGTTGCATCCCCAATCGAGCTTTGTTATTGAGTTATGTCGCCTACATGTTGGTGCAGTGACCTCTCGAGTCCTACTGGTTCAACTGTCAATAGAACTGTCAATAGGAATACTTTGCTAACAGCTAACAAGGAGACAAAGTACAATACACAATACATATTGGTGGATAGCTGTATTGGATTCTAAAAAGCACAAATAAAATAAATCATCCGGATGATATTTCTCCTTGAAGCAAAGCCTTTGCCATATCTTTTCTTTGCCGTTTCACCGACACCTTCTCTCACATGAGCCACATTTACAAACAGATCAAGAAAAAAGGGTCAGATTTAGCTTTTATATACTGGACACGTCAAAACAAATGCCAATAAAAGCAAATGTGTGAAGTTTAAAATCTACAAAAAATCAATGCAGCAGCTGAACAGTAGGTGACCTGTCAAGCATCAAGCATCATGATGGGAAAATGGGCAACAAATAACTAGGACCAGGGTAATGGAGCGTAGCAACATGCACGGCACGCAGAATTCAAATAACAGTTTAGAAATGAAGCAAAGGAGGGTTCTTCAGTCTAGCGTGGGCGTTATTCAAATGAAGTCTATATTTGCTTTGTGTTTGCTAATTCCGTCCGCACCAAAAGGGCTTGGCGGGAAAACTTTTAATGAGCGCCAGCAGAAAAAGCAACATCCTTTTAAAACCGCAAAATCTTTCTCAGGGCAGCACAATTCAAGCGCTTTCCAACGGAATCAAGTTTGTATTATACAAAGAAGATCTGAGCAGTTTAGAAAGGGCTGAAGTGAAAAGGCAAACAATGAACAGTTATAGAATCTGAGACGGCCATTTTTGTGCAGATCTGACCGCTGTAGTTGGGTGGTACCAATCCGATCCAATATCGGATTTGGCTCTGATTCCATTTTTTGACGGATTGGAAAGTGCTGATGCAACCAGCGAATATTTCCTATCCATGAGTCTGATGTTGTCATCGGAAATTTCACTGGTCTTCCAGCTCACTGCAAACCGTGGTATGGACTCTCTCTCTCTCTCGCTCTCTCTCTATATATATATTTATCTCTCTCTCTCTCTCTCGCTCTCTCTCTATATATATATTTATCTCTCTCTCTCTCTCTCGCTCTCTCTCTATATATATATTTATCTCTCTCTCTCTCTCTCGCTCTCTCTCTATATATATATTTATCTCTCTCTCTCTCTCGCTCTCTCTCTATATATATATTTATCTCTCTCTCTCTCTCGATAGATAGATAGATAGATAGATAGATAGATAGATAGATAGATAGATAGATAGATAGATAGATAGATAGATAGATAGATAGATAGATAGATAGATAGATAGATAGATAGATAGATAGATAGATAGATAGATAGATAGATAGACAGACAGACAGACAGACAGACAGACAGACAGACAGACAGACAGACAGACAGACAGACAGACAGACAGACAGACAGACAGACAGACAGACAGACAGACAGATAGATAGATAGATATAGTTTTTTTAGTTAGTTTAGTTTTTTTTTACATGATTTCTGACTTTTATGACTTCCTTTCCTGGTTGAATACACAAAAATAATGACAAAATAATACAGCAAACTATCGGTATCTGCAGATATTCATAGATCTGACCGCTGTAGTTCTTGTGGGAGTCTTGTGGGATGAGACGGAAACGGAACGTCGTTGTATCATGACTCTCGTCCAGGTAGACACGAAAGACATTACAGGAAGGACATAGATGAGAATAGAGAACAAGAGGCAGAAGGAGGTAGAAAAAAGCAGCTCCCAAACTAGGATCCTGTGAGGGGTGATTTGGGGAAAAACACCTCAGCACATGAACATCGACCCTGATATCTCTCACATGTTCGCCAACTCTGGGTGTCTTGGGCGACTCCTGGTGCCTCTCTTGGCTGACTCCATTTCGAACCCATCTATAAAGGACGACTTCAGAGATGGGGTCTGCTCTCGCCTCCTGAAGTTCCGTCCCAAGTTTGCGCCGGCCATTTAGACAGATGAATGATAGAGGAGTGGAGTGTAACAGCACACCAGAGGTCCCTCAGCACGTGATCCTTTCTTTTTGCGTCTCACCAAGGTGACGACAGAACTCACGCCACAGTCTGCGAAGAAGCCTCGCATGAAGTCAGCAAGATTGGGGAGCTGGGGGAAGTGTTCCTAATGGATTACACAGCAGTCTGAGTGTGATGGAGAGTGGGACGCGGCGGGTGCGCAGACTCCTAACAGGATGAACTCACAGTCATTTGACAGCATTGCAGACGTTTAACTTGTGCCGTGTAGCACGGGTGCAGCCCCCCGGCGGCCCCTCGGGGTGAGGATGTTGCTTTAGGGAGGCGGCGTGATGTGTAAGGGTGTGTGTTTTACTAGTTGTTTACCACAAGTCGGGGAAGCCTATTGCCCGATGCAGTCACGCTTTGTCTGGCACTGCTGGGGGTGGTCAGGTCTATGGCTGCCTCTGGTGTGACTGCTTCTTCTTCCACCACACATCCAGTGCTGCCATGTCACACCATTCACCTGGCCTCATGCATAGCTGTCACTCACGCAAAGCCAAGAGCCGGGCATTTCAGTCGTGGTGTCATATGGTTTTGGACATTAGAACAGAATTGTTTAAAGTTGAATCTGTCACTGCCTGATCTGGTCCACCTGCCTGATCTGGTCCCGTGGAGATTCCGGTCCTGGAACCGCAAGTTAGTAACGGATGGCTATAGCACATTATTATATCGCAAAATATTGTGAACTTTGTTTTTCGAAAAATAGTCTACATTTAACATCATGAAATTTTACATTTTAATCTGATATTGTATTTTTTTTTTAAAGCTAGCATTACTGAATAAATTCTTAAAAACTTCACCCTCCTCCAATACATTCAACCTGTGCAATGCATTGCTTCCGATACATTACAGCACATCTGGGCAAATTGCGGCTGGGGGCCAGATGCGGCCCGATGCCTGTATTTTCGTGGCCCTTTTGACGACAGACTAAAACTATGACTGATGTGGTGCAATTTTTCTGCCTTTGTTTTTCTTCCCATCCTTCATGTTTCTGTTTTAAGACTAAAATTTTCTTCTTTTCATTGGCCATTTTTGTGTGTTCTTCTTGTTCCTCAACATACCGGAGGAATATTGAAAATATATTTTAAAATAAACGTCCTTTTTATCTGGAATGTCCGGTCCATAGTTATGCTGATTTATATTCAAATTAAACGTATATGAAATGAAATATTTCAATAGGTTTCTATTTCCACTTCTTAAGATCCTTACTTACATTTAATGTTTTTAGGTTCATTTTGTCCTTGTTACTCACCTATGTTTTTTCATATTTTTCCATCATGTTTTGTAGTCATTGCTCTCTTCTTTTTGATGATGGCTCCTCACAACAGTTACAGTTTCTAATGTGGCCCTTTAGGAAGTTAAATTGCCCACCTCTGCGTGACAGAGTGTATGGCAAACATTTCTCCTCACATTTGTTTCACATAGAAGGAGCAGGTGTGAGCTCTTCTGCCTCTTTATATACTTGTCCTGAACAAGGTTTTGGCAGGAATGGATCAGATCGGGAAGCGACAGATTCGACTGTGACAACGTGACGACAACATCATGAGATAAACACTGGTGCGCACAAGACGTCACCATGAATACTCGCGCATGCGTGTAGTTATCTTCAGGTTCGATATGAGTTGAGCAGCGCATGCGCACACATGTAAACGTCAGCTGGTAGAACCCGCGCGTGTGAGTTACCAACGTCCGGTTCCAGTACCAGAATTTCCAGACCACTTGGCTTTAAAATAAGCTTTTAGACAGAAAAAAAATGCAACGTCAAAAAAGAAAATCCAGTAGAAATAAAATAGAACCACCTTGCCATTGTTTAAAACCACATAAGCCTGGCAATAATTTAGAGACAATGTCTGGAAATACAAGCAATGTTTTACATGTAAATATATACTACTTATTGAAAAAAGTCATGTTACTTATTTTTGGTGATCTCTAGCATTCAGCAGCTATCACTTTCATCACACTCAATTTTTGAACTGGACTTAAATGGACATACCAGGTACAATTTTTGTTACATGTAAATATGACATTTTTTTCTTCTATTTTCTGTATGATCATTTTCTATTGCTACTGAGCGGGTAGCATGCAGCCAATAGAGCAGTAGCTCACGAAGAAAGAGGAGAACATCAAAGTCCTGTCTGTCTTTTAACTTTTTTTTTTTTTTTTTTTTTGGTAAAACAACTTGTCAGTGAAACAAGAGACGAATTCCTGGCTGGTTTTAATGTCAGTTTATTTGTTAATCACATCTGCTGGCCTGCGATTAAAGATGGTACGTTCACTGCGCGTGCGTGTGTGTGTCTGCCTGGCGCTGAGAAAGTGTCTCGGAACAGGCTTAAACAGAACCCCTGCAGGTTGTCAGATATTCAGCGAACATGGAACATCCCATAATAACCTGTTCTTCGTGGTAGACCATGAAATGAAGATGATCTGCTGCACACTTGCTTGGACATGTACACACACATACACACGTTCCTCTCATACCCTCTTACCTTACATTTCTGTGACTTTTTTCTCGCACCCTTGCACACGTGTGTGTGTATGTGTGCGACTGCGAGTCTATACATTATGCAAAGTTCCTTTAAAGGGATTCCAAGTCAGTCAAGTCCCCGAACAGCGGAGGGAACTCAGCTTGCCTGGGGAATAAAAAACGTACACTCTGCCTCTTTCTTTGAGTGTGTGGATGAGTGTGTAAACATGTGCCAGTGGGAAGTAGGAGGGGAGTGGTGAGACTTTGAAGATGGCGTTTCCATTTAGTCCGAAACTTCAAGGTGGCAATGGAAGTAGCGGTGTTATTTTCCTCTACTTTCTTCTGAACGCACACGAGTGGCACACGCTGAACTGCTGGCTACCAATTACACATGTATTCTACTGAGAATTATGCTTTAAATGTTGAATTGTGATATTGCAGCCTTTTTTAAATGAATAAAATCTACGAAATAATAAAATCATTTTCATTTGAAATCACTTAACCTATCTTGACCATCCGTGGTGGACAAAACGTCATATCACAATTTTCATGGCAGATATCTTGAGATCTTTTTTTTTCTTCAAGCAGAGGTTTGCCACTCCACTGCCATAGCTTTATATGCAGGTCGAGCAGAGGAAAGTGATGTAGTTGCTATAGCGTTACTAACATCTTGAATGCTCTTATCTCAAAATAGATACGATAGAAACAATCTCCTCCTCATCATGTCTCCGCGTTTCTTGGTAACTTCAACATTTGTCACCCGACATCTTGATATGGCTGGTCTCACTAAAGTCCTGCAAAGCTTTCCTTTCTGTCTATAGTAGTAGTAGTAGAAGTATGAACTTAAAAAAAATCATTTCATATTGACAGAAATATGACTGGTGGGACAAGCCACAGTTCATTTCAGTTCCATCTGGAAGGACTCTACAGTGTCATCATTCACTTGTCCTGCCAGGCTTCTTACAGCAGCTGTCACACACAAACCTTGACTCCATGTAACATGACATACGAGTCATGAAAAAAAAGCAAAAAAACTTCCATATGATTTTTTTGCAAGATGCCTGGTATAGTTTTAGCTATCCAGCTACAATGGTCTCATCACCGTACATACCATGATTATTAAAAGTATTATGATTATTGTAAGTAGGGATGCACCAATACCAGTTTACCGAGTAGTGTACAAATAATTGTACTTGAGTACTCACAGATACAAAGTATTTACCCAGGTAAAGTATCTGCTCATCCCTTTGTTCTTCTTCTCCTTCTTCTTCTTCTTCTTCTTCTTCTTCTTCTTCTTCGTATTATTATTATTATTATTGTTATTATATTGTTATTATTATTATACAAAATTTGTGTAATAAGCGAAGGACAATCACTCGGCATCACTGGGTCTTTTACAACTCTATCTGTCCCGAGCATTTCTTCTCAGGATCTCATCTATTCATGAGCACCAGCGCTTGACAAATCTTTCCATCACAAAAGCTCTACATTTGCACGAAGCACAGTTTCCTTTTGGCCCCAATTATTTTCTTTAGAACATATCAGACGACTTATAATGGTTCTCAGTAAAAATGAGTTTTGTCTTTTACAATAATGCGCTGAACAGAACAGATCATCTCTGAAAAGGTCTGCACTGATTGACAGTGGTGACAAAGGAAAAAAAAAAAAAAAGAACTGTGAAAATGTTGTAATTGATGGAAAATAGATGGGAAAAAGGGGAGAAGATGCAGAGATGTGTGAAACTTTTTAACAGCTAAGAGCTCTTTATATTGGTAAGCTGGAGATCAGTCCACCCACTAAGCTGCCATTGTAAACTACATTAATTTAGTTTTAAGGGAAACAAACACTAATAAAGTCTTGGGGATAAACTTTTAACCATATAAAGCACATGATGAGGACATTTCTGGTGTCACTTGTGTAGCTGCTGCGTGTTGTCTTCAGCTATAACAATGCACATGGAAGAGAAAAATCTTTCTGTCACCAAGATTTCTCATTCTTCGCCGCTCATTCTTCTGTGTTACGGTGCGACGCCGATTCACAGCTTAGATGCTTACGGCGCATCAGACAAAACAAAGTCAGAACATGCGAGACAGAACAAAGGGCAGCTCCAGATCGCAAAGAGTGACACGTAGCATGAATGCATTCGACGGATTAGCTTCAGATTAGTCACCACTTGCTCAGTCAAACTTGACGGCTTCCACTCAGATCTACCGCAAATCCATCGCCGTCTTCGCTCACGCGCTTTGACACTTAGTTTGAAGTGCAGTTTGAAGTTAGAAGTTGCCCAAGTCTTGGTACGAAAACCAGACACGAGTAAACATGTAAACTCAAGCGTTGGTTTGTAATAACATCTAATGACGTCTCAATCGATTCTGATTTCCATTTTGTAAAGGCGATAACTTGATGTGCTTTCCATCATCCTGCAAGTTTGATCCGACTGAAAGATTTCATGTCAAAACAAAGTCTGGAGAGCGTATTTCATGCTTTCATCTCATTTCAAATTGAATCTACCCGCATCACTCGATCCAAAATGTACTTCTAACAGGAATTCACAGAGGTTAAAAGTCATCACAACATGACAGAAAAATCCTGAGCACAAATTTGACGGCCGCACTTTGCCACAGTGCGAGTCAAATGAAACGGATCACAGAAAACACGAGTGCTGCTTTGACTACGACTGTGAGCCAAAGTCACAATGCTCTTGAAATGAAGTGGGGTTTTGTTTGGTGAAATCTGAGGCTCTGAATTCTACCTTGACAAATACAGCCAGTAAAAGCAAAGTCATATGGAACTAGGACAAGGCAGAGAAATAAAACGAAATGGGGACTATTATATTGCCGTGTTATTTAAGACACGGGACGCCACATGCAGGTGGTGATAGATTCTTCAATTCGAGCCTCGGTGGGGAGCCTCATTTTATCAGATGCTGTAATCCCTCAATCGTCGTGAGGGATGTTCCAGACCCCCCTGCGATAAGTGAGAACCAACCTCCAACTGGAAACCGACAACTACATATTCCATTCCTTCCTTCTTCTGCCGCTTATCCTGGGTCGGGTCGCGGAGGCAGCATTCGGAGCAGGGAAGCCCAAACTTTCCGATCCGCACAAACCTCCTCCAGCTCTTCCCGGGGGATCCCGAGGCGTTCCCAGGCCAGAGCGGAGACATCATCTCTCCAGCGAGTCCTGGGTCTTCCCCGGGGTCTCCTCCCGGTAGGACATGCCCGGAACACCTCCCCAGGGAGGCGTCCAGGGGGCATCCGGATCAGATGCCCGAGCCACCTCAGCTGGTTCCTCTGGATGTGGAGGAGCAGCGGCTCCACCCTGAGCTCCTCCCGGGTGACCCAACTCCTCACCCTATCTCTAAGGGTGCGCCCAGCCACCCTGCGGAGGAAACTCATCTCAGCCGCTTGTATCCGCCATCTCATCCTTTCGGTCATGACCCAAAGCTCGTGACCATAGGTGAGGGTGGGAACGTAGATCGATCGCTAAAGCGAGAGCTTCGTCTTGTGACTCAGCTCCCTCTTCACCACGACCACGATACAGCGATCGGACATATTCCATTGTATTCCCTTAATACCTACCGAGCCTCGACAAACCCTCACCCCTTCATAATCCTCTGCCTTCCTTTAACAAGGCTCCGCCATGGTGAGCAAGTGGTCGACAGGAAGCGGTTGACAGGTCAGAGAGTCTCAAAAGGTTGCATTGACTTGAAAACGCAAAGTCAAACTTGAATGCAGAGAGGTCAGATGTTGAATTCCGAGACAGGCGGCTCATTGATGCGACTTCGCTCCACACGCAGTGCCCAGGGTTCTGAAAAGTGTGCTCCGATTGTCCACTCTCATCCATCACTGCACCAAATCACAAATCGTTATTTTATATTTTACATTACACTCACCACGATACTATAAAGTTTAAAAACCGGCTCTTTTGAAGGCATCTCTCCGAGAATGACTCACATTTGAATAGGATATTAAAGCATTGAATTTAAACTCCGTATTCACGACGAAAGTCAGAACCCGCAAATACAAGGCTCGTGTCAAGAAGGTTTTAATTCTCTTTTTTTTTTTTTTTTTGCGTAATATCTTGACCTTTTGGTTTCATTAATGGTAGGGCACAGACTCTATGACACAAGCTCCATCATGTATGGCAACAACTGAATCAATGAATGAAAATTGAGAGTTCAAAGCCAAATATTTTCAGTAGTTCACAAAAACACACATCTTTATTTTATTTGTTTTTGGCACCTGTGGTTGTGACAATCGAGCTTCACACTCATCTGAATCACTGCGTAATTTATGGTACCATATGGAAGCACTTTTATTTTATTCTGTTTTTTTGTATACACAGAAAGGCAACACATTGTTTCCGCTTTCTAAATGTGTTCACTTCATGTCAGTGACCCTTTAACAACTGCTCCTAAGCCAGACCAAAGGGCACAGTTTGGCCCATTAAGTTTAGATACTGTACTGCACTGACTCACTTTCTAACCAGCCACAACCTGCTCCACAGACCTGCATTGACCAAGAGCATCTCACCCACCAGTGTCAGTTTGATATCCCCTTTAAGAGAACAGTGTTCAGCAGACAAACACCACAGCTTTATGTGAATTGAAAGGCCACAACCCAGTGAGCGCCTGTCATCAACACAGATGCAGTGCCCCTGACCCAACACTAGGAGTCCAAGTTAATCCTAGCAATCCATGCAGGCATTCCCTCTTTTGCTATGTGCACTCATTACACTGTATAAACCCCATATATAGGGGCTTCACCTTGGCCTTGACCTCCAATGCCCCACTGATATATTTAGTAGTGATGGACTTGTGAGGCTTCACGAAACAGTGTCCTCATTTTCCACCGGAGTCCATTCCCGCTCAGAGTCCACCGGGTGTCACTCCCTGCTCTAAAATCTTTGGCATTTCAATGGAACCGTCCAAAGAGCGCCATCTACTGGGCTCTGAAAATAAAAACACTGTTTCATGAAGCCTCATCAGCTCATCACTAATATTTGGAATGTTTGACAGATGCTTTCAATCTGTGGATGTGGCCAAGTCAAATTTCTTATTGTGAAAATTATGTGTAAATTTCCAACAATTTATGATGAAACTAAACACAGCGCAATATAAATCAAAATCAGCAGCGACATGATGACGTCACCCTTCGACCCAAACCAAGATGACGCGAACAGGAAGGCCGCCACATCACGGAGGAATGGAACTGTTGGTTTAGGAAGTGAGTCAAGGAAACTTCTCCAGCAATAAAAGTGCAACCTCAGGACAAGAACTTCCCTGTTATTATTGTCTCTGCTCTTGTTTTGCACTTGTCGTGTTTTGGATCTCTGGAGTTTAGTTCTGATATTTAGGGTTCATGATTCATAGATGGACTGTTATTCAAGCTTTACAGAACACAGGCGTGTTTGAGTGTGTACGTGCCTTTAAAAGGTCAAACGAAGCAAAGCCACTGCGCTCAGTCAAGCAGGCACGAAGTGTCTTGGGTGGTTTTGTGCACGCCAGCAGACACTTCCGCCAACAGGCAACGTTACCAAGCACAAGACGTTCATAAATAAAGTTGTGAGCGGGAGACTGGGATGAGTGTCGGTCACACCGCCGCTCGATCATCTTCCACTTTTAAAGATCGATACAAAGTATCTCACTTCTTCAACAACTCCTCTGGTTCAAGATGATGAACACGCAGTTTAAAAAAAGACAATTAGGAAGTCGGCAAGGAGTCAAGCCGCACCGCATCAGGGGGAATGACTCCCCGTTTCTTTATTCCATCCAGACATTGTCCTGTTGCTGAGCTCAAATTCCGCTGGCTAAAACAATTATCACTCACTTAGGAAAACCAAATATTCGGCGAGTTTCATTTCACTATAGAAATTGAGTAGATCTATTCATGTATGCTAACTTTGCCAGCGGGGGCTAACAATGTTAGATATCTGGAGATAAGGGAATCCATTTGAATAATTGAGGTTAAAGCATCCCTTTGCATTAAAATTCATAAGCACACAGAGGAACAGATTGATTTTTATGTTTTCACTGGTTCCAAAACATTATAGATGGTATAAAACACTAAATGGTGGAGGTAGACGGTTCTACAGCCCTGAGCCTCGCATATAAATAACTACACACTTTCAGTAATAGTGCTGCATACGATCATTTTTATGAACTTTTTCTTGAGGTGCTTCTAGCTATAGCACACAGATGCGCTTTCATTTTATTTTTTATTTTTATTTGTATCCATTTATGTTGTTCCTTTCAATATATCTGCATATGTTCATTCATAATGACAAAAGTATTATTATTATTATTATTATTATGATTATTATTATGATTATTATTATTATTATTATTATTATTATTATTATTATTATTGATAAACAGTATCCAAATCATTCATACATATTTTTGGTTAATATTCATCGGCATTCGCAGCAAGTAAGTAAATAAAATAAATAAATATAAACATAAAGGCGACGTTTTTTAAAGTTTTAACTCGTGCTGTGTTGGTGCGACTATGGCAAAGTCAGGTATATGGAGACTGATGTTTCAATGCTTTTGCTCCATTATGAAAGATTTTTTTTTTTTTTTTTTTTCAGTGCGTGATTCCAGAAAGTTGAAATTATACAATTCTGTTGAATCACCTTGCCGAGAAAACCGGCCACACAGTTCAACAGCACTTCAGAAGCCACTTCACCCTCACGGTCGTACCGCCAAACAAAGCAGAGGTAAACGGCCGAAAAACTTTTCGTGAACGTTGTTTTGTCTCGATTGAAATGAGACAGTCTTACCTTCATAAACAGCCTTGAAACCTTGTGCGCTGACTGCAAAATCTGTGGTGAACCACAAAGCCAGTATTGATCCACTGCTGACAATCGGAGACGGCAGCATGAAACCCGACAACCTGCAGGACGACAAGGACTGTTAGACAGAAACACATGGTGTCAAAATGTTTTTTTTTTCCTTGAATTCTTGTTGGCAGAAATGTGATTGTGCATGCAGCAGCAAAAGAAAGAAATGGACCACAAATCATGTTAAAAAAATATGAACATTTTATTGCTGCTGCCCCCTTTTTAGGCCGTTTACATAATGACATTTTAATGTTTATTTAAGTCTCAAAAATGATTTACATACGTTTCAAACCTTCGGTTTTAACATCTTCTTAAATGAATAAAGCTAAAAAAAAAGACAAAAGAAAATCCTATTTACATTACAAAGATCCAGTCCAAATGTAAGTAGGACACATGGATTTGTGTTTCAAAGGGCTTCAAAAGTGACAAGGGCAGAGGAGCGCATTTATTTATACTTTGTTGGGTCGCAGTTCAGGTCGTTCTGGACCATTTTAAATATCCAGATCACTGACTATGGATATGTATAGTATATTGTTGGGTGAAAAGAAAAATATTTCCTGATTCAAAATGATTTATTATTTGGTAAAATATCTTAAAGTATTAAAGTAAAGTGAGACGTTACTCCTGCATCATGGAGCAAAAACATGTTCCTGATCCACTAAATTCTCGCTCAAACTTTCTATGAAAAACAGTCACCACCTTGAGAAAGAAAGCTCTCGTCGACCTCTCAGACGAAGAGATGTGGGGTGAAAAAAGAAAACGCGAAGGATCTGAACAGCTTGTGAAGACAAATACCCAGACAATGATATCGTGACTCATTCACTGGGTCAGGAGGGATTTTTGAAAGATTTTAGCAAGGAGTCGATACCTGATCATCAAAGACGATGAATCATACTTCAGCGTCCAAGCAAAAGTTTGATCAAAAGGTTAAAAACAAAGTTTCAGACTATGGAATTCACGGAATATTACATTTAAGAAGGAAAACAGATGTTGTTCGTACATAAGCCGTGGGTGCAGTGGTGCTGTCTGCGCTGTATAGTCTGAAAACTATGGTAAATAAATAAAACCACTTGTTATGTCAACCTCATTTTGCCGCATGTATTTTTTGCTGTGTACTTCATAGGCATAATCATAATCCACATGAATCACATGCTGCACACAGGATGAGCACGTCTCTCATTGGATTTGTGACTCTCAAGACTGATCGAGGTCACCTACTGTAGATGTTCTACGAGGGAGAATCGGCTGGTCGCAGCCCATAATAAATCACTCGGCTGACCGTCTGGGACTCGCAGCTGCAGCGATATTTTAGGCTGATTTGTTTGGACAAATACTCGCCCAAAAATACTGCTACATGAATAAAACTGAAGAACAATTCCACATTTCAGAATCTGTTTTTTAAAGTGTCCCGCTGACTCCCCATGACTGAAAGTGACTTAGACAAGTACATAGAGATGTGTGAACCACCTCAATTGATACGCAAAGATAAAGAATGAATATGAGTATCCTGAAGTTTTTATTTACATTAATAGTTCTGCTTTTATTTTAGCTCGGGACTTGGGAGAAAGAGCGCCACCCCATGGCTCACCTAACCACAACCTCTGTCGTTCTTTTACGTGACACACAAGATGTGCCGCAGAAGGAGGAGCATGGACTTCAATTGAAAGCCGTATGCTTCAACACACAAGGCCTTCAGCGTCAGTATAGGACGCAAAAGTTCACCTCCCAGCGTCAATGTATTGCGCCATGGGAGTGAGGATGTGTTACAATACAGTACAGTACAATACAGTGCCAATACAGTTCAGGTCTGGTTCCTGAAGAGGAAAGTGGAAAAGCCATGCCTACTTTGTTACACTCACTTGTGTATTCCTTATCCAACTATGAAGAATACAGCGTGTTGAAAATGACATATAACATTTTTTTTCTAACTAACATTTTCTTTTAACTTTTTGACTAATATCAGTACATGTATTCACAAGAGATAGCCAGATGAGGCTTCACGAAACAGTGTCTTTACTTTCAATGCTCTGTAGATGGCGCTCTAGGTTTGAAAAATGATGCAAGCTTTCTTTGAGGTGGTTGCTAAAACCCAAAGATTTTAGAGCGTCTGTGGTGTCGAAACTTTGGACACAGGGACGAAAACAGCACATTGTGAGCGCTTTAAGGAAAACAAAAGATGTGAGGAGTACATGACTCAAGTTCAGAACATGGCCCATTTCGTTTCATGAGTCAGTCTCCATGCTGAACCCCGTTTTCAAAACAGGTTTGGAAGAAGTGATCCTCATGCATTTTTCAGCCTGACCTACTGATCTACGGTGCAGACAGCACCACTGCACCTGCGGCTTATAGACCACTGCTGCTCATGTAGGAACAAGATCTATTTTCCTTCTTAAATTTAGTGGTTGCAGCTAATATTCTACTGCACTCTTTAGTCCGATTTTAGAGCAGAGAGCACCATCTAATGGGGACACTGTTTCATGAAGCCTCTTTAGCCCATCACTGGTGTTTACTAACATACTGTACATGGTATTATTAAATGATTTCAAAATAGATACAAGGTGCTGTATCTTGGATTATTGAATTTTTATGACAAAGAAGAAGGAAAAAAAAGTCTCGGTACTTAACAGCAGATTGAGATACAATCTTCCAACAGCACAATGTACATGAATGGAATATGAGGTGGATCTTTTTAAAGTGCATAGCGAGCAGAACATGAGTAACTAAGAATCTACAGTAGTTAACAGAGGTCACCACAAGCTGGCGCCGTGGCCCACCATGACCTCAAATAACGCTCATGGTCATTTCCATTTTCAAGTTCTTTTTCCTTCTAATGAAGACCAAGGTTGCAGCTGTTTGACATTTATCGGAAAATCTGTGTACTCGCTCAACTTTCCGTCCAGCGATCCAGCTTAGCGATGAGACACTGATTCAGAGAATTTAACAAGTTGGTCTTTCTGGTCCGCTGCACGGCGCTCTGCTGCTCCGTCCATCTGTCGGACTGCAGATCTGTATCAGATTGTTAATCTATTGCGCTGCCTGGGAGCCTATCAGGCTGTTAGCCTGACGGATGCTGCTCATATTTCACAGCGCATCCTTCTTATTGACAAGGTGCCAAAGAGCTGGAAAGCTGACGCTGCTCTAAGAGCCACCCAAGTTCTTTCATTTCCATCCATGTACATCCAAAGATGGAATTGATGAGCTGAATAGATTTGGATGCCGTAGACCATGAGCAACAGAGCGGATCTGGTTGACGTGGTGCGGGAGATTTCCACCAGTGAAGTGACAGCTCGAGGTGCTGCGAGGGGGTTGGTTACTTTGAATTCATTTTTTTTTTTTTTTAAATCAATGAGCCTTTACCAGTTGAGAGGATAAATGTGCCACGGCGTTCAATAGCTCTAACAGCAGCCGCAGCTCGAGCATGACCACTGACAAACCTGTCGACACCCCCGTCGATAAGTCTTCCCAGAACAACGGCAATAGCTCAGTGTGCAACCTGTAAAACCTCTTGACGCCACTTAAAAAGCGAACAATTCCAAACGTTAATGGAGTTTGATGGCGTGATTCAATCCGGCTCCGTAGGCGTTTGCAGGTCAACCAAGGGACTTAAACTGAGCAGCATGTCCTTGTCTGCCTTTTGGCTCCTCCCACTTGAACTCCTCCACTGACTTTTCCGGATGTGGCAGTGTAGCAGCTCCACTTTGAGCCTCTCCCTGATGGCCAAGCTTCTCACTCATCTCTACCGGAGGGTCCCATCAAACCGATGAAACCACAGGTGTTTTATTGATCGCTCAAAATGCGTTGTTTTCACCCACGTGTTCGCAGCTCCGCCCACAAAACCGATCTCCTGGAGATCCGGAGACAAGAAGCAGCGGCTGAGACTGGCTGTGGTGTCCGAACTTATGACACAGGGACGAAAACAGCACATTGTGAGCGCTTTAAGGAAAACAAAAGATGTGAAGAGTTCATGACTCAAGTTCAGAACATGGCCCAGTTTGTTTCATGAGTCAGTCTCCATGCTGAACCCCGTTTTCAAAACAGGTTTAGAAGAAGTGATCCTCGTGCATTTTTCAGCCGGATGCACCACTGACCTACTGATCTACGGTGCAGACAGCACCACTGCACCCGCTGCTTATGTAGGAACAAGATCTATTTTCCTTCTTAAATTTAGTGGTTGCAGCTAATATTCTGCTGCACTCTTTAGTCTGGACTTTATGGTAGGTGGCACAGAGAAAACATTTGGTGTGATTTAAAGCATTAAACATGATTAACTTATTTCTGTTCAGTGAATCCATGACACACACTCGACCAACAGCCTGCGTTATTTCAGGAATCAAACCTAACCTTTCGTCTGTTCAGCGATAAACGGCTTCTTTGCGATATATGCAACTCCCCCGGACAGCAGATGTATGTCCCTGCCCGGGTCTATTTATTGCAACCTGTCTGTGCCAACGCGGGATCCATTTTTTAAGTCTGTCGGGGAACACCAGTCAGTGTCTGTCGCAAAGTAAATGGAAAGACAGGCCGTGCGCGTTCTCAGGAGGACAGGCAGCCAGATAAATGGTGTTTAACCCACGATGGAAAAATATGAAAAGAGACTTTAAATAATGTTTTTGGAACGTGCATTTTTTCCAATACACGGTCAGAAATATTGACATAAACTGAGATAATAGAATATGAAATAGCGTCACACTGTACTGCATGCTTCATTACACATCAATAATGATGCCCTCAGCCAGTTAGTTATTAGGTGTCATACGCTCACTTTTCAGCAGAATACCTCAAAACTGCCATAATCATTTTTGGAATTTACAACTTCTTAGAGCTTCTGAAGGTTATCTATTGGATTTATGGAAGTTCTAAGCATTTCCCCATTTGACTCCTATTTGGGGTGGTCACATGACCCAGTGGAGTGAAAACATGTCAACCCCAGGCCACTTTGTAAAACACAACATACAACTGGATAATTGACATAACCAACTATCATTTGACTCGTGTGATAATGTGTTCTGATTTAACACACTAGTTAGAGAGATACATGTATTACAGAGTGAATACTGTATTTTGGGTTGAGTTAGATATTTAAATTTCTTTATTCACCATCACCCAGTTCCACTTTTTAGTCATGGAAGATGTTCTATTCTTCCAACCCTTTGCAGTGTGTTGTTGAAGACAGAAGAAATGGTGGAGGTCTGCACCTTCCCAGTGCCTTTCTAGTTCAGGTAACATAAAGGAAACAATGGTTAGCTTTTTCTTTACTGAACACTGCAAGATGGTCTGAGTCAGATTCTTGAATGTGTTTCCTGCAGCGGGAACCTGCTTTGAATTGATTCCCTGTGGGCCTCCGATTGGCCTGAGAGCTTAAGTGAAGGCTGCTGGGAAGGAGCGCAAATAACCGCTATAAACCTCTCCACTGCCTCTTGGACCAAAATGACTATTAAAACCATTTCATAACAGGTTTTGAAATATGTTTCATTTTCTAGCGTAAACTCTGTGTGATGATTCCATGCTGAGTAAAACAGACCAGCAGAGTCTTGTACAGTATATCAAATGGAAATGCCTTAAACGGAAATGAATAAATAAATAAAAGTGCAAAAAAACATGTGAATAAACACACAGAAACAAAAGAAATGATTCTCCCACAGAAGCAAATCATTCATTATTTCCTAATTGATGTTTTTAGTCACACTGCATCGACATTTTTTTAATCTGTTGAGGTTGTTTTCAACATTGTAATTCTTCAAAAGCCCGCTCTCCTCATTCTGCTGAGAAGCCGAGCATCTGTGCAACATAGACGAACAGTCATTACACGCCCCCCCCCACCTGCCTGCCCACACCCACCCCGCACATAGATTATGTCCTATTACGTTTCTTTACATGCCATTTAGCTGATGCCTTTATCCAGAGAAACGTGCACACATGAAGGCACATCTTACGGTCCTGCGGGCGCAGCACACCACCTCCACCACTAACCAGCCATCAACCATGTCACCCGCCCAACTGTCACGCGGCATCTGGGTTGTTACGGAAAATCCACTCAATCACTTTTCAGTGGACTTCCCAAAAAATGTACACGACAAAAAATAAAAAAGCAAATATTTGACGGAATATGAACTTGAGCTTTGGTTAGTTAATAAAGTGTTAGGTTTGAATTCTCAGCCATGAAACAGTGCATTCCCAAGGCAAGCTGTAATAGCCTCAAGCAAACCTCTGGATTTTATTGCATTTTAATAGCTTAGTAGGTGTTATGGATGTGTTTAATCTGCTTTTTTAACAGAGATAAGTATTCGTGAGGATGTAGGTGCTGGGAGAAGAGCTACACGTCTATGTGGAGTTTTGCCCAGAGGAACTTTGGACGCGAGAGGACATGGATGTGTGTGACAATGGAGTCACACCCCGCTGTTTGTGTGTGCCGTTGAAGCAAAGACCTGCTGTGAGATTTAACTTTACACTTGTCTCATTAACAATGACAAAGTGGAGGGTTGCGACAATAGAGGTGTTTTGACAACATGTCGGCCATCTTGTTGACGCTAACACGGGTGTAATGTTTTTAGTTGGGGGCAAAGAAGCTTGAAGGGGGGAAAAACACGACACATTTTAAAATATTAATTCGGTGTCACTGAGGTAAAAGTGAGGGGAGGTGATGAGCAGGTCACAGGCCTTCAGGAGAGGACCATGAAGTAAGTTTTTGATACCCCTTCGACCCATCACTACCATTATAGATCAATGATATACCCATGCGAGATCTGGATGCAGTCAGGGTTCCTACTTTGACATTGCCATAGCGAGCCAGCTGAAGATGAAGGAGATTCATGCTTCTATAAAGCAGAATAATGTAAAACGGAATATTAGCCGCACCCAATGAATATAAGACGGAAATAGATCTAGTTCATACAGAGGCCACATTGGTCTTTAAGCCGTGGGTGCAGTGGTGCTGTCTGCACCGTAGAAAGGTGAGTGGTTCCTCTAAAAATCAACATATCAGCTGCGTTCAGGTTCAAGCCACGAGAAAGAGGTCGCAACTTATAGACTAGAAATTAAGGTAGACAAAAAGAATACGAATAGAAAACATAATTTCTTGGATAAGTCAGGCTTCGTGAGCTCAGTACGGAAGTACAAAGCTGGCTATGTAGAAATCAGTGCCAGATCAAGCTCCCATAATACATGCATACAACAGTGCAAGGAAAATACAACGATGACAAAATAATAATCGTAGTAAGCCGAGCAAGTAAATAAATAACTCTCAGTCGTGTCAAGTCACTTTATCGACAGTCGCTGCGATTCAGAAATGCAGAATAAAGAGCATGGCCAGCGACACCAGCATGATGCCAGTTCGCATGACTAATGTGATATCAAGCGAAATAATTAATGCCCAAAATGATCTTCCTGCTTCCCAAGAAAAAAAAAAAAAATTTTGTTTTGTCCCAATTGTAATTACAAAGGAAGACCTCTCACGAGTTTCTGAGTTGATGTCGCAACAGTCGCAGTTTGGTCACGAATCACATTGCTATTCAATTATTCTTTATCCCCAACTTTTACCATTATTCAAATTGAAATCTGAAAATTCACATTTGGACAGAATTCACCTGAGTCAGGATAAGTATTACACCAAAAAAAGAACAACAAAAAAAGCCTAACAAAATCCCAGAGGGACTAATTTGTCAGAGCTGCGGTAAGGAACAGAAGCAGGGCGGTGCCATGTGGTGAATAGGGATCAAACATTGTTCTGGGTGGTAGAAAAGGGAGACTCTGGCCCACTGGGCTGCTGCTCGCTCCGAGAGTGAGATTTCGGTTTCGGTTTTCGGTTGTGCGAGAATTAACCATCATGCGCATTTACGCAGTGGCTTGAACACTCACCATCAACCCATTTCCATCCACATATCCAAGGTCAGTTCTCAAGGACAGCGGTTGAAGGCGACCCTCTGCCAGAAACCTCCTTCAGCGCAGGAGGCTTTCACACTATAGACTCAAACCCATGTCAATTTTTTTCCCTCAAAACTCTGACATGTGAACCCAAACAAAACCAGACTTTCGAGCTGGACTTGCATCTCAGACTGATCTGGCAGACGGGCAGCTGGGGTGTGATATTTCGCCCGGGGAAACTCATTGCAAGATGCAAGACATGAAGCAACTGGCGGAAAACAATCAGCGGTGAGGAAAGAAGTCAAGAGGTTTTCGGCCACGTCAGCAACTGTTTATCGGAGAATGGTTTTGACTGAAGAACAGAGCCGTGTGGGCCTCACACAAGAGTACGGACTCTTGATAATTTATGTGTTTTAGCTATAATCTGCCTGATAAACATCAGCTTTGATCATGTCTGAGTGCTATTTGCTATTTTTCTTGAGCACTCTCGGTCAGCTGTTGATAATAAATAAACATGAGGACACATTCACTTCTCCTGGCCTCTGAAATGTGTGGGACACAGCTTGTATCACTCTGTCATGGCGGTGGACTGTTCATAACGTCTTAGGTTTTGTAGGTGTCTCTCTGTGAACCAGTCCCTGCTCCAAACGAAAGATGAAATTTCTATCCAGATGACTGCAGATACAGGCTTCTGATTGACAGGTCACGAACAGCCATTCTGTGCGTGCTGCCCCCTGTTGGCCAGAGGGAGTACTGGAAAAAACAGGACAGTCCCGGGAGCAGTGAGTTGTGGACTACAAAGGGAAACACTCCGACTCAAACAGAGCCTGAACTTACTCATCTTGATTCCTCTACTTTGAGCATCTCAGAGATGACAAAGATCTCTGTTCGATCTATGAGGGACACTATTAAACCCCACATTGCAGTGATGTGTAGAGGATGTTTCATGAAGGGTTGATGAGGCTTCATGAAACATGGAACTGTCCACTGTAAAATACTTGGACTTGAAACAACTTATTCAATGGAACGTCACACCATTTCTGAACAAAGAGCGCCATCTAGTGGCCTCTGAAAATGAGGACAGTGTATCACCAACCCTGCAATACTGTTTCATGATACCTCACACTCCCATCACTATCCTTCCGCCAGATTCTTTAAGGTCAATGCTCACTTGGGGACTTTTCAGAACCTCCCGTGTATTGAAATATGCAACAAGGTATTTTGGTATTTCTACTGCCAGATTTGTTTCCAAAAGTGCTGATATACAGCACTGAGCCAGTCCTCGCTGTTAGAGCTATTGCAGTATCAGCACCGCACCAGAGTTCAGTGACAGACCTCCTGAACCTGCCTCTTGTCCGATAGTCCTAAAGCTACTGTATCTGTGACCCCTCTGCTACCTTCTGCGTTCCTGTAAATACATTTGTTGATGTGCATTTATCTCAACATTCCCATGATTTGATCTGATCTGAAAGTTCTGCGGACCCCGGTCCAGAAAACATTCCCCTCCCTAAGCGTCTGACAGACTGTGACCGTTTCAGATAACCTTTAAATTCCATCAATGGCTTCACTATAGAGGCAGCGAACTTCAACTTTAGCTGCAAATATCTAAATAAGTGTGTGACGTCCATGAACTATTTGACTTTAATCTCCGAGAGCTCATCGCCTCGTGGAGAGCAGCAGACAGGTCTCTCACACACATGGCAGTGATAAAACACTAAAACGAAAACTGGCCCAAAGCCGGAGACTGGCTCTCTTCCACCGTTGAAGTAGGGCACTTGGATATTAAACAAAAAAAGCAAAAAGTTGTGAATGTGAGTGATGGACAAGCGCCAAACATTGGCGCGCTTGGCACATCGGTTCATCCATTTGGAAAAAAACAACAAGATTGCGATCGAATTGACAGCGTTATGGAACTGCAGCTGCAGCAGACATACACGAGGAGAAAAGGTGAGATCAACAAACTCCATTCAAAGCTCACCTACACATGTCTGACCTCCAGGCTGCCTCATGTTAACTGTTCAGTGCAACTACAGCCAGGGGGAGGAAGCTCTGTGCCAGACTGTTGGTTTTGGCGCGGAGTGCTCTGCAGAGACGAGGCTGCAGGCTGGGTGACAGGGTCTGCAGTGATGCTGCCTGCACTTTGGGTGACTCTCGACATATATGGTCCTGAAGGCAGCCAGGCAGGCTGGTGCCCAGAGTCGTCGACGCCGACGTGTTCCAACAAGTACGTGCCGCGAGACATTGTCAGGTGCGTCGTAGGAAATTAACCAGTTCCGCCTAATAGTTCTGGGAATATTTTTAAACAAATAAAATATCTTCTGCAAACAGTCCACCATCATGGCCAAGTGTCTATAGCTTCAAAACGTATCATAATAAAGGGCATTTTCAACCACCGGTGGTTTGCCTTACATTGTTTCGATTGAGTGAAAAGGTTGTTAAACACCGGTTTAAAGAGAAACCCTACAGTTATGGATGCAGTTATGGACCCAACAGTGGAAGTGTGACCACGTGCTATCACATAGTCGACACTGGACAATTTGAAACTGGTCATTGTCGAAGTACTTTTCTGGCTCTCACTAAAGGCTGGTCAAAGAAGATGTAGATCATTTTTTCTCAGACATCGAGACTTTCACTTTTTGCACTTTGCATGAAAAGCAAAACTGTGTCTTGTGTTAAAAGATATAGCGATGCATCTTTAGCAAGTTCAGTTAGCAAAGAGCACAAGGCTTTTTACCCTGAAAGACAAAAGTGCCCCTTTCTTCATTGACTGTGTGTAGAGCCAAATGAACCAATCCAACAAGACAATCATATTTTTTTGCAATGGTTCCCCTATTTTTCTGGCGTGAGCACCAGCCCTACTGTAGACATCCTCAGCTTTAGACGGCCTTTAAAAAAACTATTCACATCAGATACAGACAGCCATTATCAAGCCAAAGAAAAGCCTCTTTTGCCACGTGTTTTGCTGCCAATTTGGTCCCGTACTGACAGTAAAGTGACTGGATCTTAATATAGCCTCCACAGACTCATGCAAAGAGATTGTAGTGGTCTAGTTGGCCATTAAAGGAGCAGCAAAAACATACGTGTTGATGCTTCACGACATGGGCTTCAACAGACGCCCACCGATCGCATGTATCACGGCTGTCAAACAAGACAACGAACTTGTGCAGTCAGTGCCAGTGGCGGTGACTAACACCTGTGCCAGGGATTATTCTCATGCTGTGTAATTTACAGCAAACATGTCTGAGCTTATTTGCATCAGTTCTGGTGCTGGAGGGCGATCGCAGTTTCATTACCTGTGAACACATAATACATACATGCATTTTTTGCAAACAAGTGTGTGTGCTTTTGCGGTGTCCCTGTGCATTTTCTTTCTTTTTTTCTGGACTTTAAACAAGTGCATTTGACCATATTGAAAAGCGACTAATCCGGCGCTATGGGCAATATCAACAGAGAAAACCACTGGGCTAAAGTAGGGCAAGCGTTCCTTCAAAACACACACACACACACACACACACACACGTATGGCTAACACAAACACTGCATCAACAATCCACTGTGGGGGAGAAAAGCATTATTTGACAAACCATTAAAACTGATTTTCTATGCTTCCGAGAGACAGTGAGGGAGAGAAAGAAGGAGAGAAGAGGAGGATTAGAGGGCGGAAATGAGAATAGGGAGACCCCCCCTCCTCCGCCTTCGCTACTATCTATTTCCTTTCCTCCAACCTCTTTACCTTCATCTCATTCTCCTGCTTACCCCGGTGTCAGGTATTGTTTAGGAGGCTGCGGCGCGTGTCCTCTGCATGTCTGCACGTGTGCCTGTAAGTGGTGTGTGTCTGTGCGAACTGAAGGATTTCTGACAGGGTGGAAACATTAAAAGCTTCTACGGTCACATACAGCCAATGACCTGAGGGAAAGTCACCTTCACGCACTACATGTTACTTCAGTTGAACTCAAAACCTGTCCACATGCAATAAAAAAAAATGTTGCGGGCAACCTGTACTTGAACTGCAGATAAAAACAATACGTTGAATTCTGAAGGAAAAATGCATTTTCTGAGCCACTGGTCCTTCTTCAGTGTGTTATTAACTGTTGGGGTTTCACATCCACATGTGTGGCTCTGTATCATTAGAGTGGATGGAGACAGACTGGCAATGAACTCGACCATCGAGTGAAGTCAGTGGACATGTAAATGGTTGTGCTTGAGAAAGTAGAAACGCCTGGTTGCACAATGGCAGCCATGATAAAGAGACAAGAGACAAGATTGCATGGGCGGTGCCCAGATCAGCAGCCTGGAATGGATGACCATGATAGTGAACTGCCGTCTGGGTTTGTGTGTTGGGCATCCTTGGTGCCGTGAAGGATTCCCTGATGCTTCTACGCCAATATCTGGTGTGAGCAAGTCACCATATGAGCCTTTAGTTTTCTGTGGTGGAGATGACTTTTAACCAGAAAACTCTTTTGGTGAAGGAAAGGTAGAGTGTGAGGTGAGAGCAACCGATAAGTGGGAACATTGTTAGGGGCACGACAGAGCAGGCCCGAAAAAGAACGCAAGTAGCCCGAACAAACTCTCTTAGTCAGTAGATCATAAGCACTCCGTGAACACAGAGTTCACACTGAGGAGACAGAGTGATGAGCTGTTCCCCTTTTGGACCCAATTTTAAGTAGCGGAAACCAGGCTGACTGACAAGTGTCTGACCTGAAAAACTGAACACCACAGTTCAGACGAACCGATTCTTTCTCTGCAGGCATGTCTATGCAGTAACATGGCTACATCAAAATTGTTTTGTTTTTTTGTTTTTTTACTTTTTGGTTGAGGTTTGGTTTGTCATTAGTCCACACATGGAATTGCTGAGACAGATATTCTGTAAAATAGATTCAAAAAAGATTTGCAATAGAGAGGAAAAAGGTAGTTACATATGAGAAAAAGTGATAAAGGGAGAACATTCCTAAAAACTCCCAAAAAAGTCCCACTCCAACAGCCTTTCCCCAGGGAAATGCATGACGTTCGAGGTGCACTGCGGGGGGCGCTCATAAGCTTTCATTGTTGCTTCTCATGCGAAGGCACGTGCAGTTTTATACTTGTACTTCACTCCTCAGATATCAAATGTCATATATTCTCAAGTAGACTTTTGCGTGCCTGACACAGAAGTCAGCCATCTTTGTTTTACAGTTGTACTTCACTCCTCAGATATCAAATGTCGTATATTCTCAAGTAGACTTTTGCGTGCCTGACACAGAAGTCAGCCATCTTTGTTTTACAGTTGTACTTCACTCCTCAGATATCAAATGTCGTATATTCTCAAGTAGACTTTTGCGTGCCTGACACAGAAGTCAGCCATCTTTGTTTTACAGTTGTACTTCACTCCTCTGATATCAAATGTCATATATTCTCAAGTAGACTCTTGCGTGCCTGACACAGAAGTCAGCCATCTTTGTTTTACAGTTGTACTTCACTCCTTAGATATCAAATGTCGTATATTCTCAAGTAGACTTTTGCGTGCCTGACACAGAAGTCAGCCATCTTTGTTTTGCAGTTGTACTTCACTCCTTAGATATCGAATGTCGTATATTCTCAAGTAGACTCTTGCGTGCCTGACACAGAAGTCAGCCATCTTTGTTTTACAGTTGTACTTCACTCCTTAGATATCAAATGTCGTATATTCTCAAGTAGACTTTTGCGTGCCCGACACAGAAGTCAGCCATCTTTGTTTTACAGTTGTACTTCACTCATCTGATATCAAATGTCATATATTCTCAAGTAGACTTTTGCGTGCCCGACACAGAAGTCAGCCATCTTTGTTTTACAGTTGTACTTCACTCCTCTGATATCAAATGTCATATATTCTCAAGTAGACTCTTGCGTGCCTGACACAGAAGTCAGCCATCTTTGTTTTACAGTTGTACTTCACTCCTCTGATATCAAATGTCATATATTCTCAAGTAGACTTTTGCGTCCCTGACACAGAAGTCAGCCATCTTTGTTTTGCAGTTGTACTTCACTCCTCTGATATCAAATGTCGTATATTCTCAAGTAGACTTTTGCGTGCCTGACACAGAAGTCAGCCATCTTTGTTTTACAGTTGTACTTCACTCCTCAGATATCAAATGTCGTATATTCTCAAGTAGACTTTTGCGTGCCTGACACAGAAGTCAGCCATCTTTGTTTTACAGTTGTACTTCACTCCTCAGATATCAAATGTCGTATATTCTCAAGTAGACTTTTGCGTGCCTGACACAGAAGTCAGCCATCTTTGTTTTACAGTTGTACTTCACTCCTTAGATATCAAATGTCATATATTCTCAAGTAGACTTTTGCGTGCCTGACACAGAAGTCAGCCATCTTTGTTTTACAGTTGTACTTCACTCCTCAGATATCAAATGTCGTATATTCTCAAGTAGACTTTTGCGTGCCTGACACAGAAGTCAGCCATCTTTGTTGTCGCATCAGGCCTTCTGCTGCATTTCCTGACGCCGTCTCAGCACTACACGTTAAACAACGTTGGGCTTCAGGTTCAGCCGTCATGGTGTGGCTCTCGATATTTCATTTCATGTCAGTGCCTTAACCCATTTCCCCATCCATTTTTACAAGACACTACACTTTGGGAGGCAAAAGTTCACTTGACAATCGTTGATATTTGACACATTAAGAGCGAACATTGAATACACCAAGCGATGGATAGGTGAGGTATCATGAAACAGTATTGCAGGGTTGACGAAACAGTGTCCTCATTTTCAGACACCACTAGATGGCGCTCTTGGTTTAGAAATGATGTGAGGTTCCATTGAATTAGTTGTTCAAGTCAAAACGTTTCATTTGAAAATCAAGAGACTGTTTCATGAAACCTCATCAACCCATCACTAATACACCCCTCATGTCTGAGTTGATCTTTGGTCAATCGTCCCTCCCTCGTGTCTGAATTCACTGGAAGTCCATCGAAGGCAGTACCTCCCTCAAACTAGCAGGGGTGTTTTGGGTCTTTGACAGGAAAATGGAGTGAAACTTTCAAACTTTCCCATTGTCAGACAACAGCTCATGAAGTTGGAGCCGCCACTCAGACCGTCACATCAACTTTACCTTTGCCCTTCATCGTTGGAAACTTTCCATTCACTTTCTCTCACCTCTCTTCCAAAATTCTGCTCTCAGTGTGTCTGTAATCGACTTTATTCATATCCATCTCCCCTCAGTCTCTTTCTCCTCCTGTCATCAACACCAACCCGCCATTTTGGTTTTGCCGCTGTCACGTCAAAGGATCTCTATCCTTGCATACAGGAACAGGTGACAAAAGGACGAAAGAGTAATAGGAAGGAGTCAAAGAGAAGGGAATGCGCTGTCACAGACGACAAAGATGGTAAATAGAATATTCACCGACAAATTTCCTGCTGCGAGCATGAGCGGTATATTGATATTTTGAGGATTTTCATTGAACGGTTCTTATCTGGCTCACTCAAGCAGACTGGAACACAGCAGTGTGCCACAAACACACACACTTGTGCCAATCTTTTGAGTGCCAGCCAGAGGCAGGATGTCCTGACTAAAGCGAAGGAATGTGAAGACAATGTAGATGAATCACCTGTGACAACTAAAGCGGAGCTTTTAGAACTGGATGAAGTTTACCACGGGACATTAGGGGAACATAAAAATGACTTGTAGTCCGGTCTGATAGTGGTGTGATGTTGCGTCTTTTGAAAAATGATCTGCTGGCGAAGCATGGTTGTCATTTCTTCAGTTGTCACGACATTTATATTCCATTTATAAATTAGCAATAGGTAACAACGAAGGTATTACAATAATTACTGTAAGTTCATTTAGTAAAATGCTCAAAACAAGCAGAGTAAAATTGTCAAAATTCCTGTACACATGTAGAAGATCTTTGACACATATTTCCTCTGTTTCTAGCGACTGCCTCAGTGCTCAGTGGAAAGATTCACCACCAGACAATGTGTTCTTTATGTTTGAACCTTGGCAAACTTTCGTCTTTGAACGTATTTGTAAAATTAATGGTGTTACTAAGGCTGCAGTTTTTCTTGGGGAACACATTTTGTAGTTAGTATATATGAATACAAGAAACCTCCATAAAACAAGAGTTTCTTCGATAGAGGCTGTATAGCTATGAATCACTGCATGAAAAGGGACATTTACCAGAGTTTATGGCAATAGTTTATTCCAGTTCTATTTGCTGCTGCTTGGTTGCTTGGTTGCTTCAACCCAAACCCAGAGTTGGTGTTACATTGACTTTCTTATGTGAATGTTTGTCAGTGTGAGGTAGCTGAGCCCGACACTCGTAGTTGGATGTTTTCAGATATCTTCAGATATCTATGATCAACTCTCAACTCTCTCATCCATTCAGAACCACAGAAAAATAAATACAGTGGTACCTAAGCTTTGGAATGTCTCGGAATTCGAACAAATCGGGGTTCGAACAAAAATTTAGAGATATTTTTGCTTCGGATTTCGAACGAAAATCCAGTACTCGAACGCCCCCAAAAAATGTCGGGAAAAAACATAACGTGCGCGGACCGACCAGCTGACCCACGACGCGCTTTGTTATTGTGTATAACGCAGCCTCTGTATGCAGACGTGTCCCGTTAGCTCCATTTACTGACTGTTTTTTCTTCATATTGAGGTGTAAAACCTTTCCTGTCTCCGCACTGGACCGTGGTAGAGTGTCACAGGGGAGGTGCTGGAGCGCTCACTCCAGGGTTTGATGTCCTGTTGTGGGCTGGAGCTGGTACAGGGATGAGGCGAGTCTGGGACAGAGCGTGACTTGGTTTATGACTTTGTCACAGCCAAACTGCACAGAAGCGCACATTCAGAGCTGGACATGCACCGGGCACCTCTTCACTTCTGGAGAGACGTCACTCACTCGGCAACCCCTCCCACATGCAGCGGCCACACACATAGAGGAACAGCGCACCTGCAGCAGACACTCTACATTCACTCCTACAAAAGCCTATTTTAAGGCTTGGAACGCTTTATTTCTTTTTCCATTCATTGTAATGGGAAAAATCGATTCAGATTTCAAACAATTCACTTCTCGAACGGCCATCTGGAACGGACTGTGTTCGAGAACCGAGGTACTACTGTATATAGTTGTATACATAGTGTATATAGCGGCTGAAAAGTCTGGAAAGTACCGTATGTATATATTCTTTTGGCAATATATATTTTCATTGACCCGCTAAATGTGTCATCATGACCAGAATAGGAGAAGGTCCTTCCTTTCTGCTCACGCTTCGCTGCTTGTATTAATTAAAATAATAATTCATATTGTGGGAATCTGAGTTCCATTTCCATTAATGCGTCTGTTAGCATAACCCTCCTTTCTATTGTGCGTGCATGAGATATTTGTTTATCATGCAGGACTAATTCAGGCCTCATGTGAACAGGAGATAAGACTCAGGTGCTAACCAGAGGGAATTTCATAAAACCCAATTTTGCAAGTCCACATCAGTCTCACACTCGGAGAAAAACAAACAATGGACGATGATTGTTCCTTTTGAGACAGAAGGGAAGTGACACGAGACATTCTGAGGCGGCCACATGTGCGTAGCAAAATACTTCCTCATGAGACGCATCAGTCTGGGATATACTGCTACCCATGTGCCCATGACTCAAAGATCCTCAGACTTGTGTTGAACTGCATCAATATAGATTATGGTTCAACGAAATAATCACATTTTATTGTGATATTTGTTGAATAGTCGTCCTGAATAACCTCTTCTTCACCCTTCGGTTATGACATCACATTGTACAATGTGGTGCTTCTGCAGTTGGTGACTGAGAAATGTTCCTTGAGACAGAAAGTTTATACATTTAATCTGAGTTAAATGTTAAAAGTATTGTGTTAAAGTCCCAGCTCTGAATATATGGAACTTCACTTTTAGAGCACTTGTATTGTATTGTATAGAAACCAAAGCAAGGAGAAGCTCATCCGGCTGAGGCTCAGGAGCCACAACCGTGGGCTCATCGATGGCAGGGGCCGGTTTTGGAGCTCGACCATCAGCCTCCAGTGACGACGGCTCTGAATGCGTGCACGAGCGTTCGCGAGAATATGATCGCTGTTACGTGACGTTTTTAAATAGGGTTTCTTGTTGTTTTAAAAACAGCAAGCAACCCAATTGAAAACATCAGGTCCCTGGCAGATGCAATAACAAATCTGTAAAGTATTTATGAAAGTTTCCTCTCATTTGCATAGTCTGACTCACCGCGAGGAGATCGCTTGCCAGCGTTTGATTCTCAGTCTAAATATATCATTTTGGGTGTACATTGAAACACAAGGATTTTCTGTGTTCTGACTGTGATACATTGTTTCTCTTGTATTTGATGATTTCTTCTTATGCTTTCTATGTTTTATGCTTCCCCTGACTTGCCTATTGTCAGGCAGGCACAGGTGGGCGTCGCTTATAAACAACTTTTTCATATTCATAACCGAGAGATCCGTCTTGCCGTGAGATATTTTTCTAAATCATTCCTCCGTGCTTCTGCGTGATGTTGTTACAGAGTTATAGGCACCAGACTTTTCCAGCCATCCATTGCAAATGTTTAATTTCCCCCATCTCATCTCGACTTCAAGGTGTCAGGCCTGAATTACTTCTCCAAAATTTCAATGAAACATAAACATCATTTTCATAAACTTCAAAGTCAGTTCCATCAGGGAGTGGATGATGGCAGACGTAGCGGGATTATTTGGAATGAAGGAGTAAACCCAAAGCCGTGGGGAAGTTCGGTATTGTAGGTATGACTTTGTCTGACAAATCCCTCTGATGCTAATCTGTCATCTGTCAATCATCTGTCATGACTCAGTTCCCGTCGATGCAGAATGCCAGGAGTCCTCTGTCGGAATAAAACGTGGATTCTTAGAATAGGTGCGGGGCTCAAAGTTCCTTCTGGGCTAGAACATAATCATGATGAGTCATTGGCAGGAAATAGACTTTGGAAAACTTGTTTTTTTCCACTGAGAGGAGGAAACATATGAATACTTTTTTTATTTTTTTACATCCACTTAGGTGCCTTAAAGAAATCTTCACAGATGGGATGAGATCCATTCGGTCATAATAGACGACACAGAATTTCTTGGAGAGCACTAAGAATATTACCTGAAAACTCTCACTTTACTGCTCTGTTGCTGACCCAGATTGTGTTGCAAGAAATAAAAAAGTTTCATCTCATTTTCTACGGTCTTTTCACCACTTTACCATAGAGAAAGCGTGAAAGTTGGTGACCATGATAATATTGATGTTGATGATTATTATTTTCTAAAATAATATTAATAATGTTCACATGAACTGCATTTTTTGTTTTGTCTTTTTTTAAAAATTTTTGTTATGACTTTCTTTGGTTCACAGATGTAAGGATTATATTGTAAATCCTACCTTTTTTCCTCCTAAATGTGCATTCAAACCAAGTTGCAGACGTTTCACATCGATATTGTTTTGTTTTTCAATACCAGTCATTCATTATCATACAAAGCTCTGCCTTTTTTATTTATTTATTTTTACCACATTATATTTTTTGTCAGCTTTTTCCTGAAATTATTGTACGTCATTTGACTTCATGATATGTTCCTCATTTTTGGCATAAAATATTAAAAATATTTTCTTTAAAAATCCTGACAAATTCTAGGTTTCAAGGTAAGAATATTAACAGAACAGAACCTCAGTACTCAGGTAAGGAGAACGAGTGGGCAGCTGACTGTATTCGCACTTTTCTTGAATCCGAAATGAAAATGCCTCTGAGTAGCAGCTTTGAATTCGTTGCCCCATCCAAGCTGTTCTATTATGCAACTGTTTTGCCAACAATATGGGGAAAACTAGTCAGCACAGAGGGTCCTGCCTCTTGTGAGGCCAGGTGAGAGGAACTGCCTCGCAGACATCAACAGGAGACTAAAGCAGAGCCACGAGTGACTAACCCAATGGTCCGTAAACACAGTAGCTACATGTTGGTGCAGTGTTTTCAGCGACAGTATTTACCTCTAGTTTTTTTTTTTTTTTAACTGCTTTCCACAAGTATGAGACGGCAGTGAGCTCACGTGCCTCTACTCTTGCTGTCCACCACGATGGCCTCAAAATGCTGTAGCCATTAAACTCATACTGATAAGAGTCTTATTGGCTTGTACACAAGGAGGTTGTCAACAGGGCAGATATAAAATGATTTTGTGAGACTTTAATAGAATTTTGGCTGAGGGAGACGTGGAGCTAGCAGAGACAGAGCTGACTTAAACAGCCAGCCTCACAGGATCAGGTAAAAACATTATGATTATGTGCATATATTAGATGGTCACAAACCTTTTGAGGGTGATTCATAGCTGTATGCTGGTGTGGTTTGTATCATAGATTCCATCTGACAAGAGGATGAAGGCTGTAGAGTCACGAAGCAACTCGAGTGACCTCTACAAGTATAGAAGCGACTCGAGAAAAGTCAGAGGTGTTTACTTCAACTTAAAAGCAGACCAAATGTTTGGGGAAAAAAAGAAGAATTCATAGAAGAAACGTCTATTCTACTATTCTTTGGCTAGAAAAATTAGTTGAAATAAAAAGATTACAGCATAAATGAAATAAAGAAAATCCCTCAAACAAATGATCGAATTATCACAGGGACAAATTAACCATTGAAGCTAAAGCGCTAATTAACACCCTGTGGAGCAGAGATCTGTAATAACAGGGCTGCGTTAACTGCAGGTTTGTGGTTGTCCTCGTGCTGGATCTGGATTACAGGTTTACACACATCAGCACAACCTTAGCCAACACATTACAAACAGCACAGGGCGTCATTTGCTTTAGCAAATACAGTGGTACCTCGGTTCTCGTCCACAATCTGTTCCAGACGGCCGTTTGAGAAGGGATTTGTTTGAAATCTGAATCCATTTTCCCATGACAATGAATGTAAAAAGCAATAATGCGTTCCAAACCTTAAAATAGTCTTTTGTAGGAGTGAATGTAGAGTGTCTGCTGCAGGTGCGCTGTTCCTCTATGTGTGTGGCCGCTGCATGTGGGAGGGGTTGCCGAGTGAGTGACGTCTCTCCAGAAGTGAAGAGGTGCCCGGTGCGTGTCCAGCTCTGAATGTGCGCTTCTGTGCAGTTTGGCTGTGACAAAGTCATAAACCAAGTCACGCTCTGTCCCAGACTGGCCTCATCCCTGTCCCAGCTCCAGCCCACAACAGGACATCAAACCCTGGAGTGAGCGCTCCAGCACCTCCCCTGTGACACTCTACCACGGTCCAGTGTGGAGACAGGAAAGGTTTTACACCTCAATATGAAGAAAAAACAGTCAGTCAATGGAGCTAACGGGACACGTCTACATAACACATACAGAGGCTGCGTTATACACAATAACAAAGCACGCCGTGGGTCAGCTGATCGGTCCGCACACGTTATGGTTTTTCCGGCTTTTTTCGGGGGCGTTCGAGTTCTGAATTTTCAAACTCCGTGTTCGAAGTCCGGGATGTTGAAAAACCCAAGGTACCACGGTAACTGAAATGAGTAAATGAAATATGGCTGATAAACATGGTTGACGAAGACACGTCTTTATCCCAGGAGTTTTGTTTTTGAAATGTGAAGGAGCCTCCCACCACTTAGTCCTGTTCAGAGCTGGAGCCTATCCCAGCAGTCATTGGGCGAGAGGCAGGTATACACCCTGGACAGGTCGCCAGTCCACCGCAGGACACACACGATTCACAAACACACAGCTAGGGACAATTTCAGACCTAGTTGAGCGCGTCATTGGGAGGGAACCGGAGAGACCATGCAAACTCCATGCAAAAAGGTGGTCTGACCCAGGGATCGAACCCACAACCACAAGGCTGCCATATAGATCAGTGCTACTGCTAGATTTGAACAGAACCTTCATGAATGTCGCCCTCATTTTCACAGCCCACCAGATGGCACTCTCTGTTCCGTACGTTTCCAATAGGTATTTGAGAGACCAGGTATTAAAACACAGTGAAGCGACGACTCGCCACCAAGAAAGGTCTGGATAACTACTCATAGAGTTTCATCACGCTCATCTTTCTTCTCATAACCAATACACATAAGCAAAGTTCTGCATCTTCCAGACACAAATCCTGTATTGGGAATGCATCGGAAAACGAATTCTCACTGAGATGACTGTTAGAGCGTGCAAAACCCTCTCTACTTTCCCTCAAGATTTCAGTTCAACATCAGAGCTGAAAGAGGTGGAATATCAGATTAATTAGGCGGAGAGAAACATGGCTCCAGGGTGGCCATTAGCCGTCCCTCCACCTGCCGCTTTGGCCGCCGAAAATCCACTCTGGAGTCAGTTCTTTTTAGCAGCCACTTTTTCTTTAAACCAGCAACAATGAAGCACATTTGAGGAGCCATGCACTTATTAATCCAGGCTGGTCAATATTTAATCATGATGCCTGATAAAAGTTTCAAAGAAAATAATAAAAATAGAGTGAAAGTGAAGTGTTTCTTCACAGCTGAATTGAGCGAGGCAGGTTGGACTCCATGGGAGTAATTTGGACTCTTTATAGTCACCAACCAGCAGGAGCTGGGGCTTAACACGACATGTTGCTATCTTGCAAACAGCTCAGCGTTTAAACTTTCCCAGTGGAACTTCATCTTCTCGCTTGGACTCTAAACCAACGCAGGCTCCATCGGCCGTACCCTTTTTGCAAGGCAGAAGGAATTAAACTGAATAAATAACTGACCAAAGACCAGAAATGCAGAGGTCAGATGATGGATGAGACACTCTTATAGAGAACTCCTCCCATGGGATAGCGTCGGAAAAATCCTTATACAAAAGGTCATGAGCGAGAAAACTGTACAGGATCGAAATACCAAGACAGACAGCTGTGAAGAAACGGCCAGGAGTTATTATTGATTCACTGAACACTGGCCTCTACTGGCAAAACCACAGCTCACGTGAACACGTCAGTGTTCTGCAGTGGGTAGTTGCCACATGAAAACTGACTTTGTCTCAAAGCTTTCATGGTGCCAATGAAGGATCCAGGTCTGTTTTCGCTGGTCTGGTTGAGAGGCTCATGCATGCAGGAGATCGGATGGTAGATTTTGAATCACATTCGACTCCTGAAGCAACATGGCAGCAAAGCAAGCGGCGCAGTCACCAAGTCGATCGATGAAAGACAATCTCACTTGATACTTGACATGGCAGACAATGTGGACAGTAATCTACACCTGTTGATGTAGGTTTAATCCAGATCCATGTAGTATGTATGAGTCACATGGATGGATGGATGGATGGATAAATTGGTGTGACTCCAAGATGTGGTTCCATTTAGTTGCTCCACTCTCATTTTGAAAGTCCAGTTTCCTGCTCCACTCATTCTGTAGATGGGGTGTGGTATGGTGTTTCTTTACTTGTGTACTACTTGAGGTCGGATCCAATATCGGCTGTTTTTCGGTCCACATCGCTATCGGCCTCCATCCTATTAGTCCCTGCCGATACTTGTCCAATTGCACCCACTTGTGTTCAAATATATCTCATTCATGCATTTGGCAAAGTGCAAGTAAAATTTTGTCACGTCCGCACTTTAACCCGTCTGTTTTTTATCTGTTGTATTTCTTCCGCGTCCCTCCCTTGTGCTTCTCTGTCGTTTACGTTTCCTGTCTTCCCTCCACCTTCACTGGCATACGCAGCTGGCGTTCATCTACTAATCTTCCTTCCTTGGATATATTCCTCCCGACGCCAGCTACGTGTGCCAGATGTTAGTGTTTTGTCTCCACTAACTCTCCCAAGACTTCCGTGTTCTTGCTCTTAACCCTGACCATTTCCAAATTCTTTGCACGCTTGAATTCCTATTCAGCTGTAACTTTCCCTACTCGTTCTACTTTCGCGTCTCTCCAGTCGATTCAGTCCATGTGTGAGCAGTTTTTCTAGTCTCACTTTTTCGTTGTATCATTCCGTGAAGTTTAAACCTTGTGTGCGTGCGTGTAGTCACCACCACCGAGCGCTTTCAGTTTATCAACACCGCATTGAGCTTAACTCTGACTGTGTTTTCCGTTCTCCCCATTTTAGCAGGTCGTTGATTCTAATCCACCTCTCTTGTTTTCCAGATTCTCCCCGTTCCTGGTGTGTTGATCCCGGTCTGCGTTTTGGTGTTCTAGTTATTTGTCTGTCTATATTATTTGTACTACCTTTGATTAAACTGTATAATTTAATCTTGTCTCCCGTGTCTTCTGTCGACCAACACTGACTGCACTTGGGTCCGTTCACCCGCCATCATGACAAATTTACTGCTTTTTATTTTTTTTGTTATTTCATGTTTTTATCTGTTATAGAGTCCTTTCTATTTTGCTCCCTTAATCTCCTGGCTCGGCCACAGACTGCATGCACTAACATGTACTGCATAAGAATATATACTGTCTATTTTTTCACAATGAAGGTACATTTTTTTTAATACCAAGGGCCAGAATATCGGCCTAATATCGATTATCAGCACCCCTAAGATAGATAGATATAAGACCGATATCGATATCGGCCCTGGAAAAAGGTAAAGTGTAATTATTATGAACTGCAATAAATAAATAAATAAAAGGGGATTTAAGACACAGGACATGAAAGAACAGAAACCTGTTGAATGAAAATAAAGGGAACAAAATGCAACAGGACTTGAGAGTCACAACATAATGAAATAAGCATCAAAGTCCAAACGTCAATGTTTCACAGTCAGATGAATTTCTGTAATGTAAAATGAAAGATGTGACTTCATTACCTGCAGCATGAGTTAAGTTATAGTGGAAAAGTAAAAGAGTAAAAACAGTTTTACTTTGCTGCAAATGGATTTGGGGATTTAAAAGTAACAGAGAAATTATAAAACCAACAAAAGAAAAAAACTTATTTCCAGGTTCAAGACAGAATATTTCTCTATGTCAGGATAAAAGCATGAAAAGTGAGGAGCATCATTTGATTTTTGCCTCCGATATCAAAGCCCTTCGCTCTCCCCACTTTGATCTGTCTGTAGAGCAAAATAAAATTATTCTTTTGGAGGCATTTCAGACTTTGGCTTTTAACCAACCAGCCTTCCCACCATGATGCGTGCGAAACAAACATCTTTTTCATCTGTATTTACAGGAAGAGTGGTTTTTTTTTTTTTTGTTCTATTCCCACTCCGCACACAGCCAAAGGGAGCAGAAACAACTGGAGATTCGATGGAGTGATGCCAGTATAGATGTTCCAGAGATGACAGCCAGTTAGTCAGTCAGTCAGGCTGTGGAGGAAAACATTAGCAGGAGCCTTGAGAGCGTATACAATATACTGTATGATGCATGAGCCTTTGAAATGCAAAATATAAATCAAGCGCCTAAGGAGAAGAGTGAATAAGAGAAGTGGAACAGGCTGCTACGACAGATCTAACTGTAAACTCTGATTGTCATAATTTATGAGCGTTTCTCACAAAGTGTTTCTTTGCGCTGTGCTGATTGATTTATTCTTGAATGAATGCCATGGTTTTGGTTTCTCCACTAAATGTACATTAGAGAGCAGAGCAGCTAAAAACATCCCACTGAGATGTTCCAGGCTTGTAGCAGTCGGCTCTGCAATTTGTCATGGATTTTTCTCAATTCTGGTAAAAAAAAATCAGTCATTTTTTTCAGTTCCCTTTTTATGATACACACAAGGGTGGAATCAAAGCGGAACCCAGATATCGGAAAATGTATTTTTTTTTAGCTCTCCCCACTTCAGAAGATCTATTTTTTTCTTCTTCTTCTACCGCTTATCCAGAGTCGGGTCGCGGAGGCAGCATTCGGAGCAAGGAAGCCCAAACTTCCCGATCTGCACAAACCTCCTCCAGCTCTTCCCGGGGGAGCGTTCCCAGGCCAGACCGGAGACATCATCTCTCCAGCGAGTCCTGGGTCTTCCCCGGGGTCTCCTCCCGGTAGGACATGCCCGGAACACCTCCCCAGGGAGGCGTCCAGATCAGATGCCCGAGCCACCTCAGCTGGTTCCTCTGGATGTGGAGGAGCAGCGGCTCCACCCCGAGCTCCTCCCGGATGACCGAACTCCTCACCCTATCTCTAAGGGCCCAGCCACCCTGCGGTGGAAACTCATCTCAGCCGCTTGTATCCGTGATCTCATCCTTTCAGTCAGAGAACTAGGTGGCAGTCGAGGGCGGGGGACGCGACGACCTGGTTCGTGTGGACATTCTCTTGCTCTTGGAACATGGAATGTCACTTCGCTATTTTTTTCCATGAATGAATACATAGTTGACATTCACTCAATTAAAAACTAAGACTCATACTCTCTTTAATCCAAGATTAATTCGTAGAACCAATTCATGAAACCATAAAAAAAATATGACATCAAACATTATGGTTTAACTTAACAGTTTACAGTTTTAATTCATCACAGGCAGAAAAGATCTACAGGCCCATTTATGCTCGACGTTACGTTACGATTACTGACGGATCTTTCTGTGCGTGCTCTTCATTGTGTCCGTATTTCTGCAAAAGCTTACGGATGCGAGCCGATCGGAGCAGTGCCACCAGAAACCATGGGGACAGTGTTGCTGTTACTACCAGATACGTAGATCTAATGAGACACAAAGAAGACATAACAATGGCGGAAACTCACCGACCTCAATGCGATATATGTATCGGCCTCACCGACCACCACCTCCTACAATGGTGACTGTCTTTTGCGCAAGAGGTACATCATCAATATGTCTTCTACAGACGCCATATTTGTTTTGGAGTTCGTTGTTGTCATAAAGTGTTGACTCTGAGCTGCTCCCCAGTGGATATTTAGATGAACAGCAATATCAACATAAAGAACGTGATCTGTGACAGTAACATTGTTCGAAAAGGACGGTTCAATTTTTGAATGTAAAGGGATCATAAAGGGGGTCTCGCATTGTGTGAAAGACAGCAAACACGCTGGACCAGTCTTCTGCAAATTAAAGAGCTTACGCAGCTATCAAAAACAAGACTCGTGAGTCATAAAGTAAAGAGTGTCTATGCTTGAAAATGCTGAATTCAGTCGGACAAAACAGACTGGAGCGTTTTGAAGAAGACAGTAATCCCATGATTATCGCCAGAATTACGTTCCAGAACCCTCCCCACCCGCGATCTAGGATCCAGTCTTTCATCTCTGAACTGAATTATAAACACGTTCTGCACTTGTTTAAGCGCATCTCAAAGTATTCCAGACACTTTCTTAACTTCCCTTAATAACAGTTTGCTGCTGCATAAATGAAATTAAACCTTGCACAACTAAACACAGCTCAAAGATTCTCCATCGCCCGCTCTCCTCGCGGCTCAGGCTGGGAAGCGTCGGGAGAGTTTCGGAAAGTCAGGTATTTATTAAGGTTGATCCTGCCAGTAGCATATGCCAGTCTCAGAGCTGAAGCTGCGCATGCATTTGTACAAGAGAACCGAAAACGTTTCCCATTAAAACAACCAACCATCTACAAGTGTAGCAGCAGGTTTCCAATTGAATTACTTGTTTATTGAAGTACTGCCCTTCACTTCCTTTAACATTTATTCCCTGTTTTCTGTTTATCTTAAAGTGTCTTTGGCTTTGTAGATGAGATCTAAGGACGCGACCAGTTTAGTTGAGCAGTGTGAATCATTTGGATGGACAGTGAAATGAAGTTAGGAAACGACGGAAATGGAACTTTATTGCTGAAAAGTACGGATTTTGCCACTTATATATACAGAGTGGAGCATTTCCTTTTATTCCCTCACCCATCATATACCGTCTTTCACGCGAGCGACAGCACAACCAGCGAGGTGGACTTGCTCGTTCTAATGTAACTTCAGCAATGTAACTGTCATTGGAACATCTGATGTTGAAACTGTTGTGTGCAACCCATCCTCACTCCCACGGTGCAATATATTGAAAGTGACAGCGAAAGTGGACTTTTGCGTCCTATGCTGCTGCCATGGGCGTTGCATGTTGACACGTTAGGCTCTCACATGTTCCATCATATCCTGACACCGTGGGCAGCGAGTCACGCAAAAGAAAGACGGAGGTTAGGGTCCTTGTAAGCCATAGGACGGCACTCCTTTAGGGCAACATGTAGCAATGTGTCAAATGCAATTTAAAGCCCCTGTAGCGGCTGTGCATTTCAGTCGTGGTGAGTAAGACAGAGCAAAGTATGAGGTTATATATAGCAACACACCCACCTGGACCACCAGATGTAAATGTGTTTTTACTCCATTAAAACATGCCTCAACATGCGCCGCGGAAGGCTGCCTTTTTCGTCAGTATAGGACGCAGAAGTCCACTTTCCCAGCGTCAGTATATTATGCCGCAGGAGTGAGGATGGGTTGTTGATAGCATTCTGAGACATAAGGTGAAACCATTGTCCAATGATCCAGCCAATTCTGGCCTTTTTTTTTCTTTCAGTTATTGTACTGCCAAACTAATTTTAGTTCTTTTGGGACTTCGGGACTTGCGAGTCTGAAACAGGCCGTAACAATAAAGTATTGTTGTTTGCTTGTTTGTCTGTTTGTTGTGAGAATGAGATTCTCAGCAATATTGGGAAACATGGTCCGGGAGAGAAAATCTCCAACCCCATAGTTTGGTTTCAGGGAAGGTTCATGGGATGGGAGGATGGTACTACTTTGTTGCTGCCAGCATGAACCTCTGAATAAGTTTCCGTTCATGTATTTGGACGAAGGGTTTATTTAGGTACGGCAGGTTTCTTGTCCCTGATTATTATTTCTATTTATTTATTTTGTTATTGCCTGTCTGAGCGCACATACATGGGCTGTAGGAAACTGAATTATAGATACAGAATAATGTGGCAAGAGAACACGATTTTAGTTCATATGGCCACTGAAATTCATATTTAATGTGGACACAGTGGGCTGCTGAGGACGTGGCGCCATGGCTGCACTTGAGATCTCCAAAAAACCTCCATTATGAAAGCACTCATCTCAACACAGCTTAACATAGACACAACCCTGAGAACCCTGAGAGTTGTACACAGTTAAATGCACTGTTATAAAGTCTGAGGACCAAAGTTGGTCTTATATTTCTCCCGTTCTTCACCACACGGCGACACTGCTCTAGCGATACTGAGAAACTGTGTCACATCATTCTTCAGCCGCATGGAAAGTTGAACAAATGTTAAAAATGCTTATTTGGCAGAATCCAAGCATATTTTCCCCAATTCTGTTAAACTTTTATCAAAATATAGGAAAGTGCTGAACTTTCTGATGAGCTGGTGACAAGTCGAAGCAGCTTAGCGAATTATCAGGAATACAATAAGACACGGACCGATGGACCGACCTACCAACCGAGAAAGGACTTAGTTCTACTAGCTTTGGCATCCACCCCTGTAGGTGTGTGTGTCTGTGCGTCAGTTGAAAGCCGCCCTTGTGTCCAATGTCTCTCTTTCTGTGCCTTTCTGTCTCTTCTTCCCCCATGCACCGTCCTACCCACCCACCCCCACTCCATCTTTCTCTTTTCATGTCTCTTCTTCCTTCCCTAGCGGTAGTCTTGGATTAGTTCCGTTGCCTGCCTTTCTCTCATGTTGCCCTATTTCTTCTAACAGAATTTGGGTTTTTATACCACAAACACTGAGGATAGCCTAAGTGTGTGTGCATGCTTGGCTGTGTTAGGAGTCTCCCAGATGAGTTTCTAGAACAAGGATTATAGGGGTTACAACAGGGCAACACCACCATGGGCAGAGCTTCAATAGAAGTGACTTGTTGATCTATTTCTTATTGCATTGTGTCGTCGAGTGTCGCTTTCTTCATTTGTTACATTCATGCAAGCTTCTCAACCAGGATTTTTTATGGATAGATAAAAAAATAAATCATTTGCAAAACATCGTCGGGATGGCAGTGGCACAAAGTAAACCAACAAGAGTTATGGATTCTCCTGACTAGCAACATACACGGGTCTTTACACTTTTTTTATACCCTCAATCCCCTGAACCTCCTGACTGTGGCTTTGTTTGAAGTCATCTGTAATGGTACACTAGCTTTTTAAAGTAATTTTCAACCTCGAAGCACAAGGTAATTTTGATGGCTAAATTATTAAAATGCATTGTTCAGTAATCGAGCGAGTGTAAAGAAGAATGAATGACCTTTCGATCCTCCTGAAACACATTCTCACTCCCATGATGCAATGTATTGATGTTGTGGAAGTGGACTTTTGCGTCCTATAACTGACACCAAAAGGCAGCCTTCAGTGTTATATGTTGACGCATTATTCCACCTTGTTCCCATAGTTGGAGCATCAAGTAAAAAAAAAAAACGACATGCTTCTTTTGTTCTGTGTTTGACAACATGTCAATTGCTATTCAGCTCTTCAAAGCTTCAGCCACAGTGACTTTAAGGAGGAGAGCCACGTAACGGGTTATAAATAGCAACTGACTTCCTATGCAATTCAGTGAAGAGAGTTGCCGAACGTCTCCCTGCACCCCGCACCCCCTGCACATGATGCTTTCCGTGCTCACCCGCACCCCGTTCCCCATTGTTCCCCACACCATTCTCCACTGAAACACCTACGTGACGACAACACAGAATGTTGCCTTTGGCGCCACACAAACAGGCCACTATCTAAACTTCCGTTTATTACGCCATGGAAGCGTACTGCCAAATCTCATTCCACAGTTGAATTCAACTGCTAAAATATTTTATGTACATGTTTTAACAATAGATTATATACAGTATGGACAAGATTCAGTCTGCACGGTTCAGTACAATTACGGTTTAGTCGACAAAGATTGGAGATTAGTTGGAAAATGCCATCAATAAAATTAAGTCTGAGTAGTAGCGCAGACCGGTTATTTTAGCTGCCGCTGCTCGGTCGATACTAATTGTTGGTGAGGTTGCCACATACACTACGGCTGACCCCTTATTTCACTTGGCTTGCTTGGGTAAGAAACATCCTTAATTTCCATCTTGATTTAGTTGCATCTGAAATACACTGGGTTCCACAGTTCATTGAATTATTTAACATTGAAAGGAGCTCACAAGCAAAGGTATGCTAGTAGAGGCACATATATATAGAGAGAGAGAGAGGAAAGAAAGCCGACACCCTTCTGAACCTTGCCCCGCCGCTTCGTGATTTTCTCTGTCTTTATTCTACTTTTGGATCGCTCTCTGAAAATGACTCTCTTTCCATCTCTCTATGGAGAAGCTAGAACACTTCAGTGATAACCTGCGGTGCCCTATCCTCACCCTGATGCTGTCAAATGAAAGCCGATGTCTTAGTACCGAAAAGCACTTTTTCTGGTCCATTCCTGCTCCCTGTATTACACTTACAGTTTCTTGAAATGTGTTTTCAAAATATAGCAATGACACAGCGAAAGAAAAATCTGGGAACTCGATTTAGAAGTGTCAATAAGTCAACGGCCATCCAAGCCTCGACTTGATCAAGATGAAGTCGGTCCGCGTTGGCGGGATCATCCGCTTCCTGTTAGACTGGTGCGGGCGGAAGCGCTGAAACAACCAGCCACACCCAGAATGTGTACCTGAATGGCACAGCTGACATTGTTTGTTGATCTGCTGAATCACTTATAACCTGAACCTGACAAAGCAACGTTTTGGTCAACACATTGTTAACTGCTGCAGAGGAGGGTTTAAGGTTGCTGTGGGACACACAGAAGCACATGGCATGGCAGAGATTAAAGGGTGAGGAAGGGAAACTCACATTTCAAGCAGTCCAATCCCCATAAATCATGCTCTTTCTAATTGTAGCTCTGGATCAGAAGTGGAGGAAGCACTGTCACTGCTGTTCTACATAAAGAGACGGCAAAAACTTCCCTCTCTCCTGAGGCACCACTTAAAATTTGGACCATCTACAATTTTGCACACTCACACACGTATAAAAAATACATCCATTTACCTGTGAAATTGTAGGACTTAGCGTAGCCTAGCAGAGCATTTCTGCAAATACCTCATGCGACTCGCTTCACACGGTAATCTACTGACATGAAACGAAAAGAGTTGAGATGTCAGCGGTCCCACCTGCACACCCAAAGACTCTGCATGCAGCGTAAAATAGTTGGATGAGCTGAACTCACTGAACTTGTGCATCTGTCCTAGCCCTAGCTTTAACACGCACATCCATGGTTGTGTTCTCCTGGTATTGTGATGTCCAACATTCCTTGTCTGACACTGTCTCTCATCCATGCACGACTAAACAATCGGGCCTATTTAAATCAGTGTCCAAACCTCAGATATACTGCCCTCCTGCTTCCCTGATCTCACACCTTTAGATCCGTTCGTCCCTGCCTGCATTCTCCTCTTCACCTCTTCCAATCGCTGCCCAACTTTCACAATGACATGTCAGACAAGGAAGAATTGTTGTGGCATAAACGTAAACATATACATTTGTTGAAAGCATGGCTAATGGCCTGTTGCTCATGAATTGCCTTCTGCTACCAGCCACGGTTGTCGTTTCAAGTATGCAGTTTGGAAGTTCTCAAACACAAAACTGGAGTCATAGAATCAGCCATATGTTTTTGAAACTTCTGAGTTTCTGTGTGCCGCCTTCGTCCAGGTGTTTCCCGGATCAAATTCTGATGATTTTAAATTCAATGAAATTTGACCTATTGCGTGTCCTTGTGTGATGGCTCAGTAAAAATACAGTTTTAACAGCAAAACTCCAATCCATGAGCAGAAAACATAAATTTGCATCACTCATTTGAGTCACTCGAGACTGACTCATTAGGTTACAAACAAAATGAGTGGATCCATCCGCTCCCCTTTCTTGTCGTGAGCAACACATCCTCACTCCCATGGTGTAAACTATTGAGGAAGTGGAGCTCTGCGTCCTATGCTGATGTTGCGTGGGCAGCGTGCCACTCAAAAGAAAGATGGCGGTTGGGGTTAGGTAAGACAAGGGATGGCGCTCCTTACCTGCTGTGTGTACAAGTAACATCCGACTTACGACCTGCTCGACTTACGTCAACCCGTACTTATGACCACAACCAGCAGATACTTTTTTTTTTTTATTCAATGTCTGGCACCGCAGCACGTAGCAGCCCGGCAACGCGTACGACAGTTACGGCAGCACAGTATCCCAACATCTCACTCTCACACAGCCATCTACCACTACAGTAGCACCTATAACCCTCGTGTCGGTTGGTCGGAACCCATCCTGGTCGTAAGTCGGATGTTACTTGTACTTGAGTAAAGAGAGCCACAAAAGTATGTTGACTCATAGGCGTCAACATATAACACAGACGGCAGCCTTTGTCAGCATATTGCGCCATGGGAGTGAGGTTGGGTTGGTGGAGAACACTGATGACTAAAGCTTCACATAGGTTCCTCTGCAGTGAATCATTGAGGCGCTCAATGGAGCAGGAGAATCAGCCACCACAACTGACACACATGTGGAGGTCTGCAATCTTAAAACACTGAAGTCATCAATTATATTCGACCAATAAGCACAATATGCAGTGCAACCCAAGCTGATCATTTCATTTATGCGCTCTATGGACGGCAATGAAATGATGAAAAACCCTTGCTGTGACACTTGAGTAAACATGCACCTTTCAGTGAGGAAAATTCCCTGTGTCGGCATGACGGCTCTGAAAAGGATTGCTTACTGGTGCAGAAGTGTGGCTGTGAACTCGTGGATTTTAGTCAACACCCTCCATTTTCAAGGGTATATTTCCGTGGTGGGAATATATCAAGGAGAACCATTTCAATATTTCATTCAGCATATCCCCCTCCACTACACATGTAAATGGCTGTAGATTACTTCAAAGTACTGTGTCTCAATAAAATGAGTCATTTATGCGCCGGTGAAACTGCATTTCCTACTCCGGGCGAACTGGCTCATCCCGACGAGACTCAGTCAGAGAGCAGACGATGTTTCCTGCGAGTGATAAAATAAATATTTGCACACTTTTGAGATAATTTCCCAGAGTGAGTGGGATGGTTCAGAATGATCAGTGGCTGGTTGCGAGAGGCCACCACACCAGGGCAGCCCTTCTTCTCCGTGAGATTTCATCAGTCAACCCACACTGGAGTTCTGACTGTGAGCAAAAGAAACCGTGTGTCCTGCGCCTCAAGAGGATGCTCCTTCTGCACAAAGAGACGGCTGCCAGATCAACTTGGACTCATCTCAGTCTCCACGCGGGCAGGGTTATGCACTCATATCTGATTCCCCCGCCACTGAGACAGACGCTGGCAGCAGAGAGTTTCAGGTCAACCAGCTGACCGCTAGCCTCCTGCAGCTCGGAAAATGAGGTGGGAATATTTCAAATATTGACAAAGTGTTTGTTGTAGAGGCCGTGATAAACAAACACGGAAAGAAGCACCAGCAGGCTGCTAGTCCAAAGTGACACATGTGGTGACAACCATGGGAGGAAGCCAGTGGTTCCAACCTGATCTCAGAGAAGTCATGGCATGAGCTACAGAAAAGCTTTGTTGGAGGGTCAGACCTTTACGGAATGGAGGCCAACCCATTCTATATACTGTAAACTGAGCATCCATTCACTGAGACTCGCGTTGTTGCAATAGTTTTACCGGCTTCCCTATTTACTTTGACAGAAAACTAGAGTTCCACAACAGCATGATGGATTGAATTTTTTTTTTTTGTGATCACGATTTTGGCGGCCATGTTTAAATTGACACACTGATCGTGATTTACAGTGCTCCAGATTACGACCAAATACTTGAAGTTTTGCAACTGAATTTGAAGACAGCCAAGTTTGCAGAGGCTCCACTTTTAACATATCACAACAGTGCTGACAGTCTGACTGAGACCCGCCGCCTTTCTGAAGCCAGCAAACATACTAGTAGCACACCGTTTCAATGGACGGTGTCAAGGACGAGTCAATTCAAATCTTGGCTCAAGTGAGTCCCAAACCAACAGTGGACACTTTGTCAAACATTGCTAGCCACATTCATGCTCGCAAATTTGCAGGCTCAACATTGCACATTTATTCCTTGGTAAATCCAGAATACTTGGGAAGTTTTATGGATTTATTCATTTATTTCTGTTTGTTTATTTATTTCACATTTGAAGTTTGGTTTTGAATTGACTCAAAATTGTTCTTATCAATAATGTGATCATGATTATGGCATAGCTCAAAATATCATTCGGCCCAAGTTGTGCAGCCCCCAGTTTCACGCAGATTTCAGCCTTTCAGAGGTCTGAACACAAGAAAATGTGCCTTTGCTGTTGTAATCTAACCACTTAAAAGTTTCGCTGACCTTCAGTAGCAAAACTCATAGAAGTCACTGGCAGGCTGTTTTATGGCCGCCTGATCTGGAATCATTTAGTCGTGACCTTTTGACAATATCAAACAAGTTTAAGAGCCTGGAGCACTTCGGCATGTATTTTTGTGCAATTAATTACCTGCTACACCGTCAGCTCACTTGTGAGACAAATAAAGATTCATCCCTTACACTCAATAAAACGCAGTCAGAGTCCTCGTGACTCACATTTAATGAGGTGGGACAAACAAACCGAATATTAACGGTAAAGAAGGAAATAACAATAAATTGCTAGGTGACTAACAGCAGATCCCTTCAACTTGGAGGTATTTGTTCCTGCAGCTGTTGAAACTTTGCACTATTCTAGATCTACAGAATTGGGATTTAAAAGGTTCAATCTTTTGTCTTTTTTATGTCTTGGATTGTTGATCTACTGATGTAGCGCCCTTAAGTTTCCCAGTTTAGTTTGTAATGGAAAGACTTTTCCACTGCAAACCTGTACAACCCAGTTTTGACAGGGTGCTCCAGAACATGTTGAAAATCACTATATTGAGAGAGCACCCCGTAACACTGTGGGGTGCAGGACGCAGTTGGCGAAGAGGAGAGGAGTAGTTGATGCTCCCTTTACATACAGAATTGTACCCGTCCGATTCAAACCTTGTTACCTTGTCACCGATCACATACAGTACTTCCACGCATTCTTTATGTTGCTGTTCACCAATATATCCTCCAGGGGGAGCAGCACAGAGTCAAAATTCATGACAGCAACAAACTCCAAAACCAACATGGTGACGGTGGTCGGCGAGGCTGTATATTCCCACCATGAAAATATATATCAAGACAGGAGGACGGAGAATTTCCACCATTGATATGTTTTCTTCGTGTCTCATTAGAACTACGTATCAGGTTGTAACAGCAACACTGCCCCCCATGGTTTCCTGGAGTACTGGATTTTTTCATGCGATGTTGAGGGAGGGGTTGGGGGACAGTTATAATGATAAAATAATAAAATTCTGAACCAACTAGCCTGTTCAGACAGGAAAAAATAACTACCCTGAAGTCGAAAAGGTGCTTCATGGCAGGAACCCACAGAAAACATTTTAGCTTGTGACATCTTCGGTGGGACTGTTGTACTTGACCGTCACATCTACATCATCTTGCTATATCGATGCCTTTGACGTAATCGTAAAAACGAAAGCAACAAGAGTGTTCAGAATATAGGTGCTATCATCATGATTTGTTCTTTACTTTATAACGTCCACCGAATGGTGCTCATATAAAAGGCTTCTGCATTGGTGATGGATGGCAGTGAAGCAGCCGTCATGCTGATATATATATATATATATATATATATATATATATATATATATATATATATATATATATATATATATATATATATATATATATATATATATATACTCTTTTATATTAGACACAAACTTACTGTAAGATTATATTTCAATGTAGCTGACTCATTTATTTTGGAAAAAATCTGTAGCAAAATAAGCAACTTCATTTTTAGGAGTTGAGAAACAGAAGCGAAGACTACAACACAAGCAACACAAAGCACCGCCGAAGAAAGAGCAATATTCAGCAGGTGATCGGAAAACTGCTCAAAAGGGCCAAGCACAGGTGAGATTGCTGCAATACTTCACTTCCCTCTTGTCTCCTCACAGCAGGATTTTTGGAAAGCAGTGAACAATTTTGGTGCAGCTGTCAACTCATCTTGTGTTGAGGCCAGGAGTCAGCGCACCAGCGGTTCACAGATCTCAGCAGAAGCTTGCTGCAGGCCAGCAATTTCCAACACACACACTCACTGGGAGTCCAAAGAGCAGGACGTGACAAACTGCCCTTTATCTTCCAAACATGAACCGGCCATTTTATCTTTCACCGGTCATATTTTCAGCTGAAAAAGATCATTAAAGATGATGACCCTCAGCGGATGAAATATCGCCGGCAGTTACCTCAAAATAAAGGACTGACTTAATGGGAAATATTACTGTAATAAATCAGCAGGAGACTTGCGCCATCTTTGAGAACTTATTTCACCGGGAGATAAAGTTGCATAAAATCAACACGCCTATTCGCAGCAACAGGAATGTCAATTGGAAATTTTAATCTCTTTTATTTAAGGTTATTTTATTCCCTTCTCTCCTCAGTCCAGATTTCTGTAGGTTGTTTTGATCTTGCAGATCAACAGTTGAATTATATGTTGTTGAAGTACGTACCTTGATTTCCTGTAACTCGCTGGTAGTTAAACTAGTCATATTTTGTGCCATGTTAACTACTTTAGGGGTCATTTTCATAGTTAAACTCAAGCTGCATACAATAACTTGGCCAGCAATCTCTTCTCCTAGACTTAAAAAGTCACAACAGGAGAACTGTATAAAACAGTATGTTCCTTAAATAACTATATATATATATATATATATATATATATATATATATATATATATATATATATATATATAGTACACAGTGTACACTCTACCTGCACAAATATCAGGCTCAATATTACTTTAAAATCAAGCTGCATGACCATAAGCTACGAATATCTATGCTAGTTTCTCACAAGATAACAATGATAAAAAATACAAAGAAAAAAAAATACGATTAAAATCGGATCATTTTTTTACAATTCCATTAGGATTTCTCACATTCAGTAAACCAAAATGTGTTTACATCTCATTTGAATTGGACATGAACAGGGTCAGTCCGACTGAATGTCTGTCCATCCAACCACATCTCAGCCCACCTATTGACTTTCATCATTATTGCAAGTGCTGCCGTCCCTTCACCGCTTCAAAACAGATGTTAAAAACAAAGACAGCGAGTGTATGCTTCAATATTTCAGAATTTCAAACCTACAACTCAGCTGAACTGTCAGTCCACCTCCTTGTTCTCTGGTGAGTAAAATGGCCACGCGGCAGAAAATCAGACACAAGTCACAATATAGCTTTACAATGTTTCTCTTGAAAAGGGGAAGCACTTGTTATCCATGACTGCGCTCATGGCCTGTAAATTACTGTAGCAGAAATCTCATCTCGCCCCTCCCACATACAAACCAGCCCGTGAATAAACCCAGCAAGTCAGCTTTGCTTGACCTCCAGCATCAGTGCTGCTGCCCAGCTAGTCAACACACGTACCACTCAAATGCAGCGTGGTCCTGAAATCCAGCAGAGGAGCCAATATTTGTTCAACAAGTGGGAAATGTCAGTCATAACAGTGTCGGTGTTGTATTCACAATATACAATATAGAAACTATATTAGAATCTTCTGGAGGGGGGAAAACAACAACAATGACAACTGTGACAATGTTTAAAACATATATGTAATAAAATAATTCATGACTTTCAGACAATAAATGTGTAAGAAATACAGAGTCCCATATGCAGAATGGGTTTTTAGTACCTTTGGCAGAATTCAATTTTTGTGCACACACGCCCACACACAGTAAAAACACTGTTGGGCTGTACGTTGGGTCAGGACTTACAGGACATACATATTCACTTGAAAAAAACAGTGTTCATGGGAACATCCATCATAATAATGTGACCAAAAGCAGGGTGGATATTATAGTATTTACTTGTAATGGTAGATGAGGTATCATGAAACAGTGTTGCAGGGTTGATGTCTAATTTTTAAGGACAGTAGATGGCGCTCCTGGTTTAGAAATGATGTGAGGCTTCATAGAACTAGTTGTTCAAATCACAACATTCTACAGTAGACAGTGCCATCTGGTGGCCCCTGAAAGTCAGGACACTGTATCATGAAACCCTCACTGGTATTTACAACTGCGACAACTATTTTTATTTTCCATACAACCAGTTTAGACGACAGTTTAAACAGTTTGATGTCTGAAGACGAACTCAACAGACAGAAAACCTGACCTCCGCTTCAACTTTGTCTTTTAGAGCCGCTATCTTGTTTAGAGATAAAGGGAAGGAGAAAAGTTGGCCCAGTAGCCGGAGAGAAATCGAAGCATTTCTTACTAACCTCAATTTCAAGTTGCCGGGCGACGGTTGCCCATCGAAAACTGATACCATATCAAAGTCTTCCTCCAGCGCCAGAGTGACGAACGTTAGCTGGATTCTGTTCCTCTCGCCGGTGATTATCAGCCACGTGCAGTTGGCGTAGTTGGGGTACCCGTGGGGGAACCCCGGCGATTCTATGGTCCCATTCAGGCCTTGCATTACACCGCCACACGACTCCGCTGCAAGACAAAACCACATTAGAATGTTAGCCTTCACTTCCATATCTGTCCTTCAGATGGAGACACTGGCCACTAAGCCTCGGGCCATTACACCATTTGGCTTTGTAAAAGGTTCAATACACCAATAAAGTTTGAATGGAGATTAACATACGCACAAGGGTTTCACACCAGCTCCCGACACAGATCCCCAGTATGCTTTCAGCTTGAGCCTTTTGATCCGTTCAAGATTTATTGAAGCCTCATTGTGCGACCATATTAAAGAAGATAATGAAAAGCATCGCACATAAATAGTCTTGTTGGGAATTTGCGCGGATACAATTACACTGTGTTTGCCGTCTTCAATGCGTTACACAAGAGGTTGAGTATTTTTGCGCTGGATTCCACATCGCTGCAGCGACTCCTACATGACTCATTTCCATAAACCGGCAGCCAGATCATACCATGCGCACAGGAGTAGCTGTCGCCAATGACAGAGCGACCATCTGGCTTCTTTTCTGCTCTTGAAACTAAAGTGAAAATTGAGTCTTGATGATACGTCAAATAAGGTTTTTCCAGAAATTCCCAGAAACATAAACCTTTTTTTCCCCTTCACTGATGCATCTTGACGGAATTTATTTTATGCAACTTTCGTTCTTTCTGTGATTCAGTACCTCAATTTTGCTTTTCAGTTTCGGCCAAGAATTTTCATTATAAAGTACATGAATGCACTTCTGACACCTTTATATAACATGTTACATCTTGTGTTTCCCACTATTAAATCATATTTAAAGGCCTGTTTTATTGAACTCAATCCTCCTCCTTTCCTTCTTTTTTACTTAAGTGCAAGTCCGTGATGCAGCATATTTTTCTCAATAGTTCGCCTCACGAGAAAACTCACTGAACAGCAGATGTTTGTTTGGCCTGCTCATGAAGATGTACATGTCTGGCGTCTTTGGTATTTCATCTCATAACTCGTGCCACAGCTTGACAGCAGATGAAGGTGCTCATCAACATCCACTTGTACACGTCAATAAAGAAGGGAGTTATTCCTCCTTTTGTTCTGAATTAAAAAGGACACACGGTTTCACATTGATTTAGTGCCGTCGCAACAGACGCAGGGTTGGAAATCGCAATGAAGCAGATCAGTGATTCCTTGTCAAGTCTAACAACAGCAAAGAGAGGTTACAGGTTGAGCTTGGGAGTTTTATTTACACCACAGGAATCAGGTAGATCTGAGTCATTTCAACGGTGGGAATAACACCATGAGGCTTAAGACAAATTCACTCCACAAATATCAGTCGTGGACATTCTCATCAAACAGCCTTTGGTCAATGAGTTAATGGCCAAGCTTCATGTAAAATGAGATTAAAACTGTATTGTATTACTCTACAGCTTTTATAAATTCCTAGGCTCAGTGAAAAAGAGTTTTGAAAATGAGCCACTAAAACATTGTCCCTGGCAATGCGCAAAACATGAATACTTTCAAGAATAACTACTCGAATCACTTGGTTCTTAAAAAAAAATCAATGTGTTTAAAGAGAGTCGCGCTGTTCAGTTTCACCGTACGATCGTCGAAATGAATGGGCCTTAAAAGTGGCTACTGGATACTCAGACTACTGAAACTCACGCGTCCCTGCTCTGCCAGTTGGGGGTTACACTGTATTTAGTCCTAACACAAACAGACGCAACACATCCTCACTCCCATGGTGTAATGCAGTATATTGATGTTGGGGAATCGGACCTTTGCATCCTATTTTGACACATGCGTTACATGTTGAGGGATGAGCCTCACAGTCGGAGCACATGTTCCATTTTCTGCGGAATATCCTCTTATCCGTCTTTGAACTGGGTATCACCACTAAAACTAAAAATGCATGAGTTGACAATAAAACACAACATCTACCTGCTGCTCCAGAACAAATCAAATCACTTAAACACAGCATCACTGATGCAGAAAAGTGTCATTTAAATAGACGATCCTCTCTCTCGGAGCAAACTGTGCCAATCTTTTATTCCGATGAGAGCTCACACAGATGTATGGCCAAATTTTCAGTGAGAATGAATTGATCTAGTCAATGTGGACAACCAACATTGATGTTCTTGATGATCTTAAGAGCTATGTTTGTACTTCAATGTATGATGCATTTGAGGTGGAACAGGAAGCAGCGTGCAATAGATGCCCAAACACGCCAGAGTGCTGGGAAAAGCGTAGACCTTTCATTCTTCGCATGCAATTTTAAAAAAAGATTTATATGGCACAGACTCCCATGGCACCACAAGCATATGCTTTCATGTCATGTGCGTGAACACCAGTGCATATTGTGGGCTGTATTTTTAGATGCCTTAATCCTGACAATGTTAGCGCTGTAATCTTCTGATCTAGGGCCACAAATGTGGTCCCATGACATCTGCACTCCAGATATCTTAAGCACACGCAGAGCTCCACCAGCTTGTAGCGTGTGATCATATTTCTCACTCATGAATTTTAATGACTTTAAACGCTCCAACATGGAGATTGTTTTAGCGTACGTTGTTGAGCTTTCAGATGAATCATCATCTTACATTGTTGTTGTAAACACAGGACACAACATCAGGATGTTTCCGGGCCTGGATTTGGGTTCTTGTTAGTCACTTGAGACCTGTATCCAGTGGATGTCTTTAAAAAAGTGGGCTGACTGGGAAACAGACTTGGCTTTAGCATGAGGGATGATACGGTCAGGATTCACCGATACCGATCACATGGATTGAGTATGAATTTGTAAACAAAATGATGAGACCTTTTGTGTAAATGATGGTTAAAAAAAATGAACCATTAAGTAATTTTAATTCAGACCTTCAAGGAGGCTAAAAATAGAAAAACCTTGCAGAATGCAGCAACTTTTAATTTGACATGAGACGTCACAGTTTGGCGAATCCCTAGAGCCATTGCTATCTCCGTGAAATATTCACACACTGGCCACTCGTAGCGGGACTCTGAGACCGAGAGAACTGCATTTATGAAAGTTTTCACTTCTGATGCTTTCAGAAGTTTCAGATTCAGGTGGCTGACAAACAGATTCAATCCATTCTGTCTCCACGTAAACGATATCTGAGAAAGGCTGGTCATCTAGCCCAGTGAAATGTATATTTTTTTAGTAATTTATAGAGCGTTCCAAATGAACGCTCGGACTGGCCAGTGCTGCTGTTGAGGAACCAGCGGTCTCACTTGCACAAGCCCGGAAAACTCCTTTTTTTTCCCTGCACAGCATTTTCCTGTGCATGTGCTGCATGACGCAAACTTTACATGCCAGGTTGAAAGAACCTCCACAGCTGAGATGCTGCTGCCGAGTGAGCAGCAGGTATGTGTGGATGCCTCATAACTAGTGGGGCTTCATCACGTGTCACGTGTGATCGTTTTTTTTGTGATCGGCAGAACCGCTCCGATTGATCCAGTGGCCGATCGTCCGAGCAACTCTATTCAGCACGTACTTCGACATCATAATCACAGTTTTGCCCAGGATTTTTCCCCAACTCAGGGGTGTCTTCCGAGGTGGTTGCACTGATGGTGGAGATGATGTGACGGATAGACAACATAGTGCATTGTACATCTTTCTAGGCCCTGTTTAACAGCCTACTTTAGAGGGCGGAGTCCTGCTCCACAGGCTGTGATGGACACTTCACTAATGGACAAAAGATCACTTCTACTGTGGCACAACGTTGCACAAACATTGTAGTACTAATGCCAGTCCTGTCAGTGGTGCTGTAGTGACACCCAAACACTTTTAACAGAAACCATTATCCACCACAGCGACTGGTATTGAACAGGTTTCAAACCCACCATCCAATAATTGGACCACCCACTCAACCACCTGAGCCCCTGTTGCCTCACTCAAGTGTTAGTTACTCCAATTAGGAGGGGATGTAGTCAGGGTACGCAGCGGTTGTTTTGGTGGTTGGTGCCAATATGACTAAGAGCTAAGGGAAATCCTGGACCAAATTGGTTTGCTTTGGTCTGCAACGTGCTACGGATTGTCCATGGTTCAGGTACAATGTTTTCAGAGCGATGGAAATGGTAGAATCTGTCCTCATTTTTACCAGATATAGTCTTTGTTTAGACGGCGGTCGCAGAATCTGATAAATGGGTTTGCAGCTTGCTGAGGTACATGAAGCTATGACTGAAGATCGTAATCTGAAGGAGTGCTGCCCCATTACGACCCAACTATTCTGTTGCTAACGTTTTAGACAGTGCAGTGAAACCCCTACATACAGCGCTGAGAAATTCCGCTGTTGGACAAACATTTGATTCAATAGAAAGCCGTCAACATTAGACGAAGAAGTCCACTCAATAGTCAGGTCAAGGCTATGACAAGTGTGTTTTGTGTATAGACGGAGTTTCACTCTGTCTTTCACTCACATCAAGTCGTTTTCGCCTGCACCGTTGTGTCAAAACATGGCTTTAGAGGGCAGTCATTCAAAAGTAGGGAGGAAGAGGAGGACTGGGGGATTGAGGATCATGTCGTCTGACAGTAGTGATGCATAGCTAAGGTTTCATGACACAGCTTTGAAGGGTAGGTGAGGTTTCATGAGACAGTGCACTGGTTTTCAGAGGCCACCAGATGGCACTGTCTGCAGTAAAATGAAACCTCCCATCATTTCTAAACCAAGAGTGCCATCTAGTGACCTCTGAAAATTGTTTCATCAACCCTGCAGTAATGTTTCATGACACCTCACCTACCCATCACTACGAGAATGTTTGCTAAAGCCAAGCAGCCATTGCTCAAATTTGGATTTGGGCAAAAACAAAAGTCGTATATACAGCAAGGAAACGGAAACCTGGTGCTTCAGTAAGGGATCAGCATGGGAAATGAAATATTATTCAGACTGAATAGAGTAGATTATTCACATTGTCACATGTGTGGGGTGTTTGGATTGGACTGAACTGAATGCTAAATGCATAAGCACACACATCTGAACTGGAGAGTGTGTCCTGGCATCATGTCAGCTTGTGTCAGAAACCAGAAGTCTCTCTGTTAAACACCATTTAGTTAGGCTTGTCAACACCACAACTCATCAGCTAAACACATGTTGTCTAGACTTACATTTCCACCAAAGACAAATGTTCGCCGACTATTTTGCCTGGACCAGATGTTCATGTTCGTACAAAGGCACAGAATCCACATACAAGTACCTATACGACGTCCCAAAGGCTCGAGCTGGCAGAGACGCACAGCACGTCGGCGAGAAATCACACGCGCGCAAACTTCAAACCATCTGGAGCGTCCAGATTAATTTCAGATCATTCTCCGCTGTCTTTCCAACCCAATTCACCTCTCCCCCTCAGCTGTCTCTCATTCTGTCTCCAGTCGTCTCTGCCTTTTGTCCGTAGTCTCTTCCATTGCCAGGTCCCATTCTCCCCGACCCCCGAGCAGATGGGACGAGTGGAATTCAGCAAGTATTTGCATCTTCACGTGTGGTATGGCATCCATCTACTTGGTTATTGTTTACAGGCGTATATCTTGCAGTTCTCTGAAGCATCATGCCGCTCTGATCGTACTCCGTAAGTAAAGACCACACAGCTGCTTCTTTCACAAGCAAATAGAAGTTGGCACAACGCATTCATGTACTGTATTTGTGTTTTTCTTACATTCAATGTTCTCACAGTTTGATCACTTATTTGCGCTGTAGTTATACAGCGGTGCATCCACTTCCAATGTCAAATGTTCTGTGCCCTAAATCCTATCTCATTTCACGTCTAATCGATTCTCTGGGATTGTAAAGCCTCCAAAAAACAAAGAAAAAACAATGACAATATGTTCCATAAAACGCAATTCAATAGTCCAATAAAATGGTTAACTGCCTTTCAATCAGTTTCTCCTCCATACCAACGCTTTTTCTTAGCTCCCTTGTAGTGATAATATCTTCCACCTCCTGTTTCCTCCATGTGCTGCTGAGTTTGCAAGATCCGTTCGCAGCACAGCCCTCAGTTTTTCCGACCGAGGGTCATCACCCTGAAGCCCCTTTGTACTGAACTTTGCCCTGTGACAGTCCGTAGGTCAATAAAGTTGTGTGAATGCACATCGTGGTACAGTGTGTTCTTCCACGCGATAGCAAATATTGCAACAGAACACACTGTGCTGCAGCAGCTGCTCCTGCAAGCTAACTCTTAACTCCACTTTAGAATTGACTTCATGATGTTTTTGGTGGTTAGTTTAGTTGAACTTTTTAAAATCTAAATATTTTCAAATAAAAGACTGTCAGCTGGCTTTTAGGTCGAGATGCGTCTTGGAGACGCCCAAAACCAGGGGGAAATATACAATAGTGAATATGACGAAATGGACACATTTACAGTGTTATTAGACTGTGAATGTAGTTTTTGATGCGTATTTAATTCCAAAGTCACATTTCGATCGCACCGTTTCATGAAAAGGATGTTTCTCCCAGGTTATTTCACTGAATAAAATTAAAATTCATGTACCCGTGATTTTCCAGTCGCAGACGCCATGTTTGTTTTGGGCGAATCTTGCGGTGATCAGCATCTTGCGAGTCACGAAACTTGCATTTGATTTGTTGAGATGGAAAGATGTGAGACTGTTGGTGTTCTGGTGAGTCTTACAGGTGGTATTCCATCCAGTAATAGAGACAAAAAGTTACCTGGGACGCGAGAGGGCGCCATATATGATCACGATCTACAAAATTGGCTGAGTACAGACTTGAGAAGTTCATTGTTTGAATACATTTTGCTTTACGCCGCTGATGGAAGACAGCCATCCTCTCTATTCTTCACAGCTGAAAGAAAAATGTTCTCAACCCTTGAGCCTGCCAATTATTTAACATCAAAACAGCTTAGTGAAAAGTTCAAGGTCTACAATCAAACAAGCAAATTCAATTCCAACCACTGCCACAAAGTCATCCATAAAGCAAAGTGGTAAATTCTATTTCATTTTATGGTGAGCCTCCGTATGTGACAGACAAAATCTCATTTGGATTCAGCCTAAATTGCCACAATACTAAATGAGCTGCCATCCTGAATTAAACATTAAAAACAGTGCGGGCTGTTAATAATGCAGAGGTGGGGATGTCAAAAAAAAAATTGGTCACTCAACAGCGACGTCAAAATTTTAGATAAGAGTATGGGATGACTGTAAATATTTCAGTAATTTGGCTGAAACTACTAAGATTGGCCTACATACGTAATGATCTGTTTTCAACTGAGAAATGGAGGTTGAAGCTGATGCGAGGGCATTTTTTTTTTTCCGTGAGTCATGCGTTATTTAATTTTAATCTGACGGCCTGGAGGTGTTAGCGGTACATCACTGTGTGTCAAGTTAGCAAGCGTTTACAGTAGACCAAGAGAAGCGGGGTAAACAACGGAAACTGTCTCCCGGCTGGGAGTTGTTGGCAAGGTGCCTGACAAAACCATAGACTGACCCCGTCGATGGAATGCTCGGCCAGTAATCCCTGCTCTGGGCAGAGTCTGAGGTGGCTGAGGCTTTGCCAAGGTTTTTAGTGTTTGTTTTGAGATTGCCCAGCAGTCTGAAAATCAGGTGGACCTGCGGAACACCCAGCTCCTGCCAGACAGACTTTCATTTGAAAATCAATATCACCACCTTCCTCCTCCGTTAATCTGTGTTTTAAAAGTAAACACCGCCGGCAGATGTGTCGTGGCAGCAGTTCGGGCTCAGTGACAATCGAAATGGGTGTTTTGAGAGGCACCAGTTGACGTCTGGTTTTCTTTATCACCTTTGTGAATGTTGCCTTTACTGCCCTATGAATGGTTTACTGGAGAGAAGAATCAATTCTGGGTTTATTTTTGTTGGAACGCAATGCTGCAGACCATGTTATGGTTTGTGAGTGTGTGGTTTAATTGTGCCACTTCCAAATGAAAGAAGAGAAGAAAAGAAGTATTTCTGAAATAACATTGCTAGAAAGAATTTCTGTGAAATTCATAAGATCTGATTTTGTCTGTGCTCACTGGATAAAAAAAATCACAACCAACATCCAGGGTATATGAATCAAAGCATGTCATTGTGTTGTTTACATCAGTTTTGGTTTATATCCATCCATCTCCATGCTTTTTATTAGGGTTTATGAGAGGGTTTTATTCAAGTCCACGATTGTTTCTAATGTAATTGATTTTCTACGTGAGTCAATGTTAATTTCAACTTGTAACTTTTTTCTGGAAAATCTTCATACACCCCAAAAAACCCCCACATGACCACGAAAAACAACAGCTATATGATGTGATGTGATGAAACATCCCAACGATTCTGCAACACTTCCCTGGTCCTGACAAGTACAGTGCATTATAGAGTCCAAGATGAGACCAAGACCAGTGAGGGAGACGAGAACAAGGCAGAGATGGACGGACGGACGGACGGACAGACAGACAGACAGACAGACAGACAGACAGACAGACAGACAGACAGACAGACAGACAGACAGACAGACAGACAGACAGACAGACAGACAGACAGACAGACAGACAGACAGGCAGACAGACAGACAGACAGACAGACAGACAGACAGACAGATACTGTATAAATAAATCTGTGTCGATATAAATGGAAGACTTATGCGGTTTGTACTCAGCCTCAGTCTTGATCTCACCTCCCTTATTGGTCTTAGTTTAAGTCAGCGCTTCTCAGTCATTTTCCCCAAGGAAGAAGCAAACCTTTTGCGTAACTCTCCACCGCCTCAGTAAATATTAGACTTTCTTTACACCTCTGCATAACATTGTATCCTTGTTAACATCAAAGAAAAGAAATAAAGAAGGCAATTTACATCAACTTACAACAAAGAATAACTTCATTAACATTTCACTTTATTCTAGTACAGCAAAAAGCTATGTTCCTCGAGGTCCCCACCGCCCCCCGGCATCGCTCGACTGCCCTACAGGGGGCTCGCCCCACTATAATGTTGCAGTCAGGTACGCCCCAACCAAGACCAAGACATTATCGAGACCCAGCCGAGTCCAACATATTTGGAGATCGAGACCAAAACCAGACCAAGATATTTGGAAACTGAGACAAAGACAAGAGCAGGACAGTCTGACAAACAACCGTCTTCAGACACCTTCATGGTGTTCCTCCTAATCCTCCTGATAAGTTGCAACAAAAACTGGCCCCCAATGTGGCCCTTTTGTGGAGCAGTTTGCCAGCTCTGATAAATATCAAAGAAAAAACTTTTGCCAATTATGCTGACCAATTATGACAGATTTCTCTGTTGGTCTCGACCAGTCTTGAATTGAAATCCCAAGTCAGTCAATCACCCAGACAGAAAATGCAGAGAGACCAAGTGGTCTTGAGTTCAGTCTGGAGACCAAGACCTATTTTAAATAGTACGACACTAGTCTATGTTCCTGTTTGCTCTCTGGTTCAGAGAGGTCCACAACCGTTTTAGTAAATACATTCAAGTTGCAGATGAATGAGAACTAACACACACACTACTGTCCAGTATTTGCAGTGTTGTTCAGACTATGAACCAGCGCAAAAAACTGAAAAAAAAAATCAGCCGTTTTCTACTTCTAGACCTTCCACAAATTCACTCTCCTTCGTTCATGTATCAGGTCAAAGCATAGATCCCAGTAATAATCATATAGATTGTAAAATTTGAGGGGTTGAGACTCAGCGGCGGGGTTTGAGCGCTCCAGTGGAAACCTGACCACAAGGTCCCGAGCTCATAAATCAACCGCTGTGCCGCTCTCTCGGCAGAGCGCCGGGCCACAAATCAAATGCATCTTTCTAAGTTACGCAATGTAGAATTATTGACTGCAATGATTCAATACCAGCTATAAAAAAAACAAAAAAATAAAAAATGTGGCGGTGAGCAGAAGAGAAAGAAATCTGGTATCTTGTTTTTTCCAGCCTTCGAGTCGGCACCTCGGGTTCCGGTGTCCCAACCTCCGTCTTTTTCATTATCTCTGAGTCAGAATCATTGTTTCGCTCCCACGTTGTTTGTCCCTCAGCAAACCTCTGGTTGCCCCCCCCCCCACCATCTAATCCTTTCCCTCCTTTATTAGACCGCCATTTGTGGCTCCTTTAATAAGCTCCAATCCTTATCCTCCTCTCAGTGAGACTTTTCATTCACCTGACTCCCACATGTAGCAGTGCAGTAGCGGCACCTGCCTTGTTTTTCAGGAATAACTCCATCATTAGAATCTGACCTTAAAAGAAATGAAGGTGTTTATTTAGGATAAGCATTTCATTAGTTCCTAAATGTCCCTATTCAACAGCCGTTTATGTTCCCTAAACAGTGAAGGCATAACCCGTCGAGTGGTTGCCTCTCTGCTACCTCAAAGGAAAAGCATCCAAAGAACCAAGTGGTGGAGGAACTGGCTGTACATCACAGTAGGTCAATCTGCAACCATTTACAGGAAAGGAAAACAAACACGGGAGTGAGTAAATGGACCAGTTGAAACTGTCTCCTGGCTCAGCGAGAGTTGTCCATGACTTGGCAAGGCGCCGTACAAAACCATAGATTGACCCTCTGAATGGAATTGTAGGCCAATAATCCCTGCACTGGGCAGAGTCTTTTGGCAACTGGGACGGCCGAGGCTTTGCCAGGGTTTGTTTTCAGATTTTCCCGGCCGTCTGGAGGTCCACCTACAGAAGGCCCACTCCCTGCCAGACAGACTGTCATTTGAAAATCAATGTACTCACCTCCCCCCTCGGTTTAACTGTGTTTTAAAAAGCCCTCATCACGACAGTGAGGACCCATGGCAGCAGATGAGTAGTGGCAGCAGTTTGTGCTTCGTGACACTCTGAATTGAGGTCTTGGGCATTGGAGCGTTTGTTTTTCTTAACTGCCTCAGCAGTTAACCTTTGTGAATGCTGTCTTGATATACTCCGACCTGAGTACGGTGGAGTGAAATTCTACGTTGTTTTATTTTGTGATCGAGTTTCTTCTCTGTTAGTATATCGGGAGTAACTTCAAGAAAAATACTTCAAAGAAGCAACTCACTGCAGTGGCTCTATTCAGCCTTATGTTATGATAATAAAAATGTAAAGAGGGCAAGTATGACGTGAGGAACGCCAAGATTGATTCAGGCAAACCATCCTCACTGCCATGGCGACATGTATTGACGTTGGAAGGTGGATTTTTGCTTTCTATACTGACGCCAAAGGCAGCCTTCAGCATTACGCAATGAGGACGCTTTCAACTGAAGCACGTTCTACTTTCCACAGCACATCCTGATGCCACGTCAAGAACAAATATCAGACTTTCCCTCTCTGTGGTTCTTCGGTCTTTTGCAATTTCCCATGAGTTAACTGAACTGCTGTCATGCTCTTTAAGTAAAGGTGGCTGCAGATAGTATGAGAGAGTATTTTTGAAAAGAAAAATTGACTACATTCTAAAATATGTAGGTTTTTCGGTTCTCTCAGCTAAAGAGGTTCTCGACCTCGGAGTTAGAGGACAGTTAGGTTGGCTTCATAACACTGAATGGTCATCTAAGAGTAAAGATGAAGATGAACTGGATGGTAGTGGGTGGTCATTCATGTGAGTAAACAAAGGGACTTTAGTCTCCTGCAGGCAAGTTTTGTCACCGCTGCTTTGATGAAACCTTCCTGTTTCTTTACGTTTGAGAACCTTTACGTTTGAGGCAAACTTTCTGGCCCAAAGGTTCAGTACCACGACTAGAACATCCAGCTGCCATGCAACGGTTCGGCGTCTCTTGGCTGATACCGAAGCCGAAGAGCTTGTTTCCCTGCACCAGCAGTAATGGATGCACAGTTGCTGAAAAACTACAATTCAGATTTACACGTACTCGACCAAACCAACTTTGTAGTTGACACATGAGAATTCATGACTGTATATTTATGCAAAATTCCGCAGCCTTGTCTGTGACTTTTTAAAACTTCAGTGACATGTTTAGGCCCCTTCATCATGGATGTTTCAGTTCTGGCATTGTCATATTTTATCAACTACTTTTAAGTCACCAGCTTCAGAGCAAACTCCCGTCGACATATCAATGAAAGCATCGATCAAACGCCAGTAAGTCCACTGAAGAGCTGAATGTGTTATTTTCAAATCTAGTTCTACAATAACTGCTCCTCTGCATTATCTTTTGTTGTGTACCGACAACTGCCAAAAACAAATCAGCGCAGCAGGATGTTAAAGTCTTCTGCAGTTATGTTACATGCAAGCTGTTGTGAGACTTGCATCTTAAGAGATTTGAAGCTTAAATTAAAATGTTTAACACATTGAGGTGGAAGTATTTTACACAGCAGGTGTTATTCTCCCTCCAGACTTGCTTGTTGGTCGGGTCTCTATAATTCCTTCATTGCAGTGTTTGTCTTCGCTGCGCCAGCCTCAGCAGAACAGACTTGCAGTGTTTGTTTGGGGATCTGCAACTAAGACAAGAAGTGAATCATAGAGATGGCCGATAAGACTGCACAGCACGGACGTGAAGAGCTGTGAGTGGGATCCTGCACATGCTTGTTTTTATCCTTTGTTTTAAGACAACCTGAGGCAGGACATTCAACTGCATTAATGGGAGTCAAGAATGCAACTTTATCAGGCAAATGTGAGGACAATCATGGCACCTGCAACATCTCAGCCACAGTGAAGCTAAGTGAGATGTTGGCAGACTGCAGGAGCAGCAGAATGAAGGAAGAAGTGGAGCCAGTTCTAATAAAAAAAAAAAAGGCGTCAGGACACATAGCTACGTTTCACACTTTCTGACCAGACATGGTCAAGGTTTTCATGCTGACCAGGGCCAAATAATGTACACGTTTCCCCCCCCTCTGTCTGTTATTCTGCTCAGGAACAATGTCTCTAAAGTTCACTCCTCTAAGTTGCCCTTTAACTCTCAACATGACCATGTAATTACCACTGAAAATGGGTCATGAAGTTCAATTATGAACCTGGTTTACAACCAACAGCCATTTCAAATTATCTGGAAAAGTATAAAAACAACCTTGAACTAACCACCGTCTCTTTTCAACACACACAAAAAATGTTACCGTTGATCACCTTGTTTGGAACACATCAGCCCATTCGACTATTACAGACCTCATCCTGACAGAAGGAGAGCACATATTACATCGATTTTTAAGTCTCTCCGCTGGCTAATTCACAATTGATTTGAATTGACTGATTCTGCTGCTGGTTTTTAAAGCCTCTCGTGGCTTTGGTCCCACCTTGATCCCACAATCCGTTGCCGTTTCTATATCCCTCAGGTCAGAACCTGAAAACATCTCATCACATTTATGGATCATATTCAAGAGGTGCTCAGGGAGAGCACTTTAGCAGGTCAATGAATAACAACACTCTTAAGTTACAAGGGAGCATCGCCTGCAGAAAGGTGGGGACAGCGGTGGT